>NW_022111378.1:613736-615036 GCF_000313985.2 Echinops telfairi | reverse complement strand
CACCCACTTTTCCATTATTCATCCCCCTGGGAGGGGGTTCTAGATTGATGAAATCCTTCTCTTTCACTAGTAATTAAAAGAAAAAGAAAAAAAATTAATGAGGCCATCAAAAGTGAAGTAGGGTTCTCTTGGTAGCTTCTAAGAGACAAGAACTTTGCAGAGAGACAGGACATGGTGGGGGGGAGAACGTTGCAGAAGCAAACAATCACTGGCATACGATATATATCGTATAAATGGCTATAAACAACAAACTCAATGCCATTGAGTCGGTTCTGACTCACAGGGACTCTAGGACAGCAGAGCGCTGCTGCTGTGGGTTTCTGAGATGACTCCTTTCCAGGAGCAGCAAGCCTCGTCCTCCTCCCATAACCCCCAAAGGTATCCATGCTTTGCCAGTGGGATCCTGGGACATTGTTTTTGAAATTAAAATTAGAAAGCACATTTTGGGGGATTAATCATAGGAGAGAATGTCACAAATTACCCAACACAGACCAGGGCAATGGTTGGTGCCAATTGTAACGTGCTTAGCTACTAACCTCAAGATTGGTGCCTCCAACCCAGCCCCAGGGGCTGCGTAAGAAAGTTTGAAGGCCACAACCCTGGAAACCCTCCGGCCGTTCTAGACTGCTCTGTGTGGATTCACCTCAAATCACTCAGCTCATGGCAATTGGTCATTGTTTTTGGTTTTCGCCAGGGACGATGTGGCCGCAGGTGGCCACTCTGCGGCACTCCCAAAGCGTTGAGCATTCTGTTGGCTCAGTTCTGAAGGGGCAGAGGGGGGAAATCCTCTTCTTCCTCATCAGGTGTTCACCATGTGTCCTGAGAGAGCCTGCTACGGGGCAGGTGGATCAGGACTGGCTCTGAGCCAGCACGCCTGCCAGGTCCAATGCCCTACCCCTCCCCTTAGTCCTCCCAAACTGAACGGAGACACACATGTCGCCAAGGAAAGGGGGCCAAAACCAACCTGGAGCAGAGATGCTCTGCTATGGAGTATGAGAGGGGACATATTCCCTAGTATCTTAAAGCAAACACCGGGCCCTATATTCCCTCCTACCTTCTTACAGCAATCTTTGCTGCTTGATCTGAGAAGAGAGACAGGGCAACCTTAGCCTCCTGCTGGCAGAGAGGTAGCCACTTAAAACCACAAAGCCCCCAGTTTGACCCTAGAATGCTGTGGCTCCTGGTGACTCATCTTGACCATTATCAGATTAATCTTCGCTACAGGTTTGATAACAATTGGTGGGTGGAAAAAGAATTCAGTCAAATAGATGCCTCCTAACTTGCCCTATTCTGCCTTCTT
>NW_022111378.1:611446-613010 GCF_000313985.2 Echinops telfairi | reverse complement strand
AATGGGAATGAGGCCACATTTCTGTTCAGGTAAACTGTAAAACTCCTAACATTGAAACTCTAACTTTGGACGTGCCATTGGGAAAGACCAATTACTCGAACAAGATAGCATGTCTGGCAAAGTGGAGTAGCAGTCGGGAAAACTCACAATGCAGCTGGCTGGCACAACAATCAACTGAATTATATCGATGATCGTGAAAATCACGCAAAATCAACCGATGCTTCATTCAGTTGGAGCTGACGTATGGCTGTTAACAACATCGAATCATTTGCAGAGCCATCGTGTGTGGGATGCCAAAGGGTGTTTCCCCAGGTGTCCCCAAATATATACACCAAACCTGAGAGTGCTTGCTACACATGGTAAACGACTGTGCACTTGGAGGTCAACGCAAGCTCCTTAGAGGTTAATCTCCCTGAGGGTTTTCAGCCATCCAGAGCAATCATACTGTATAGTCTGTCCCACCCTAAGTAAAGCCCACTTCCTTCTGATAAGGATAGTGGATTGCCTCCCTGAAGGAGAGCCCAGAGACAAGGTGGAGCCCACTCAAGGATGATCAAGGTTAGGCTGCCATTTTGAGTTTAGGGTCTGCCCATCTTGTCACATGTGTACCCCTAGTCCCTCCCCTTCCTATTATGTGTACACCCTAGCTCATCCTCTTCCTGTGGGGTGTATGCCTATTGTACAGCCCCTTCCTGTGACGTATGTGGTCACCTGGTAATCAGGGGCTTGGACACCCCTAAGTATATGTAAGCCTTAGTTAAAACTAAAGAGGTTCTCTCCCCTCTCCTCCTCCCGCTCTCTGCAAGGACCTGGTTGCTGAGATCATTGCCTTCTCCTACATCTCCTACTCTGACCTTACTGTGATCTTTATATATTATAACCGCGCAATTGTGCCTATGAACCCATGGTTTTGTTAGAGGCTGGCTACTCTAGCCATCGTGAAAATCACACATGATTCCACTCCAACATCAGTAGCTTGCTCACAGTAGAGCTATTCGGATTTGAAAAGCTGGAGCTAACTCCGATGGTCCGCAGTTGAAGGGCTGGTTAGGCAGACTGCGAGGCACAAGGGTGAGTCAGCAAAGGATTGCTCTGAGGGCTCCGCTTCACACGTGACACCAAATCACGTTAAAAGTGTCTGAGAGGAGTGGATGGCTTCCCATTTGGATATTTTTGTTTTATAAAGGTTTCTATGATCTTTGTAGCAGGTTTTGACTTACCTCCCATTTGTATAGTGGAATATTACATAGCAACGCGAATCAACAGTGATGAATTTCACAAATCGAATGCTGAGGAGAAGACAAACACAAAAGGACACATGTTTGTACTTATGCATGTTGACGCCATTCATGGGCAGCATGAGTCTGTAGAGGTCGATGCTGAGTCTGCAGAGTGGTTTTCTTTCTGAGGAAGGCTACCGTGATGGAGGAGGAGCAAGGAGGCTCCTGGGCTGTGGTAATACTCAGATTCTTGGTTTGGATGATGGCTACATTCTGTGAAAAGCTGCGCAGGGACAGCGTGTGCATTTCTATACACACACACACACACACACACACACACACAC
>NW_022111378.1:608764-609954 GCF_000313985.2 Echinops telfairi | reverse complement strand
CTCAGTGCCTCCTAACTTGATTCACTTCCTAAGATGGGAAGAAAAGGGAGACAGCTCAGAGTCACTGTGATTCGTATCAGTTTCCTATTGCCGAGTGAGGGATTACCACACATGTAACAGCGTGAAGAACATTCACTTACAGTGCAGCCTGTGGGAGGTGGAACTTGACAGGACCGGACTGCTTTTCCAGGTCTTGCAAGTTTTCAGTCTTTGACAGGCTGCCGTCTGACCACACTTCTATCGTTTATTTGACCAGGAAATAGCTGAAGTTTCCTTCCCTGACGGGCTTCCACATTACACAGGTTCTCACTTTCACTGATTTGCGTCTGTCATCTCCCGATTTCTGTGAGTTATGCGTTCAGGCATGTCTGTGCTGAGGGTCTCACGAGGCTGACATTAAAGTGTCGGTCAAGTTGTGTTTTCTTCTGGAGCGCTTCCAAGCTCCTCTCGTTGGGAGGATTTAGTTCCTTGGAGCTGTTGGACTGAGGCCCTCTGTTTTCTTCCTGGCTGTCAGACGGGGCTACACTCAACGAATACTCGAAGCTCTCTGTCACGTGCCCCCTCGGGTCCCGCCCCCCTCTCATAGCATGACACAGGACTTCTTTCAGGCTAGCAGGAGCACCTCCCACTCTGGCCTAACCTACTGGTGCCTCATATAGCATCCTCCAATCAAGGGAGTCATAGCGCATCCAGCTCCCGTGCTCCCAGGTTGGAAGGATTGTACAGGGTGTGTACCTCGGGAGCAGCAATCTTGGAACTTTCTCCAATTCTGCACACCTCAGCCCAAACGGGACATTGAATGATGTCATATCATGGTCGACAAGGGCATGTTCAGCACAGAAGATGCTTTCTCGGGCATGCTCCATAGGTAGGGGTGTGCTTCAGATATTAGCCTGAAATTCCTGAAAGATTTTCAGCTATTTGCTCTGGCAGAACTGTTAAAATAACACATTGGATACTGAAATGTTTCTATTAACGCGATCAAACAGGCCAGGGCTTTTATTTATTTAAACTTTCATTTAGTTGTTTTTGGAATAGGTAACTGGTGAAGTGAAATGACTTGGTATAGCTCTCTAATTTTTTAAAATCATTTTATTAGGGGCTCCTACAACTCATCACAATCCATACATACATCAATTGTGTTAAGCACATTTGACATTCATTGCTCTCATCGTTCTCAAAACATTAAC
>NW_022111378.1:594192-607053 GCF_000313985.2 Echinops telfairi | reverse complement strand
GGTTTGGGCGATTCACTGTGTATAAAGTTAGCAACTCAAGAGCCACCAATGAAACACCTACAAGATCCCTAGGTGAAGTGCTGGCAGCAACAGAGGCAGCACAGACCATGAGGCAGAGCAGCAGGCTTCCTGGCCCACAGAAAGAGCAAGGCTGAGTGGCTTGCAGAGCCGGGTGCCCTTTGGGCTTTAGCAGCGCCAAAAGGACTTTGTAACACTTGCCAGAGCAGGGAAGAGGCCAATGAGCAAAAAGTTTGAGGACCACAGAGGGACATGCCTGCCAGCACGGTGTTATGGACAAGGGGACTATATATCCTTAATGGTTTTTATCCTACTTTGTAATCTCTTAACTTCCCTGTGTTAGTCTGGGTACGTTAGAGAAATAAATCCACAGAAACCCACGTAAAGCTAGAGTTTTATATAAAGCTTAAGTGCACATCAAGAAAATATCCCAACCCAGTGTTGCCCAAACCCACAAGTCCAACATTAACCCATATGTCTGACATCAATCCACAAAATCCTCCTCCATCTCACAAAACACACACTATGATACTAACTGCAGGAGGAAAGCCGAATCCGTGAAATATAAGCATCACAGCACTGGCAGGGGTCCTCACACGGCTGTTCCAGCACCCAGGGCTGCATCGGCGTAGGTCCATGCGGCTTCTCCTAAGGGATGTCTTGCAGGAAGTGAGCCTTGCCAGCTGAAGCAGGGCTAAGGCAGCTGCACCCTGCTCCACCCATCAGAAAGCATGAGACCCAAGAACTAGAAAGGTGAGGCTCACCGAGCCATTTATCTCTCTGCCCTTCAATTAACCCTACATGTGTTTATTGGCCAGGTTGGCACAATAAACTACCCTGTTTCCCCTAAAATAAGACTGTCTTATATTAATTTTTGCTCCCAAAGATGCACTAGGTCTTATTTTCAGGGGATGTCTTATTTTTCATGAAGAAGAATAGGGTATACATTTATTGTTGAACAACAAAAAAAGGAAATTTATTACCTGTATACGGTACGGTAGTAGTTGTCATCACAAACCAGCATAACCAGACAAACTGTGAATCCTACAGTATCAAGAATTTCTTGTTACTACCATTCTTTCCACGTATAACAATCTATGGTCCATTTACTCATTTATTCAGTGACAGTCATGTCATCTTCTGGAACATCATCACAACAATCCAAACCCTTATTTTGGGGGAGATGCCTTATATTTCAGCGGGCGGCAAAACTGTAAGTAGGTCTTATTTTGGGGGGATGTCTTACTTTCGGGGAAACAGTGCCTCATTCCCTGATCAACTCCATGAGCACGAGCATTGCCTGTGAGTTATGTGTAGTCCTTGAAATGATTATCCAACCCAGCACAGAAATGGAGTTGCAGGAGAGTCTACTGGTGTCAAGTTAGAGTAGTTGGAGTTGGAGGCTGGATGCAAGTCTGACTCTGCCTCCTAGGAATCATCCCTGGGTAGGTAAGGAGTTGCATTCTCCTTCCCCTTTGTGTAGCAGAAGGGCCTCATATCATTTCCAATCAAATGACTCCAATCTTAAAGACACAGAGTACAATGAAAACCTCTTCCCCAGGGTCCTCTCCACTAGTTACGATAACTGATGCCGCCAGTTCCTTGTTTGTCTTCTTAGCAATAGATTATAGAGGTAATTTCATATCACTAAACATATAGCTTACTCATTGTTACAGATTGAATTGGGTCCCACTCCCTCCCCAAATGTGCCAACTTGGTTAGGCAATTATTCACAGTATTATGTAATTATCCTTCTTTTGTGATCTCCTGTAATTATCCAAGGTTATAAATCATAATCTCTCATAAGGCAAAATGAGAGGCAGTTATACTAATGAAGCAGGATGCAATCTACAAGATTAGGTTGTGTCTTAAGTCAATTCCTTTAGAGATATAAAAGACATTAAATGCATGACTAGAGATCAGAGAGCCCTCAGTACCATCAAAAGAGTCAGTTGTTGGCCAGATTTGGTTCCTAGGAGTGGTTAGACTGAAGTCCCCGTTTTCTTTCACAGGGAGCATGCCCCTCAGACCCAGGTCCCTACAATGAGAACCTCCTATGCCCAGGAGAAGATTGATCCTGGTATCAGTCTCCATGGACACATGGAGATCTTCAAGGTTCACAGATGCTGAAAGAAGACAAGGATCTTCCTTCTAAACTGTGACCCCCCCCACAGAGAGAGCTAGCACCTCGAATTTGGCCTTCTAGCTTCCTGATCATAAGAAAATACAATAGTTTGTTAAAGCCACCCCTCGGAGCACTTCTGTTTCAGCAATCTGAAATAACTCGCCACTGGCGATTCTGGCTTTTCTTCTTTATTTCAAAGGACCTACCCTACCCCAACATTATAATCTCAAAATATCCAGTGGCTTATGCTGACACACTCATGACTCTCAAACAAATATTAATCCATCTGGAAATTTTCATGGTGTGAGGCAGGAATCCCACTTCTAATGTTTTTCCCAGAGGTATACAACATCTATTGAATAGATGATCTCTCACCATTGGCAGCACATGTCATTTTATTATATACTAAATTTTTTTTTGCCTTCCAGTCTAATTTTGGATTTTTCTTTATACTTCATTGAACTGCTTAATCTATTCATGTACCATAATCTTTTAATTACTATAGCTCTTAAATGTATTTTAATATCTAATACAGTTAGTTTCCTCTTTTTATTTTTTGTATTTAGTAGGATTTTTCCAGACTCATTTATTTTCTATATTCATATTATAACTGGGTTCTATAGTTTAAAAATATCTTAATTGAGATATTTTATACACTATATTAAGAGAGCATTTATATCATTACAATGGAAACTTTTAGATCTGAATAGATAGATAGATAGATCCTTCCATTTGTTCAGGTTTTCTTTTATCCTCAGTAGCATATAGTTGGTGCTCATTTCTAATAAGTTTCCTAGGCATTTAATTTTTTTGTTTCTAATATAAATGAAGTCTTTCCCTTCATTATATTTTCTAATTTGTTGTTATTTCAAGGATTATTAAAAACCAAAACACATTTATCCTTTTCTCAAGGAAGAAAGTAATCTGACCCATAATAACAAACCCATTGCCATCGAGTCAATTCTGACTCTCAGTGACTCTAGAGGACGGAGTGAACTGCTCAGAGGGCTCCCAGGGCTGTAAATCTTTATGGAAGCAGACTGCCTCATCTTTCTCCCATGGAGCACATTGGGCGGTTGAACCACTGACCTTTTGATTTGCAGCCAAACACTTTACTTCACCAATTTAGCTCACTCTAAGCCAGTTTATTGGAAGGAAGGAAAAACCCTCCCCCAAGGTCAGACAGTAAAATGTTATTAAAAATAAATTAAACTTTATTTTAAAAACGGTTTCTTACTCTAGTCTCCCTGGCCCTAAGACCAAGAAACCTATATCGTGCCTGACTAGTGACCACTGTGAAAGGGATTGTAATAGGGGTCTTAGAAGGGGAGAAAAATGTGAAACAAAACCAAAAATCATAAAAATAAAACAAAAACCCAGCAGGCTTACTGGTCTAATATAGACTGGTGGGATCCCTGGGACTATGGCCATGAGTCCCCTTCAAACCTAGAACTAAGCTCGCCCCTGTGGCTCACATTTCAGCCAAACAACAGAAAGGCCTGTAAGGAGGGCATAAGAGCAGGGAGGTGTGCATGCCTTAGGCCATTGAACCAACCATCCGAGACCAAAAGGGCAGCACATGCCCTGAGATCAAGCAAACCAGGCAGGAAGAAGGGGCAGGAGAGAAGGGTGGGGGGGAGGGGGATGGACATGGGAGGCATTTCTCACCTAGATCTTAAGACATAGTGTCTTTGAAAACTAGAGCTTCCTGCTCCAGCAGAGGAGGAGGCTGACCCCTCCCTCTCCCACCCCTGCCAGCTCCCCTCACATAGCGTGGGAAAGAAATATGGGTGAAGGGAATCAGAACCCAGCCCAAGAATTGAGACTGTTTTCCAGGTCAGCTGTAAGGAAGGAGGATGGAAGCCTTTGAAAAGATTCCCAGATTTGTCACCAGGGAGGATGCAGGTTAGAGGAGTACATTTTTCTGGGCGGCAAGCCTGGGACTGTGTGTTGTTAGTTGTGCAGTGGGCCACTGTAACACACCCCTGACTCATGCCTTGCGCGGTCTTCGTGACCTTTGATAGAATGGAGTCCATTGCTGGGGCTACGGAATTGGTCCATGTCTTGCCCTGTCTTCATGATCTTTCAGAGTGGAGTCCATTGCTGTGTGATTGTATTGGTCCATCTCATTGGGGAATTCCCTCATTTTTGCTGCCCCTGCACCAAACATTTCTTTTTATAAAGTTACAAAGAACAATTGCAGAGAATGGGGTATTGTGTTCCTGGGGAACCTGTCCATGGATCAAGACCCCATCATTTGACTAGAAGGGGATAATTATTACCCTTTTCAAAATTGGGAACCATGTGGCAACATTAGAGCATTGGATCGAATACTTAGATCAGTACTTCTGGGTTCTCCTACTTTGGAGAACTGCGCTTGGCAGCAGGAGCTGAGGGGTACAGGTAGGACTAACTTCTCCCCTTTTCTTTAGGCAGGAAAGGGCAGAAGGGCATAACCCACAATGAACCTATCATCTCTTTGTTCTAAGCCCCACATACTCGTGTGCGCCTACAGGCAGAAACTTTACTAATTCCATTTGCTTAGGGTAATGAACACTGCCCACTCATCAACGCCGCCTCATAGTGGCCCTATAGGTTTCCGAGAGGAAATCTTTACACCAGTAGATTGCCTCATCTGTTCCCCACACCCACCACCTAGAGTGGCTGTTGGGTTTGGACCCCTGCCAATGCAGTCAGTAGTCTGGTGCTGGCCTGGCAGCCCCAGCAGAGCTCCTTTTGGGTTGACTGGTGGTCTTCCTATTTACTTAGTGCCAGTCAAACGCCTTTCTCCAATAATAACAACAATAGGCATAGAAGGTGCCCCTTCAATCACTTCCTTATTTTTATCCCACAGCAGAGCAACAAGCTCTTTTTCATTCCCACCTAACAGATGAGGAAACTTAGGTGTAGGGAAGTTAAATAACTTGCTCATGGACACAGCAAAAGACAGGCGTGGGCTTTGAAACCAAACATCTGCCTTTATTATTTATACTTTTCCCATCACGTCAAGCTCTTTTGAAAAATGAATGATAATCCTCAATATTTTGAAATAAGAGTGGGCAAAGGAGTTAAATGTATCTCTGTATGAAATACTTCTTCCTATACTTTTGCATATTAATATCAGCAATCCAAAAATACTGGCTCCACTTCCCTGGATCAGGCCAATGAGAAATGTAGACTCCCTTCTCAGGAATATGATTATTTCTTCATTCAAGGGACAGAAATATTCATATAGGCATTGACGTACAAACAACCTATCACCTAGAATGCTTATTCCACAGTGCTCTGAGGAGATCTCTTCTTTTGACTGCAATCCTGTCATGTTTCACTGTGTGCTTGTGTTTATGAAGGAATATTTTTTCCTTATGGATGTGAATTTCATCCTCTGTAAGTCCTATGCCTTAACCATATTGCTAAGCAACACACATCCCACATGTTCCTAATGCCGTTTACATGTTTCACAATGGACCTTTGCTTTGATCTACAAGCAGAGCACCACCAGTGGGTTCGGGATTGGTTTTTTAAAAAAAATTCGGCATGGTCTACTCAGAACAAGGCCAAATGACTATAAATATTAGAAAGCGGTGTAAGATAAATGGATGCCTTTGCTGGCAGATAATTCCTTTATGGAATCTAATAGGATCCATGGCATGCTGACTTTACCAGTGAGATCAAGGTCGGGGAGTGGGTTGGTTTTCCTCCGAGGCATTGATAGGCCGCAGAGGGTGACTGTCTGTGGAATACTGTTCTTACAGTAGTGATGGTGCAGCTACAGAACTGGCCAGGTGGAAATCAGGCGCCCGCATCCCCTGTCAAAACGGAGGCTAATATTTGCAAGGCAGGGCCCAGAGTTCAGCAAAGCATAGTGAACGGAGTCCTCATCACAGCTAACACTCACCTGTCCTCCTCCTGTCTTCTGTGTCCAGGGCAAGGTCAGAGAGGCGTCATTTGGGCAGAGAGGATGACAGAATTGACAGACAGGTCAGATGCACCGCATGTTATTAGCACACAAAAAGATCACACGGCTTCTCTCTCCCCTCCACTCAAGCCACACCTCTGAGTACCGGAGGAGGACGAATTGGGCAGCCCTGCGGGCCAACATGAGTTGAGAAGTAAAAAGCCCTCAGGTGCACCTTGATGCACGACGACCTGTGTGTCAGAATAGTCACTGAGCTCGTATGGTTTGTGTCTCAATGGCGCAGACAGCAGAAGCTGCTGTCAGGCCTTGCTTCTGAGGTACCTCTGCAGGGAATGGCACCGTGAACCTTCTGTTCAGCAGTTTCAATGGGTTACTGTGAGACTATTCAGGGTTGCTGACATTATATTAGGTTCTATGTGGTTGTCCAACGGATTCCGACTCACGGCAGCCCCATGTGCAGGGAGCAGAATGGCTCCCTGGGGTTTCAAGGCCAAGGTCTTTCAGAAACCGATCTCCCGGCCTGTCTTCAGCAGTACCTCTAGGTATATATAAACCACCTCCTTTCCTGCTAGCAATTGGGCACTTAACATTTGCACACCCAGAAACTTACTAGCCCAAAGCCACACTCACTGCCATGGGATCCGTTCTGACTCAGGGAGGTCCTATAGACAGAACAGGGCTGCCCCTTTGGGTTCCCAAGAATTTAAATCTTTATGGCAGCAGAAAGCCTCATGCCTCTCCCATGGAGCTGCTGGTGGTTTTGAACTGCTAACCTTATGGTTATGCCACCAGGCTCCTGGAACTCTTTTGAGTTCTATAAAAAGATAACACTTACCAAAGCCCCAAGTACCCACTGTTACCAAGTTGATTCCAATGGTTAGCAGCCCTAGATAGATTTCCGAGAGCACAAATCTTTGCAGGAGCAGACAGCCTGGCTTTCTCTTGCCCATGCTCTTCAGACAGTCACAATCAATTACCTAGCATTTCTGTGTTTTATCAGAAGAGTGTACCAAATAGATTCTAATGCTGTCTCAGTCATTACTTTATCTTGAGTACTAATGATACCTATTTAGTATCACAACTGATTGCATTTTGGATGTATTCAAAATAAGGTAAGCCCACAGATAGGATTTTCACTGCCTTGTGAAATTTGGACTGGAATTATTAGAGCAAATGAGGTGATATGTGAAAAGACTCGCCTTTCTTTTTTCTGGGATCAAACAGCCAGAAAGCCTCATGCTTTTCCCATAGAGCTGCTGGTGGTTTTGAACTGCTAACCTTGTGGTTATGCCACCGGGCTCCTGGAACTCTTTTAAGAGTTCTATAAAAAGATAACACTCTTACCAAAGCCCCAAGTACCCACTGTTAGCAAGTTGATTCCAATTGTTAGCAGCCCTAGATGGATTTCTGAGAGTGTCTCAGAAATTGCGGCAGTGACTAGCAAAATCATCTTTGGCATTGTGTGGAGCAATCTGAGGAATTTTATCCACTCTCTAGCTCTTCCTAAATGGCTCATTGTGGCTGTGCTGTGGGTCTGGGACAGATTTCTCTCTGAACCTCACAGCATGGGTGGAAGCGTGGCATTTGGCCTGTAGTTTCCCATTGCAGTCGATGCCAGTCCATGTATACGGTCTGTTCACAGGCAGGCTGACAAGTGTTGAGAGGTTTTATTTGATATGCATTCTTTTAAAAAGTAGAAAAAGATCCACAGCAATAGGTATTCTTAGCTAGCTCTCCTAGCTCATCTTAAGATTATAACCAAGTTTGTTTCATTAGGGAGTTCTACCCCAAATAGAGTAAGTAACTAGCTACTCTAAGTGGTCATGGCTGTATTTAATTTTCAGGATGAAACCAGACATGATGTGGGTAGTTTTTCATGATGTGAATGCAAAACCACATTATTTTTCTGTGACTTGTAAAAGCCTTTCCTTCTAAAACGGGGCTGCTTATGCTAATGTATTATAGTTAGTGAGTTGCAGGCAGCTCTGTGAAATTTACTTTTCTTGGCAGTTCTAGAATATCCTGCCATAACACATACTGAAAAACTGTTTGACGGGTTCTGAAAATCTGGATGTACTCAAGGTACATCTTGTGCAAACCATAAAATAAATACATGATTATATTTTATAAAATCTGTTATCAGGTTAAGGAAATTGTCATGCTCATCCAAGTAAAACGAAGCCATTTTGGATGAGAGACATATTTTCCATTTGTTCACACTATATTTTTAGGATCCAATGCTGAATCTATTTGACTGGTATACCTGAAAATACTACCTGGTGAGAGAAAACTGTATTCCATATAGAACTCACCTGGAAGACAGGTAGCATGTCACTGCTCTAGTTAGTAACTTTTAGTAAAGTTGTAAGAAGCATACATTGTTGAGTGGTGCAAAATATGAGGGTAAGTCAAAAGTATTGCTAATAGGATTTCAGTTCATACATACAGTTTTATTCCTAACAAAACATTATTAAACATATCTCTGATCAGTATGTGGCTGCAGAAAAATCTTAGTAATACACTGGTCTTAGTCTCCTTACAGTGCCTACAAGAAAGTTCAATTAAAGGCATGGCTTCTGATGGGATACGCTGGGCTAGTTATATTCAAAGCAGAGAGGTCCGCTCAAAAGATTAAAAACAAACAACAAACAAAAATACACCCAAACTCACTGTTCACAACAGCCCTTGTGAGTTTCTGAGGCTGTAACTCTTTATGGGAGTAGAAAGCCTTGTCTTTCTCGTGCAAAGAAGCTGGTGGTTTCAAACTACCAACCCTCCAGTTAGCATCCAAATGCATAACTAACCACTACGCCACCAGGGTTCCTTCAGAAGGTTATGGTGACTGGTTTATTTGGGATCCCAAGGGTTAAACTTGATAGATTTTCTCAAAGGACATAGAATGATTGTAGGGGCTTATTAGGAAGTAGTTTTAAGCAATTGAAAACTGCATTGATGAGAAAAAGGACAAGGGAGTTTTCCAAGGAACCCCCCCCCCCCATCTCAACAATGTACCTGCTGTCCTACAAGAATTTTGTTGAGAAATCTGACCCCACCCACCCTCTAGCCCTGATCTTCTCCTTCACACTTCTTTTTGGTCTCAAAACTCAAAGAACATGAAGTTCACAGGAATGTTGTCGATCCAAGAGCACAGGATTCTTCGTGGAATGGTCAGAGGGCAGGGACCCAGTGTATAGACCCAGAGAGAAGACAGCCTGAGAAACTATAGCTTCACAACGTTATAGTTTTCTTTAATAAAGGTCTCTGATTTTATAGCCATAACTTTTTACTTAATTTCATATTTTTATAGTGCTATCATTATTTTAAACCAGGCCAGTCTAGGTCTACTACTTCAAAGATACTGTGTTACAGGGGCTGTCCATATTAGGGTTCCCACTGATGCATGATTGCTTTAGTAAGCATTCATGCATCAGGTGTGTCGTTTGGGTGGGGCTTAGCTAGACTAACTGCTAACTGCTGCGAAACCATCTTTGTCCTCTAGGAGCCTGCAATTGTAATAGTTGCAAAGATGTCCAGAAGAGCAAAGGGAATTCACTTATTCAATAAATGTATATTAAGGATTCCACCAGGGCTTCCCACTTTGTAGGGAATTGGGATGCTGATGAATAGGAGAGATTTGGCTTAAATCCTCAGATTTCAGATTTGATTCTATCCGAGAGCAAATACATGAAACAGCAAATTATGCACTTATTTAGTAACACTCAGTTTTTAAAAAATGTTGAGTGAGGTGGATGATTAAGCTTTTTAAAAAGAGGGTTTCTTGAAGTTTAATTTGTGTTTGGGATAATGGGACTGAAATTTTCATTGTGTCAAATGAAGACTTAAAAAAGAAGAGTTCTTGCCTTTAAAGGTAATGGACCAAGAAAACAATAACAAAAACCTCTAAAAATACACCTGGTGTTGTTTAGTGAGGAAAGAGGAAGCTTCTCGGTGAGATGGATTGACCCGGAACAGGCAGGGTGGTGTGGGACTGCGGTGCAGAGTTCCATTGTGGGATTGCTATGGGCTGAAACGGACTCCATGGCACCTAACCAGAAGAACAGTTTAGTGAGCATCTTATCTCAATAGAAAAATGCCTTGCATGCTAAGAGAATGCCTTGACATTTGAAGGGATGAATTTTAACGCTAGAGAAAAAGTTGGGTTTTATACAGAAGGAAGAAAAATAGGTAAATGCAGCTGACCAACTAACTTTTCCAGTCAAACTTCATGCACCTGATAACAGCTGTGAGCTCTCGCCTACACAACCCTAACAGAGATGTATGATATATAAAGCCATGTGGTCGTAATAGCTTCAAATTCTCTTGTGGCAATGTTGGGCTCTTTGAAAAGTGAGCAGTCTCAGGTAAGAGGGAGCTTCAAAAAGTTCATGGAAAAATTAATCTTTAAATTTAAATTTTCCACAAGCATTATGAAGCCTTCTTGTATTTCTAAATAAAACAGAATGGTTATAGTGGTAGCTGAAGCATAATGGCAAAACTGTACAAAGAGAGCTTAAATGAACTAAGGAAAATCAAATATAGGCTTAACGTGCTTTTTTGGTCTGTGTAGAAGAAAGAGCTTTATATAAAAGAGTAATGGTGTATTAAGAAAACATCCCAGCCCAATCCAGATCAACTCCATAAATCCAATATTAACCCATAAGTCTGATACCAATCTGTAAATTCCTCTTAGAACTAATGCAACACATGCAATGATGCTAAATGCAGGAACATCACAGGCCAGTGGGTGGAAAGTCCAGTGGATCCAGTGGTGTTGGAAGCATCTTAGTGCGGGCGTGGGTCTCCACGTGGCTTCTCCAGCTCCAAGTATCTGGCTCAATCAGTGCAGATCCGTGTGTCTTGTAAGTAGGAAGACGATATAGACATCTGGCTGCCAGTGAGATATTTCTCTCCGTCATGCCTCCAAATGTGGTCATCAAGCTGTGACCTGATTGACAGACTAGACTGCACCCCTTCGCAAGTTGACAGGAGTTTATGTAACTACCACACATCTGAATATTAACTTTTCACTTAAAATAGCATTGTACTTCAGGAAAGATCTTGCAGTTTACGTTTTGATGATAAATATGACACCAGACTTCTTGAATTTGTCGATCTCAGCCTTATAAACCATTTGATTTTCTAATTAAAAATAACTAGTACCAGTCCATTAAAGTTCAATAATACATACACAATCAATCTTTAAACATTTCGTTTTGTTTTGACAACATGCAATTTTTCTTTTCTTTTTTTTAATCGTTTTATTAGGGGCTCGTACAACTCATCACAATCCATACAGACCTCATTGCGTAAAGCACATTTGTACATTCATTGCCCGATTAACGTAATTTTAACAACTTACTTTTCAATAGTGAATTTCAACCAAGCCCAAATAATTTTGAATTTGTAATATGATACATAGTTTTAGAAAATGCATGATTACGGAGGACTTCTGGCAAGCTGGCTGACTCGGCTGACACACCCTCCAGGCCCTCACTACAAACACATCAGAGGTCAGGTAACAGATCACGACGATAATCCTGGAGCCCTGAGCTTTCCTGGGAAGGCCAGGGAAGTGGACTGAATATCGACTAGAAGCAGCTGAGCAAAAGTGGTAAGAGAGGAGACAGAGCAAGCCAGAAATTGTCAGCTGGCCTGACACACTGCAGCCATTTGGAGCTTTTGCAAACCTTGTTTAGCTCAGTGACCCGACAATACACTTTGCTCACCCAGGACAGCACAAGCACCCACACTCGTGGCTGCTGACCAGAAAGGTGTGATCCTCCCCTTGCTTCCCATACCCTCCTGGTGACCATAGTTGTGGTCAGCCCACCCAGCAGCTAGTGACAAACCCACCCCTGTTCTGCCTGAGGTGAGAGGCACGCTCCAGGTGAGCTCGGCCTCACCAGACCAGCAGGAACTGTAGTAACAAATAGGCCCCACCTCCACTGGGTGGGCAGGAAGTTTTTCTATACCAGACACTCAGCCCCCAGCTGCCTTCTGGGTCCAAAAGAACTCCCATATCACGTGTCCACTGACCCCAGATTAGGGGAATCAGACAAAACTTTAGAGGAATTCAAGAAAACACTAAGAACAAACTGACAAAATAAATGAAAAACTTGGAATCATAAAGAAACAGAAGATAAATCCATAAGATTCATACTAAAATTTCAGAAATAGATAATGATAGGGCATGGGAGTAGAACTGAATCAATGTAAGACCCAATTAGTGAGTTTGAAACCAAACCTCTAAATACTAGTTTGAGGAACAAACAGAAAGAAGAACAATAATAACCACCATCAACAGAAAAAAATAATTATGTAAGATACCATCAAGAAGAAAAACGTATGTATGACTGAAATTTTAGAAAATTTGAAGGCAAATAAAAGTAGAAAATTGTCAAATAGCTGTGGAAGAAAACTGATATTCTGAAAGATGAGAAGATATGTAATAAAATTGCTAAATGAACCCCAAAAAGAATAGACCCCAAAGACATATCATAATCAAACTTGCTAAACCAAAGACAGAATCCTAAAAGCAGCTCAGGAAAAATGGAGTTACCTATAGAAGTGAATGAATAAAACTAGGCTCTGATTTCTTAGCTGAAACCATGCAGGCAAAAACAGCAAAGGATAACATATATAAACACTGAAAGAAAAAAATAGCCTAGGGTGCATAAGCAAATGTGAAGAAAGCTGATGGTGCCCAGCTATCTAAAGATATAGCAGCTGGGGTCTTAAAGGCTTGAAGGTAAACAAGTGGCCATCTAGCTCTGAAGCAACAAAGCCCACATGGAAGAAG
>NW_022111378.1:589016-590160 GCF_000313985.2 Echinops telfairi | reverse complement strand
TATTTTAATACTAGCAATACTAGGAGCTACCGAGTTACTTCCAACACAAACATTAAGTTTCATGTCGCTGTGACTATATGCAAGGAAGCCATGGCTGCTTTTCAGATAGGGAAGCAATCAACCGCATGTCGTTTCTAGATAAGACATTTCAGGGTGGGCAGTCTCATTCAGGGGTGGTGACATCATATGCTCAGAGGTAGTCAGCTGGTGACACACTGTGAAGCCTGTAACCGGAGATACTGGGTGGTGCATGTAGGTGCTGAGGAATGGGAGTATGTTGTGCAGTGTATATTTTTCAGCAAATTAAAAAAATTAATAACCAAAACTTTAAAAAAAACGACACAGCTTCATCGCTTTCAGAATAAGAATAGAATGGAGTCTAACCTGAATGTCACTTATGAAATAGAAATTGAAAGAAGAAATGAAATGTGTTCTTTAATTGAATAAAGGCTGAAGGAGAATGGGTGCATTTGGATCATGTTGCCAGGACCACAGGCCGTCAGCAGACAAACACATGAATGTGTCTTGGAGGAAGTGCAACGAGAATGCTCCTTGAACTAGAGCATGGCGAGACGTCATCTCACGTCCTCTGGACATGTTGTCAAGAGGGACCAGTTCCTCCTGAAAAGGACATCGTGTTTGGTAAAATGGAGGGGCAGAAAGAGGCAGATTTCCCATGAGGTGGTTTGGCCCAGTGGCGCCACTGTATTGTGAGGCTGCCGCAGGACCAGGCAGCATGTCATTCTTTGTACACTGGGTCATTCCGAGTTGTCATTCCGGTTTGATCACAAGATTTTTCTTTTTCAGAATTAAAATGAATGCATCAAGAATGTAAACCAACTTTCAGAAACATAATATAGTTCCTATTAAGACCCAAAATCTCATGAATAACACCACATAGCTTTTAACCTATAAACAGTAGGACTAATGTCTAAATACATGAAATCCAACTCAGTGTTAAGCAATGGCTCATTTTTTCATACTTTAAAAAGAGAATGGATAAGCACCACTGAGAAAGCAACCACTTTTTTTTAAGTTTATTGAACAGAATATATTCACTCTACTGCTGTTTAACAAAGTGTCAGTCAGAGAGTCACTTAGAAGACTCGAACTATTCATTGTTTCTAGAATGTGGAGGTTAGAA
>NW_022111378.1:586296-587689 GCF_000313985.2 Echinops telfairi | reverse complement strand
TAAGAGCCATAGTCTGTTTCCACAGGCCTCTGGCGGACCAGTGAAGCTGGTCTTCTGACACATGTTGTTTGTTCTTTGTTTTGTCACCCTCTCTGTCCAGGACCTTCTTTTGTGACCCCCATCAGAGTGGTCGGCCTTCGTAGCTGGGCACCATCTACTTCTTCGGGTCTTAGCCTAGTGAGGCTGTGGTCTGTGTGGCCCATTACTACTTTGGACTAACTGCTTCTTTGAGTCTTTTATTTTCCTAGTTCACCTTTGCTCCAAGTGAAAGCTAGTGCTTTGAATGGCTGTTTGCAATCTTTTGAGACCACAGTCCCTGCTCATCAAGTGGGACGTAGACCATTGTCTTCATGGGCTTGGTCATGCCAGTTGACCTAGATGCCCTCTGAGACGATGATCCTTCATCTCCCAGAAAAGTCTTTTTCTTTTTTAATGAAAATCTGACTGGTATAAAATCTAATTTCTCTATGGTGAGTGCACACTGTAATGCAGGTACATGAATTTAAAACTATACATTCTGGGGTTTGTATTTTTATAGTTTTTTAGAAGCTCTAGGCCTAAGAGAGCAAGACATGGTTACTTCCCTATTCTTTAAGCACATTTATTTCATTTGGGTGGCAACTGAAGCTTTTTCATATGTAGTATTTGGATTGAGAAGGAGTCCTGTGGGGCATAGCGGTTAAAAGTACTCCGTTGCTAATTGGAAAGGTGGGCAGGTCAGATCTGCCAGCGGCTCCTCGGGAGAGCGATGAGGCAATCTGCTTCCGCAAAGATGATACAGCCCTGGGGCCCCTCTGGGGCGGTTCTGCGCTGACCTTGGGGTCGCTGTGAGTTGGAATCCACTCAGTGGCACAAGACAATGACATTTGAGTCTGTGTGAGGTGTTTAAGGTGTTTGGGGTCACAGAAGACGGTGTTAGCTGTGTGCAGAGGCAAGTTTTCCTGAAAGAGATTAGAGTCATTTCTTTTCTCTGCTTCTGTATGATGCTTGAAATTGGCCAGGATTCAGAGCATTGGATTGCTTGTGATTTGAAAAGAAAGGCAGGACTTAAAGGCATGCAGGAACTTTGTGTATCATGTTGGGAAAGTGACTTAATCCATTACTGGGGATGCTTAGAATGTTTGGGTGTTTGTGTGTGTACCCAGAACTTCCCATTTCTTTAGTGGGGAGCAGGAGATGTCTCAGAGAGAGATGGCACAGAGAAAAGCCAGGCTTAGGGTCACATGAAAGAATCATGACTTCTGGGGACTTATGGCAGCGCCCACATCTGGGGAAAGGCCCTGGGGGTGACCGCTTTCCCAGGGAAGTGGACCGATCATGCAGCTTCCCCGGGTGTGAGTGAAGCTGAAATGAGAGGGCCACCCAGCCCCTGTCTTCAACACCAGTGGAGCTG
>NW_022111378.1:584157-585835 GCF_000313985.2 Echinops telfairi | reverse complement strand
CCACCTCACAGGATCTGTTGTTAGGTGCTAGGTCTGACTCCTAGCAATCCTATGTACAACAGAATGAAACACTGCCCAATTCTCCTACCATTTGCTTTCTTTCCTGTTTTTTTTTAAGGTCATTTTATGGGGGCTCTTTCAGACCTAATAACACTCCATGCATCAATTGCATCAAGCATATTTGTACATATGTTGCCATCATCATTTTCTAAACATTCATTTTCTATTTGAGCCCTTGGTATCAGCTCCTTTCCGCCTCTCCCCCCCACTGCCCTCTGGTGACTCCTTGATAAATTATTGTCTTCATATCTTACACTGACCACTGTCTCCTTTCACTCATGTTTCTGTTGTTTGTCCCCCTCGAGTGTATGCACGCCCGCTTGTGTGTGTGTGTGTTATGCACTGATCATTGTGATCGAATCTCCTTTCCTCCTCCCACCTTCCCCCTACCCTCCTGGTATTGCTACTTCCATTTCTGTCCCTGTGGGGTTTATCTGACCTGGATTCCACGTGTCAGGAGCTCTGATCTGTACCAGTGTACTTGCTCCCGTCTAGCCCGCAGTGAAAGGCAGGACTGGGTCATGGTAGTGAGGGGTGAAGAAGCCTCAAAGAACCAGAAGAATATTGTGTTTCCTGGGTGCCATACTGCACCTTGGTTGACTCATCCCTTCCTGTGACCCTTCACGATAATGTCTTCCAGAGATTGAGACGCCTTCGTGTGAAACGCTCCTTTCTCCTCACATGTCTGCTGCCCCAGATGTCCCTTTAGAGTCCACTGTACCCCTCTGAATCCTACAAATACTCTGCTCCAGCCCTGTAGTGGGCATTGGCCTCAATCAACCCGTGGGTCATTCCTTACAAAGGCGGCTATGTGACACCATCCTATGCAAATGACTGTTCACTGGCATCTTTGTCCTCAGAGAAAGTTTCTCCAGAGATTGGGACAAGTTTCCTGTCTCAAGGTCTCTGCCAAGTCCTACCTCTCCCAAGCATGTTGTTGCCTAGCAATCCAGTCCTCTGATGTTTCTCATTACAGCTGAAATGCTCTGACAACCTGCTGTGGTCAATATGCCATCCTGATCCTCGGTTAGCTCTGACGATGCACATGGCACTAAATGCTTTGCTCTTCCTCCAGGAAAAGCTTTATCGTGGCCTTTCTTCTTTTTTGGAGTGGTGGTGGGGTAGGCGTGTGTGTGTGCATGCACACGCGTACACACACATGCTGCTTATCCAACATTTCTCTGATTTTTGTCTTCTCTGAGTATGTTCCAGATTTTCTAAGTTGATCATATTACCATAACAAAAATGAACTGAATAAAAACACTATATTGACAAAACGGAAACTTGGAAAAGGATACATAGGTGGCATAAGGGGTTATGAGTTGGGCTGCTAACTGCAAGGTTGGCAGTTTGATTCCACCAATCGATCTAAGAAAGACCAGGCTGTCTGCTCATGTAAGGATTGACAGCCTTGGAAACCCATGGAGGAAGTCTACCTTTATCCCATAGGGTCACTAAAAATTGAAATTAATTCAATGGAAGTGAGTTGAGATAGGTGTATAGATCTTTACATAAACGTAATTTAAAAACGAAGGTTCACAGCAAGGAACATTTTTTTTCAATAGTATACTGTGTATTTTATTTTTGGAATTTTTTTAACATCGTTTTATTAGGGGCT
>NW_022111378.1:583060-584057 GCF_000313985.2 Echinops telfairi | reverse complement strand
TATAATTAATTAAACTAACTGAAAACTCCCCTTTGCCTTTCTTTAAAAATTTTTTTTTCCTTGGGGCCTCTTACACCTCTTATCACAATCCATACATCTATACAGGATCACTTTTCATCCAACAGAATAAATATATAACTGTGAAGCATTCACAGGGTACATCTTTGCCACAAGCTGATGCGATGCATGACTTTCCAAAGAGCTCTGAAGGAGGAGCCCTCTGTGGCAGTTATATAATCTCCTGTCAACTTGCGAAGGGGTGGAATCTAGTCTGTCAATCAGGTCACAGCTTGATGACCTCATTTGGAGGCTCAAAGGAGAGAAGTGCCTCACTGGAGGCCAGATACACACTCTGCTTCATCTCCCTGTGAGACATTCCTGTTGACAAGTCACATGGAGCTATGCTGAGCGAGCTAGAGCCCTGGAGCTGGAGGAGGAGCCACAGGCCAGTGCTGTGATGCTTCCACCAACACTGGATCCACAAGACTTTCCACCCACTGACCTGTGATCTTCCTGCATTCAGTGTCATTGCATAACTGCGTGAGTCTAAAGAAGGATTTATGGAATAGTATCGACATATGGGGTAATATCAGACTTACGGACTTGATCTGGACTGGGGCTGGGATGTTTTCTTAATGTACAATTGTTCTTTGATACAGTTTTCTTTTACACACATATGAGTGTCTATGCCTTTTGTTTCTCTAATCTACCTAGACTAACACACCCTCTCGTCTTCCCTGGTGAAAAAGATGTGGCTACATGCTCACAGTCTTGAAAATTCTGAGGAACACTTCTACTGCCCTATAGGGTCCATATGAGTCAGAATTGAGTAACTGGCTGTGGGATTTGGGGGCATTACCATTACATAATGTTTCAGTAGATCTATTCCTGAAGGTCTGCTGCACCACGGGAACTGCCAGAAGAGGTGTCAGGGATACTCAAAATGCAAGCAGAGCTCTGGGGCTAAGACAGGCCTGGTGATCTGCTTCTAAAAGGC
>NW_022111378.1:579581-581254 GCF_000313985.2 Echinops telfairi | reverse complement strand
GACAAGCCGCCCTTTAGTTTTTTATGAAAGCAAGCTTCAGCTGTAGTTGGCCGCCAGCACTGAAAAAGGCAATCAGGTGAGCCCACCGGGACAGACCATGCTGAGGTGGAGTGAGTACACAGGAACTGGAAACACCTGCTGAACCAGCAGGTGAGGGAAAGCCCTGAGGATCCGAGCTGGCATGGACTGGATGGCAGCAGCTTTGGTTTGAAATACGTGATGTGAGGCTCTGCTTCGGGAAGGCCACGGTCTCCGAAGCCCTCCCTGTGGAGCACCGCTCTGCCCGGTGACAGGATGGTTGTGAAGTAGGGGTTCACTTGATGGGAAAGACAACCAGCGGGGATTTTAAAATAGATCCGTTTCCTTTAAAATGCACGGAAATGCTGATAATGTTTTGGCTGGCAACAAATTCACTCCTTAGTCTATTATGTTTCTTGTGGAAACATTCTAGGATCCCTGATGCTGCCAACAGGGGTGCTGGAGATACAATGCCACTGCTGAGAAGCCCTCGGTACCTTCCTCCTTGGGGATCCTCCCTGGAGGATGACCCTTCACCTGGGCCTTGCTTCTGTGGGGAAGGGGAGTCTACATGACTGACTCGGGTTAGGCAAGTACAGCCAGATGGAGTAGGGTCTGTATAACTGGCTTTTCTTTAAAATCATTTTACTGGGGGCTCTTACAGCTCTTCTCACAATCCATCCATCCATCCATTGTGTCAAGCACATTTGTACAAATGCTGCCTTCATCATTTTCAAAACATTTTCTTTCTACTTGAGCCCTTGGTATCAGCTCATTCCCCCCACCCCCTTCGACATCCTCCCTCCTTCATGAACCCTTGATAATTTATAAATGATTATTATTCATGTCACATCGACTGTTGTCTCTCTTCACCCACTTTTCTGTTGTCTGTCCCCCTGGGAGGGGGTTATATGTTGGGGGGATTATATGTTTTGTTTTTGTGTTTACTGTTTTTGCATGTCTATCTAGATAAGATAGGCAGAATAAACAATCTGGAGGAGAAAACAACTGGACCATTGGTTCCAAGGGGACACCGGAGAGGGGAAGGCGGGGAAAGGAAGGCGAGTGCCAACAAACCCAGGGACAAGGGAACAACGAGTGATCTAAACTCAATGGCAAGGAGGGCATAGGATCCCTGGTGGGGCTTGATCAAGTGCAGTGTAGCCCAGAGGAATTTCTGAGAGTCAAATGAAGGTCAAACATGATAGTGGGACAAGAGATAAAGTAAGAGGAAATAGAGGAAAGGCTAGGAGGCAAAGGGCATTTATAGAGGTCTAAATACAGGCATGTGCATATGCAAATATATTTGTATATAAAGATAGGGAAATAGGTCTACACACATATATTTCTATGTTAAGTATTAAGATAGCAGACGGACATTGGGCCTCTACTCAAGTACTTCCTCAATGTAAGAACACTTTGTTCTAATAACCTGGTATTCTGTGATGGTCACCTTCCCAACATGATCACTGAAGACAAAGCGGGTGCATAAGCAAATGTGGTGAAGAAAGCTGATGGTGCCCAGCTGTCAAAAGATATAGCATCTGGGGTCTTAAAGGCTTGAAGTTAAACAAGCACCGTCTAGCTCAGAAGCAACAAAGTCCACACCAGCCTGTGTGAGCATAGGTGTTGATGGGATCAGGTATCAGGCATCG
>NW_022111378.1:576707-578511 GCF_000313985.2 Echinops telfairi | reverse complement strand
GATCATCTGTCCTGGATTCCCTGTGTTTCCAGTTCCTATCTGTACCAGTGTACATCCTCTGGTCTAGCCATATTTGTAAGGTCAAATTGTATTCATTATAGTGAGGCGGGGAGGAAGCATTTAGGAACTATAGGAAAATTGTATATTTCATCGTTGCCAGATCCCGCCCTGACTGGCTCATCTCCTCCCTGAGACCCTTCTGTAAGGGGCTGTCCAGTGGCCTACAAATGGGCTTTGGGTCTCCACTCTGCACTCCCTTTCATTCACAATGATATGATCTTTTTTTTCTTTAATGCCTGATACCTGATCCCTTCGATACCTCGTGATCACACAGGCTGGTGTGCTTCTTCTATGTGGGCTTTGTTGCTTCTGAGCTAGATGACTGCTTTTTTACCTTCAAAAATAGATTTTTTTTTAAGTCAATGTCTCTAGAGTTATTTTTTTCTTCCAGGTTCTCTTCCTACCGTGAACTCAAGATGTGGCGTGAGGCAGATCATGTTGTCTACATGGGCGGCACCAATGTCCTTCTAATAAGGTAATGATGACATTCGTCCATCATGGGCCAGGATGGCATGGGGAGCCTGGGTTACACAATGGTTAAGTGTCTGGGTGCTCACCAAGAGTTTGGTGGTTTGAACCCACCAATGCCTCCATGGGAGAGAAGACATCGCCATCTGATCTTATAGGGATTTCAACATGGGAAACCACATGAGCAGGTCTGTTCTGTCATGCATGGTCACTAAGAGTTGAACTTGGCTCCAGAGCACATGACAATGGCAGGGCAGAGGCATGAATTCCAAAACTGAATCATACAGAGGGGTACAGTGTCTACTGGGTTTTATTTCTCAGGACTGCACCCACATCTAAGAGGTTCAACCAACTTGGAGTCCCCATGCTGGGGAGGCCTTGGGGGAGTATCCACAGAGACAGGGTACCAGGGAGTACAGCTGTTCCAGCCCCCAGCTCTTTCAGTCTATTTTCCACCCCAACCATCAGACATGGGAGAGGCAGCCTTTAAATAATTCCATCTTCCAACTTTCCAGCTTAGCTCTAGCAGGTGCAGAGTGGAGCAGAGATCACCTGAATCCACCTATGGCTGCCCATTTTGCACAGCAATAAGCAAAAGAAATGTTGCTCTCTGAATTCACTAATTTTTCTGGTGGTTCATTAAAAAACCTTAGATAAACCAGAATATTAGGCTTCAGAGAACATTTTGTTACACTTAAATGATTTGTGTATTTAAATTCCCATAGTAGGGCTGATTATCAAATTAGTAAAGTAATTTAAGTTTGAGTTTTATTCCCCGAGTTCATTTAAAGCAGAAGTCACTTTGTCTTGATAAAGTGCTGTCGACATATGTGGAAGTATAGGATGCATAGATTCCTTAATAAGATTTCTGAAACCTCAAAAGATATAGCGTCTGGGGTTTTTAAAGGCTTGATGGTAAACATGCGGCCATCTAGCTGAGAGGCAACAAAGGCCACACCAGCCTATGTGATCATGAGGTTGATGGGATCAGGTATCAGGCATCAGAGATTCAGAACAAAAAATCATATCAATGTGAATGACGGGGAATGCAGAGTAGAGACCCAAAGCCCATCTGTAGACAATTGGACATCCCCTGCCAGAAGGGTCACAAGGAAGAGAAGAGCCAGTCAGGGTGCAGTATAGCATTGATGAAACATACAACTTTCCTCTAGTTCTTTAATGCTTCCTCCCTACCACTATCCTGATCCCAGTTCTACCTTACAAATCTAGCTAGACCAGAGCATGTACATGTGTACAGATAAGAGCTAGAAACACA
>NW_022111378.1:573796-575583 GCF_000313985.2 Echinops telfairi | reverse complement strand
GTATCGGACATATGGGCTAATATCAGATGTATGGACTTGCTCTGGACTGGGCTGGGATGTTTTCTCAGTGTTCAATTGCTCTTGTATCTAAATCTCTTTCTTTGTACACGAGTCTCCCTGGATTTGTTTCTCTAGTCTACCCAGACAAACACACTTAGTGAAGTAAACAAAGATAGAGAAGCCAAACATTATTAGTGGTAACCAATAATGGGGAGGGGGTGGCGGCAGAGGTGGGGGAAGAGGAGTATTTAGGGGCATTAAGAAGCATTGCTGTGGTTAGGTACATGGAGTTGCTTCTGGCTCATGGTGACCCTATGCACAACAGAAGGACACACTGCCTGGTCCTGCTCCATCCGTCCTCACAGTTACTATGCTTGAGCATTCGGTTTATGTGAGTGGTGGTGGAATGATGTAGAAATGATGGTGAAAATGGGTGTACAACTTGTAGAATATCGTTAATGTCACTAGAAATTGTTGCCACAGCATACATTTTGTTATGCATGCGTCCGCCTCAATTTTTTAATCGTTTTATTAGAGGCTCATACGACTCTTACCACAATCCATACATACATCAATTGTGTACAGCACATTTGTACATTCATGGTCCTCGTCATTCTCAAAACATTTGCTCTCCGCCGCCTCAATTTTTAAAAAGTGAATAAGGACGGCAGGTTAGCTGTTTCTGGGGCAGGGATTGGGGTAGCTCTTTGGCTCGCTGGGATTTGCGGGGGTCACTCAGTTGCATTCGGCCCGGGGCTCCGCTGGACTGGAAGGTTTGAGAAGGCAGCACACACACTGGGGACCTTGGCAGCCTTCTCCTGGACTCATCCAGTGCTGAGCAGGCTAGCCAGTGCCTCTGCACAGCACAGAGGGGAAGCGAAGCTTTCCAGAGAACCTCAGTGACTGTTGTCCCCTCTGCCTGGGTCTGTCAACCCAAGTCACGTGGTGAGCCCCCATCAAGGAGACTACAGTGACAAGCACATACAGGGAAGGAGAACTTGGCATCTGGCTCTGAATAGGGAGAGCTCTGCTCTAATGCTGGCTCGAGCCCCAACTAGCAGTGTCAAGTCGTTCTGGCCACATCACCTGACAGTGTGCCTTCTGTTTGCTCACGTGACCGGTAAGGAGAATGAGTCGTGTTGATCTCCCAAAATGTGCCTCTAATCAAGGCAGAACCTATATTAGCCTGGGAAGCAAGGTGGGGAGGGGGAGGGATATAAACAAACACAATGGACCGGTGTCCAGTTGAACCCCTCGGGGATGCTGTGACCTGGGTTTAACCTCTCCTTGTGTTCAGGCTAACCACCCTTGTGACATCCTGCTCAGCAAGCATGCACATGACCTCCGTTTTGAGGCCGGTCTTCAGGATTTGTTCTTGCTACAAACTACTGTCACTTTGATTTTCAGTTCTTGCTTCAGTCTCATGGTATGGGAAATCCAAGGATGGTTCTGTTTTTCAGCTCAGCTATTAGCTTTCACAAGGAGCCCTAATGGTGCTGTGGGTTAGGAATGGGGCTGCTGACCACAGGCTCCAAACCGACTTGACTGGCTGCTCCATAGAGAAAAATAAAGCTGGTTGCTTCTATAAAGATCCATAGTTTCAGGAACTATATATAGGGTTTCTTTGCATTAGATTGGACTCTGTGGCAGTGGGTTTGGGGTTTTTGTTTTGCTTTTTTATTTTTTTGCTACTATCTTTTACAAGGAACAGGAAGCCCTTAAGGTTCTAAAAAGGGTTGGGATGCTGGAACAAGAATTTGAGCAAATAACCTCAAATGAACACCTCT
>NW_022111378.1:570392-572908 GCF_000313985.2 Echinops telfairi | reverse complement strand
CAAAGGTAAGCTTTTGGTCGCCACAAGCAACACTCAAATTCTCATGCTGCAGAGTGAAGCTTGCCATTGCCATTAGCATATGAGATAAACTCGCCGATCCGCCAACCACTCTGTTTTAAGCTTCACGTTTTCTCTCTAAGCTCTCACTGTTAGCTCCTCTAGGCTGGATCAACTTCTCCTTCACGCTTTAACACCTGACACGACTCCTCCTGCTACATGTGCAATGCTTCTGTTCTGTCCCGAATCTCAATGTAGGCCACACACAGCCTAACTTAGCATTCTTTCAAACCTTATAAAGAATGATGTGAACCAAACCAACCTTCTAGCAGTCACTAAGTCTTAAGATCTTGGCACGCCAGGGCAGGTACAGGATGAGTACTCGAAGATGCCATTTCAGTCAAGGTTTCTTATTACCGGTTCAATTCTTACTGCTCCTTCTCAATTCTGCTTACTATTTTCTGACAATCGTTTTCAATATAACTGCCTATCTTCAGAGTGACAGTGAGTGGGACCATCAAAGAAGATGGAGGAAAAAACAGGAGTAGCAAAAACGGGGTGGAATTTGAAATCCAGGGGTAGAGTATCATCAGATCTACAGTTACTTCTCCAGGGTATTGTACGCCCAGATATTGAGAAGCCTTTGGGAAAAAGATGAGGTTTTCTACTCCTGTACAGAGTTACAGGCTTCGGAACCCACAAAGGTAGTTCTACCCTGTCTTATAAGGTCATTCTGAGTCAGAATTGACTTGATGGCAGTGAGGTTTAAAAATTTATTTTTTTTTAGATTAAGAAACCTTATGTGGTAGTTCTACAGTCTCACAGGGCTTCCGTGAGTCAAAATTAACCTGAAGGAACCTAACAACATCAACCTATAATGAGTCCCTGAGTAGTTAAAATGATTGAACTGCTAATTGAAAGGTTAGAGGGTCTCCCACCCAGAAGTACCTAAGGAAGAAAGGCCTGGCAATCTACCATATATACTCAAGGATAAGCCGAGTTTTTCAGCACATTTTTAATGCAGTTCTTGTGGTAAAATTAGGTGCCTCAGCTGATATTCCAGTTGATTTATACTCAAGTATATACCGTACTTAAAAAAACCCAGACACTGAAGACTATGAAATACAATTAGATTTTGAGCACCTGAGAGTTGCCATGTGTTTAGATCCACTCCACTATAACTTAAAGAATTCTTTTATTTTTTAATTTTATTTTAACAGTTGTATTGGAATATAATTCACATACCATATAATCCAATGGTTTGAATATATTAAAAAGTTGGATAGTCATTGCCACAATCAATTTTAAAACATTTTCTTCATTCTTGTACCATTATTACTACCTGCCCATTACTCCATAATCTCCCCTGCCCTAACACCAAGGGACAATTAAGCTGGTTACTGTTTCGATGGTTACCTATCCTGGATTTCATATGAAGAAAATCATACATATCCTCCTCATAATGACAACAAACTAAAACACAGAAAAACCTCAATCCAAAGAAATCTGAAACGAGCAAATTGAAAATGGGTTAAAAGGGAAAAACAAATGATAATGTATTAAATTTTAACCTAACTTTATCTGCAGTATGGAGCTCTGGTGATGTAGGTAGTGGTTAAGCATTGGACTGTGATCCACATGGTTGGCAGTTCAAAACCACCAGCAGTTTCATGTGAGCAAGACTGGGCTTTCTACTCTAGTAAACAGTTACAATCTTGGAAACCTACAGGGGGTTGCTATGAGTCAGCATTGACGTGATGGCAGGGAGTTACATCTGCAGGAATCCACTTTCTAACACCTAGTCAATGGTCTGTGGGTTGGGACTTTCTCTGTCATCCATAGCTTTCTGCAAATTGCCTGGTCCTCAAAATTTTAGCTGTAATACAATTATCTCCTCTGATCTTGGATTTCATTATTCAAAATCCTTGAATCACACAGGCTGGCATGCTCCTTCCATGTGGATGGTTGAATGGTTGCTCGTTTTAAGACAAGCCTTTAAGACCTCAGAGACTATTCTTTTTGATAGCCAGGCACCATCTGATTTCTTCACCACACTGTGCTATAGTATCCATATCTAAAATGATCACTTTATAAGGGCAGTGAGCATTGAGAGAACAATTTAAGAATAAATTGTTCTTAGATTAGGGCTTACAATATAAGTTTGATCTCAAAATCCATTCTTCTATCTAAAGTGTGTGTGTGTATTCTCCTTGGGCCACTTTAGAGGCAGCATTATCAGCTTGTTGAGAAATAAATTAAGTAACCTCCATGAGACAATTAGTAATTCTAATAATAGTATCATTAATCTAGCCAATGGTGTAGATTTGAAACTACTATTGAGAAAAGGACAATAAACATATTTGGAAAGCTTTTTAGACTAAAATACATAGGATGTTCACTTACACAGTTTACAAAGTTAAGTGAGCTCTGTTCAAGAAAGCAATGAAGATTAAACACAAGGCAAAACTTTTCAGTCATACTCATTCACTACGGCAGAACGAACCATGTCTGCAGGACTA
>NW_022111378.1:567419-568873 GCF_000313985.2 Echinops telfairi | reverse complement strand
CCGCTTTCCCGGGTAGCAGGCTGCTGACGGGAAAATGATCCGGGAGCGCCCAGGCCGGGGGAGGCCGCGCGAAAGGCCCTTGGAGACTCGCGGAGGCCAGGCTGGCTTCTTGGCCTTTCTCCACCATAACCATGGCCCCGTGACCTTCAGCAGGCCGGACGCCCCGGTCTGCATTCCCCTCCCTTTTCCAGTGGGGCAGAGTGGCCCAGAAGGAAAGGGAGTGCCCATCACAGCCACTCCCCTGCCCCGGGAGTGAGCAGCGCCTGGGTCACTCCCCGGGCCTTGGCATCCCAGCGCCCAGGCGGAGCCCAAAGCCTCGGAATGTTCCGTGATGGCTCAGTGCCGGTGGCTGGGTCACCCCACCCCTGTGAGCTCGCGCCTCACTCAGTTACCTCCTCTTGGACTTAATTTATACCAGGGGCGCTCCGTCAGTTCCAACCTATGGTGACCTCACGTGTGCAGGTAGACCACTCCGCAATGGGTTGTTAAAGAGTTAGGCTTTGCTGCCCAGGCACCTCTGGATGGGTTTGAACTGCCTACCTGGCAAATGTTAAAGCCATCCGGGCACTCTTCACTAATTCCGAGTAAGGCTAGGCTCTTAACAAGCCACAGACTCCAGGCAGTGAAAAGGACTTTTCCATTCAGGTTCCCGGTTCAGAGCAGCCAGGCTGGGAGAATGCAGACAGCCTGCTAGCCGGATGTGTGTGTGGGCTAGCCAAGAGTAGGAATGTAATTATTAATTTATTCCGCACAGTCCCATCCGTCCCTCCTTGAGAAACAGCTTCTCACTCACTTTTCCAAGTCTGGAGTTGGTATACTGTTTTTAAAAGGCTAAAGGAAGCTTTTTCTAAATTCACTTTTTTTTTTGCACGGATAAAGAAGGAAACGTGATTGATCTGTAGAAATGTGATGTTCTGGAATAAAATCGCCAGGATTTTGTAGGAGAGCTGGCAAAACCAGATGTTCTTTAACTGCTACTGTGTAAAGCTTGTGGGGAAAAATAGGGTCCTTTAAAAAAAATCAACACCACTTTCTATAGTGGTCTTTAAGAGCTGTTATTTTATTTGGGGGTAGATATGTATTTTGACCTTAATTTCACCTTTTCCTACCTGTAACTCCTTGAAAAAATCTTGTTGCTGCAAGAGTTCAGGGGAAAATCCGTTTGTAATATTACTCAGAGAAGGGTAACCACGCCCTGACTTCTCCAGAGTGTTGTGTAAATCAAAGTACTGTTCTTTCTGGGAAAAACCTGCAGCTAAAACTGGGATTCGGGATAAAGAAACCCAGCCGGATTTTGCCTCTTAGTGCCAGTGCCAGTTTCTGTGTACGGTCTGTTGATCATACAACACGTTTTGCCAGGATGTGACTAGCTCTTTGTAAGCCTACGTTGAGTGTTCAGGGTATGTGAAGGAAACTTTCAGCGACAGTACGAAGAACTGATGGAGTCTAACTCC
>NW_022111378.1:561994-562929 GCF_000313985.2 Echinops telfairi | reverse complement strand
TTCCCCCATCCTGGACTATGGCATCAACAGAGTCCAGAAACATTGTTTGAGTTGAAACACATGTACAAAACCACACTAAGTGGTTCATTTTTTTGATAAATTTGATCACTTTGGCAGATGTTTGGGTTCATAGTTGTAGGCAAGTGAGGCTTCTGAATTGGCCTTAAGGTTGCAAGAGTAGATAGATGTGGCAAGTGGTGTGAAAGACGGAAGGCTAGGGCAGCCAGCATTGTCTTAATTCATACTTGCTGCCTGGTTTTCTCTCGGCAGATCACCCACGAGGCCTAATCGTCATTTTGAGCTGCATCCACCCACAAAAACCACACACATGGCATTTTACTCAAAACCGTCTTTAACCACGACTCTGTGATGCAAAACCAGTGGAATTTTGGGTACTTTCTGTAAAATCGAAATCTTCATGGGGGTTTTCCAGCATTCTAGTTGATTGCTAACAAATCACCGGTATAGCAAACAGGAGTAAAGGAGGGTTTGCTTGTGAACACCAGTGTCTGCTGGGTGGGGGACGGAGGACAACGCAGCCGACTGACTGGCCTGTATCTTCACTGGGAGGAAGCCACATCGATGGGGTTTGCAGAAATGATTCTTCTTTTGCTACATGCAGTTATGTAAGAGATATTTATATAAAGATTTCTCGTAGAAGATATTCTTTGCCACAAAGTTTTTGGTCTAGACAAAATACTCATATTCAAGATTTTCTAATTAGATTCTTTTATAAAAGAATATAAAGAGCTGATCATTTAGCATTATTCTATAGGTATTACTGGAAAACATTATCTTTAAGAACTTTCTGCCCAAGCAAGAACTCTTAAGGGAAATTGATTATTGATAAGATTCTGGAGTCTTATGACCGGGAGGAAAAAGCAGCGTTGAATGAGACAAACTATTTGGCTAAGTTAAGGCACCATTGTTTTTTC
>NW_022111378.1:556999-559778 GCF_000313985.2 Echinops telfairi | reverse complement strand
GCCCCTGCCAGTATCCTGGTAGTGTACTGGTCACACATTGGGCTGCTAACCACAAGGTCAGCAGTTCAAAACCACCAGCCACTTCACACAAGAAACATGAGGCTTTCTACCCTTATAGTTAGGTTTGGAAACCCACTGTGGATCCGAATCAACTCGATGGCTGTGTGTGTGTGTGTGTGTGTGTGTGTGTGGTGTCTCTAAGTAAACTTTGCTTAGTTTGCTTTTGCAAAGGCTGACATACTAGTTGGCTTCCCCCAAAAAAGTATGTTTGCTTTATAATTTACTGCTGTTGTTGGGTGCCACTGAATCTATTCCAACTCATGGCACCCTCATGCGACAGAGACCATAGGCTTTACCAGGATGCACTCATTATGGGAGACGACTGCCCTATCTTTCGTGGGTTCAAGTACTTGGTGGTGCGAACTCCCTTTGGGTTAATGGCTTAGTGATTCCTCTTCCCACCCCCAGGGCTCCTGTAATTTACATTTTGGGAATGCTATTTGAACAGGCTGAGGGGGAAACAATATAGGAGTAAAATCAAGCAATCTTTGTTCACCAAGTACAACCAAGTTAAAACTGAAAACTGGCTGAATGGAGAGCAGTGACTGAGGAACATGAACTTAGAAGCAAACAAGTAAACTAACTAGTGGTTTAGTTAAGGACATTTGCAAAAGCATGACTTTTGAATTGGTGCTATCAGCCAACTGTAAAAGTAATGTCAGAAAGCCAAGATGGATTTCATGGCATTATGCTACTAGACCTGCTATTTCCCCTCATTACCCTGACTGGGCCCGTCGCCACCATGAACATGACTAGCTCTTGATCCCTGGAATTCAAAGGTGAAAAGGCACTTATGATCTGAACGCAGCCTCAGAATCCCAGTTACACAACAAAGGCCACCCGAGTTCTGACTCTGAAATTCGTTTCCATTGTACCACCCTGGGTGTTCACACCCAAACCCAGGAGAGGAGCTGCTGCACGTAGGGTGGGGTGGCATTCCAAGTCCCTTGAGTTTCTGCTGAAGCTGGCAGTTTGGATGTAGATTTGGATCTTGAGTGGCAGGATTCACATGAAACACACAGAGCTGTAAAAGCTGCAGCCTGAACATGTCACTGCAGCAAGAATTCCCAGGGAACTGGCTGGGACGGGGGTGGGGGAATGGGGTGGGGAAGGGGAGCCCCCCCCGCCCCCCAGCACGGTGATGGGCAGCTCCGGAGATCAAGGAGAAACCCCAGGGAAGGGCAAGTCCTCACAGGTTGGCGTGCAGGCTGTTGGGGGTTCACCCAGACGGCCATTTTCTTCTGAGACAACATTGTGTGTCTACTTTTTAATGGGAAGAAAGGCTTTGTGGAGATATGCTGCACTAGCTGGAAAACGTAGCTTTGCCTTCTTCTTTTACAGTTAGCCAGTTTATAAAGTCAAAGCATTGATTTTGAAACGAGTCATTGAACTATGACTTAATCCTAACCTAGCTCCCGATGCCGGGTGGTAATAATTCTTATTTACCAAAAGCGTAGAGAAAGCCAACGTCCAAAGGACAAACGGGCACTGCTCTGATGTGGGAACCTGTTTGACTACATTGGCCTAAGAGTGGGCTTTATAAAAACACTTGAGCCTATTTGGCTGAAAGGGCCCTGACCACAAAGGTGAAGTTAAAATGAACTGGCAGTTACTGACCCTGCGTGGCTTCAGACAGGCAGTGCAAGACCACTCGGGGCGCGAACACAAGTTGCGAGCCTGAGCAGCATACTCTAATTCCCTCAGGGCACGCCAGTCCGTCCATCCGTCAGTGACAGCCTGCTTGACATTGCCAATTTAGAAGGTGGAAGGAGTTTTGACAACTCGTGTGTGTTGGTGGTTGTCCGTGGAGTGACCCTACAGCAGGTAAAAGCATTTTCTGAATTAATCTGGTCGCCAAACCAGTTGCATCTGAAGTGGGCCCTAAAGATACTCAGACAATTGCAATATCTATTAAGACACGAGGAAACACTAAAACAAAAAAAAGCAGCCCATTCTTGTGTAATATTATTCTGCATCATTTATTAAATATTTATTTTTATATATGCATTTACAAACTTTTAGGTATTCGTTTCAGAACTCTGCTTTCAGTACATTTTAAAACTCTTTTTTGGTAGAGAAATTCTCTTGTAAATTGAGATCCATGTACAAAACTAGGCAACATATAGAAAAGTTTCTTCTGATACTTTCCATCCATCAAGAAATCATGTGACAAAGAAGTAAAACCCAAACGTGGCTCTTTCACAAGGATAATATGTCAGTGTTCAACTACGAATTCTAATGGACTAGGTCATCTTTATACGGGTGTATAATATAGTCTTAACGCTTATTAGACACTGCAGCATGTTGGTCTGGTGAAAGGGGAAAAGATGAAAACTACTGTTTGGATTAATCTAGAAACCGTCAACTATTCATTTCTCCAAAACATGATGCCAAAACCCACCGAGGAGATGACGCTGATTGGTCAGCAGTATGCAGCATTTATCTCAAACTTTGCACACACACACACAAAAATTCCCTTTAAAAAATTCATTAACTTCTTCCCCAGCTAAGGTCTGAGCTTCTAATATGGCTCACTTATTTAAAGAAATAATTAGTTTAAATGATCAATTTAGAAGCTTGAAACTAAAGTTGCTTTTTTTTAAAGTGATTGCTGATTTCACAGTTCAGTTCAGAGACTTGGGGCATTACCACCATGAGACAGAGGCACTCATGCCACTTTCAAGGAGCAGCGGCATCACCACAGGATAATTGCAGGGCA
>NW_022111378.1:554048-555357 GCF_000313985.2 Echinops telfairi | reverse complement strand
CCACATTTGCTTATGCACCCATTTGTCTTCAGCGATCGTGTCATGGAGGTAAGCACACAATACGATTTTTTTTGTTCTTTGATGCCTGATAACTGATCCCTTTGGCACCTCATAATCACACAGGCTGGTGCAAGCACAGACTTATGACTTCTTCCAAAAGGCTCACTGGAACATGGTCGCTTGTGAGGACTGTGAGCGTAGCATCCTAGGCTGGCCAGGGGCTCTGCCACACTCAGAGGCCCAGGCTCCTATTTCCCAAGATTCTGGACTAGTTAGTTTGAGATTTGAGAGGGACATTTGCATAGATGAGAAACTGTCACTATGTCTGAGACCCAAATGCCATAATGGACACTAAACCAAAAACAAACCAAACATCACTGAGGTGATGCTGACTTATAGTGACCCTATAGGACAGGGTAGAACTGCCCCTGTGAATTTCTGAGGCTGTAACTCTTTAAAAGAATAGAAAGCCCCATCTTTCTCCCAGAGAGAGGTGGGTGGTTTTGAGCTGCTGATCTTGCAGTTAGCAGTCCAACATAAAACCACTCAACCACCAGGGCTCCTTAACTGATGCTCTAGCAATGGCTATTTCTTGCCAGCAGCAGATGCTGAGAATTGTTCACAGTCAGGAGAAAGAGAAACCATTTTCTAAGACTGATTCCAATGAAAAAGTACTTTTAAAATCTCCAAGAAAGAGGCTGGCATGTGGCACTAAATTAACTTTCACATGTATGGGCATCCAGCGCCATTCTGGGCATCTCAGATTCTCTGAGTTAACCCAGAGTTAGCCCAGTTAGTCTCAGATCTCTGAATTTGGGCTTCTGCATTTAAGTCAGCTAGGATGCAAAGCAGTCAAACAGATTTAGATTCTGTTGTCTACAAATGGTCCTGCTCGGAGTAGAGTCAGGTGAAGTAGTGGGAGGAGCTGCCAAAAAAAAAAGATGGAGAGAAATTTCTCCAACTTATCAAAGTCCATTCGGGTTCCTTCACATAACTGGGATGACAATCCCAACCTCCCAGGGAGGCAGAGAACAGAGAATGGATGTAAATGCCTTTGGAGGGAGTAGCACACATAATGGGCACTTTAATCTCACTTTTACTTGTAGAACACTTTGATAAGAAATATCCTGGAGAACACAAATCAAGAATAGCTTCTATGGGGAGCAGCACTGGAGACAGTGTGGGAATTGTGCCTGGTCTGACCCCCGCCCCAGGGTGTTACACGAAGGGAGCTCAACAGAGCAGCAAGGGGAGCAAAGCAACAAAGTCCCCGAGGAATCCTGAAAATAGACTTGGGGACAGGTGGGCA
>NW_022111378.1:535037-553695 GCF_000313985.2 Echinops telfairi | reverse complement strand
TTTATAGAGGTATAAACAGTGTGGTAGTTAGTTTAAGAGTGATGGGGTCGAGTTTAGCCTGCCAATTAGATCACAGCTTGATGACCTCATTTGGAGGTCCTAAGGAGATAAATAGCTCGTTGGAGGTAGGACACGCGCTGACTCCGAGATGTTTCTACTGCTACTGGATCCACTAGACTTTGCACCCACTGGCCTGTGATCTTCCGACATATGGGCTAATATCGGACTTATGGACTGGGATGTTTCCTCAATATTCAATTGCTCTTGTATATAAAAATCTTTCCTAAACACATATGAGTGTCCATGACTTTGTCTAGTCTACCTGGACTGACACATAGGCATGTACATGTGTAAATATGTTAATATATAACAATAGAGATATAGGTCTATGTATATAGATATATTAAGGTAGCAGACGGACATTGGGCCTCTACTCAAGTCCTCCCTCAACACAAGAACACTTTGTTCTAATAACCTGGCATTCTGTGATGCTCACCTTTCCAACACAATTGCTGAAGGCAAAATGGGTGCATAAGTTAATGTGGTGAAGAAAGCTGATGATGTCCGGCTATTACAAGATACAGCACCTGGGTTCTTAAAGGCTTGAAGTTAAACAAGCAGCCATCTAGCAACAAAACCCACATGGAAGAAGCATACCAACCCATATGATCACAAAGTATTGCCGCGATCAGGTATTAGGCATCAGAAGACCCCAAACAAACAATTCAATGCGAACAAGGTGGGTCGGAATGGAGATCCAAAGCCCATCTGTAGACAATTGGACATACCCTCACAGAAGGGTCACAAGGAAAGGAAGAGCCAGTCAGGGTGCAGTATCACACCAAGGAAACACAACATTCTTCTACTTCTTTAATGCTTCGCACCCCACCCCCCATCATGACCCCAATTCTACCTTACAAATCCGGCTAGACCTGAGCATGTACACTGGTATAAGAACTCTCGACACACAGAATCCAGGATGGATAAACCCCTTAGGAATAATGGAAGTTGCTACCCTACCATGAGGGTAGGGGAAGGTGTGGGGAGAAAGGGGAACCAATTGTAATGACCCTCCCCCATCCCCCAGGGGGACAGCGGATGGCGTAAGATATAAAAATAAATTATCAATGGTTCATGAGGGTGGGAGGATGGGGGAAGGAGGAGTTGATACCAAGGGCTCAATTAGAAAGAAAATGTTTTGGAAATTATGGCAACATATGTACAAATGTGCTTAATATAGTTGATGTATGGATTGTTATAAGAGCTGTAAGAGCCCCCAACCAAATGATTTTAGCTTACCAAAGGCTTGGTGTAAAGAGCTTATTTTCACTTTCCTCAAACCAGAGAGTTACCCTGGGAAGATGCTTTCTCGGTTATCATTTCACGTGAGGAAGTACAATGAGTGTTTCCAAAAGGTAGCTTCTGTTGAGGCTTTCCGTAAAGCATCCGATTACACTGTTCCAGCTGGCAGTGAGTTTGTTTTTTAAGGAGCCCTGGTGGAGGACTGAGTTACCTGTTGGGCTGCTAAGCACAAGGTCAGCAGTTCAAAACCACCAGCTGCTCCACAGGAGAAAGAAGGGGCTTTCTTCTCCCAAAAAGAGTTAGTCTCAGAAACCCGAGGCAGTTCTAGCCTGTCCTATAGCGTTGCTATGAGTTGGAACGGATTCCATGGCAGGGAGCTAGCTTCTCAAGTGTCCTGAGATGAAAGGCAACCGTGAAAGGAGGCATTACACACCCCACTGTACTTCACAAATCCAGCTGAGGAAGAACTTAATGTGCCAGGAGGAATAAATCCAATTAGACCAAATTTGTCAATAATGAATGCATCTTATTGCCTGAAAGTCGGATAGTTAGCACAGATTTTTGTTTTGTTTTCCACCCATCTTTCTTCCAATTATTCTCTTGCCAGATAATCTTGAGAGGGAACCTAATACAACTTGACTGAACTGTTATAATTGCATACATTCTCGCAGACTTAGGAATCTTGGTGTGCTCCACCTCTATCCAGGAACATTGTATTCGTTGCTTCCATTGGGAGCTGCTGAGATCTTCCCAGTGTCATGGGTGGCCGTTACATTTTCACCCCTTTAATTTTAATTTGAATGATGACTAGTATCAGAGGTGACTTTTTATGTGTGCCTATTTGCATGCCTGTTTGGAAAGTCATGGAGCACCAATTTAACAATCTGTTATTAAAGCCTCAGGTCTTATATTCCCTAAAGTAAACAAGTCACACACACACACACACACATGTATCTATCTTTCTGTGTGTGTACGGTGCGTCGTCTTCTCACAGTCATCACCTGGCACAGTACCTCACTGGTGGCCCTGTTCTACTCTTCGAGATTGTCACGTCAGACAGTTAGCACTTCATCAGCAGCAGCCAAGCTCCTTGCTCAGGTGGCCACTGTCCTGGTAATATTCTGTAGTTAGCCACGATCTATTTAATTTCACTCTCTATTCTCTGATTATAGTGCTGCTTAATCTCCTGCATGCATGTTTGTAAAAACATAGATCAAACGGCCCCACAACCAGAGTTTCAGACGTAATAGGTCTGGGATGGGGCTTTGGAGGGTGGTGATGTTGCTGATCCACAGGCCACACCGTGAGAACCACAGCTCTAGAAAGTTTCTTAATGAGTATCCTCAAAATATGCCAAGCTCGCTTTTGGCATAGTTTCATCTACTTAAACATCACATGAAAAAACGTTACATATAATTTTTCTCAGATAAGGTATTGGAGAGGATTCTTTTCCATCGATCACATAGTAAGCATGTTAGAGTTTGGGGTCCTTTAGAGAGTGGTCACCATCTAGTTACAACTGTCAAACCAAGCCCATCCCTGTCTAGGGGGTAATGAGACAAAATCCCTAAGGATCTGATCACACTCATGACAAATCACAATCAACATTCCCAGGTAGGCCTTCCTGGCCCATAAGTGTCTACTCTCATAACTTATGGCATTGCTTGCCCAAATCTGTCTGTCGGCCTATCTGCCTACCCACCCTCAATACACATACCATTTCTCTTTTTGACACAGATACAATCCGGCATCATTACTATCTGTACTTGTTACCGAATATCAAAACAAATGGACACAGTGGCCAAAGCCTATCCTCAGCAGCAGCTGTCACAGAACCTGTTGTTTTAAAAACATCCACCATATTCAGATTTATGGTAACTAGCATCCAAATCCATTGAACTAACCCTTTGTAGTAGCAATGGTAAAAAAAAGAACATCTTGAGACTCCCATTTATCAACACCATTCATCTTTATCTAACTAGAGAAACTAGCTTGAATTTGAGTATCCTCCTTTGACCTTTTGGTAGTTACGTAATCTGGTGTCATTTTGAGAGGATTATGAGTGAAGGGGTGGAGTCTGGCCTGTCAATCAAGATATAACTGGTGAGGCCTCTGTGTGGCATGATTTTTTCCTGAGAATTCTGGGAAATCTGTTTTTTCCTCCTTGGAGGCAGGAGCAAGGCTAATGGCCACCACCCCCTAGTATTGGCTTCTACACGATTCACAGCTGGCCCATTAAGGTGGGTTTGCCGGAAGCATACGCATGCCACAATCTGACCCCAATAGTCTTTGAACCCCACAGTCTTGCTTACTCAAACGCTAAACAATTGGGAAACTCTAGTAACTAGAATTCATGTTTGCAGTCCCATACAATAAGTCATACTCCTAAAGATAGGTCCACAACACTGAAAAGCAAATCTGAAATGCTCCTTGGATAAAATGATATTGTACAGATGCCATATAAAAGTAGAGTCACTTTGCTGGTCCCTACAGCCATCCCTAATGCTATTCTTCAGTCTTATCTGTCAATCTTTCCCAAGTCCAAATCCAAGCGCTTGTATGACCACTTAGTATTACTGAGACCATCCTCATACACAAAAATATGGCAAACATTAGAATATGCCAATACGGCTGGAGTTCTCAAACACTTCCTTGTCTTTAACAGACACAAGGAGCCACCAAGGTGTAAGCCAGTATTTGCTCTTTTGTGTTAATAAAAGCAAAGTAATCCAGTTAATTTTTCATTAGCTTTCCTTATTTAGGTACTATTTGTTTTCAGTAGCTATGAAGTGCAGCTCTGCAGAAAGCCTTCATATTTTGTATCTTAATACATGTGGAAAAGAGAATCTGAGGCTACATGGCACCGTGGGTGCTGTCTGTAGTAGCATAACTGGGCAGGACTAGGACTTTAAGTAGGATGATTACACATTTCCTGTAAACCATCCCCAGGAAGAGCTCATTCTCTCTAGGCTGCGTCCTGACTGGTTCCCATGCTCATCTCGGTCATCAATCACCTGCCAGGCATCTGTCTGGCAGCTTCTCTCTCAGGCAGACCTGCCGGACACCCACTTCTCTGCAACATTTATCATCTTGCCTAAGGAGCTGGTTAAAAAGCTTCCAGATGCTCAAAATGCTGACCTGTCCTGAGTCTGTACAAGCATCGTCCACTCAGTTCCAAAAAAACCACGTTACTACGACTCAGTACAAAAACTAAGCCATCCGTCAGCTCCCCTCTAGCCCTCCTGGCCTGACTCTCTGCTGTTTTCTAGCACTAGACAGCCAGCCCCCTGGAGACTGTGGGGTGTTGATTCTAAGGGGAGGGAAAGAGTACATAAGGCTCAGAACAAATCTGTTCCTCCTCCCCACACGTCCTTTAAGAGGGGCAGAGCATTTTCTGTGATTGATAGGGAGCAGGAGGTGGAGTTGCGCATTGTTTCTGTAGACTACAGACATACCTTGGTTATTGCACTTGCTGTTTTGCACTTCACAGATTGTTTAAACATTTTAAACAAACCGGAGGTTTGTGGCAACCCTGCGTCAAGCAAGTGTATTGGCGTTGGGTCCCCAAGAGCACTGTGTCCCATTGTGGAGGTTCTCTGTCTCTCAGACTTTTTCACACTGTCTCCCACCCTTAACACAGTACAGTCAAGTATAAGCAGGCCTTCTATGTGCACTGGGAAACCCAACATCCACACAAACAGATTTATTGGGATACTTCCCTTAACATCCTGCCATGTTCCCAAGGTTGGTGGACACCTAAGCTCTGGGAGGGTATGATTTGATCCCTAGCGTAATGCCCGCCATTGTCCCAAGTAATTGCCTGGCAGGTCAATGAACACAGAGCATTTCTTCAACCATGGTTTCTCCCCAGACTCTGGATGGCAGGATCTCTGGTGTAGGACAGACCTTGTACGCATGTGGTTTAGGACACTACTCCTCTAAAGGCATTTGCATCTCCCCAAATCCCAGTTTTGTCTTTCACAGTAGGACCTTGTCCTTCACAACACTAGAAGCAGGACCAGGGGACCCTTTGTAGAGGAGCGTGAAGGAGGCAGCTGCAGGGCAAGGGCATTGGGCCTGTGCTGCTGGGAACCCTTTTCAGGACCCGTGAGCACTGCTAATTCAGTGGGGTTGGGGCAGGGGACCCTGTGCTCACCTGGTCCTTCAGTTCGGACAGCTGGCCAGAAAGGTGCGTGACCAGCCTCATGGTAGACTCGAGCTTCTCCTGCAGGTTCCGCAGCTCATTCTGCTCTCCGTCAGCGTCACTGCTGACCAGGGACATGGCTCTCATCCTCGGGAACCAGTCGAGATTCCGATCCTACAGCCACATTGGGGAGAGAAAAGGAAGGGGGGCGGGGTCAGAGACACCAGACAGGCACTCTTGCAGCTGACTGTGCCATCCGAGGGAGCTTCCGGAGGGCCAGTACCACGTTCCATTTCCTACGGACTTTCTGAAGCCCCCCAACCAGCTTGTCCCGAATTTCTCAGGATCATCCTGCACTAGGCTGGAGCACTCTGCTGCAGAACTAACATGCTGGGCACGCTGAGAAGCATTCTGCAGGGAGAACAGTTTGCAAATGCGCAGGAAGTGAACTGCACCGAGGTCCCAGCAAGCTCTTGTCTGTGAGAGACATGAGGATGTGAACATCGGGCTGGGTGAGAGAGGATGGTGAACAGACCCTGGGTGGGGAACCAGTTCCATGTTCCCCTTCCCTGGTGGCAATAAGCTTACAGTGGCATAATGGCTACAGGTTGGACTGTAATCCTCAAGGTCAGCAGTTCAAAACCACCAGATGCTCGGGGGAGGTGGAGTGGGGGGCAGAAGATAGATGGGGCTTTTTACTCCCCTACAAGCTACAGTCTCAAACTCACAGAGGCAGTTTTATCCTGTCCAATAGGGTCGCTATGAGCTAGCATCAAGATGGTAGTGATTTTTTTTTTGAGTAAGCTATGGTAAAGGAGCACTGGTGGCACGGTGGTTAAAGCGCTGGGCTGTGACTTGAAAGGTCAGGGGCGTAAACTTCTTAGTCACGGTGGGAGACACCTGTGGGAGTAGGCTCCTACAGAGGTGAGCCTTGGGAGCCCTCATGGGCAGTGCTACTCCGTCCTGTTGCTGGCCATGACTCCACAGCAATGGTGGCAGGAGCCTGTGCGCAGTGGTTTCTCATCCGACGATGCGAACGGGCCAGGGCCTCCCACTCCGCTTCCTTCTACCCACACGCTCCTCACCCTAGAGAGCAGCTGCCTCCCGAGCCAGTGCAGAGGCTGCGGTGGCAGTAAGCAAAGCTCAGCCAGCACGAGAAGACTGACCCATCTGAGCTCGTCACGTCTGATTCTAATACAAACCATGTCCCACTCCCATCACATACACTTAAAAATAGTTTGCTATTGCTTTGGATGGCAGCAAATATTTTTCTATACAGTAATGATTTTTGTCTTTGTTGGCTATGTCTCTTTGAGAGACTCTGTCACAACTACTCTGCAGGTATAGCTTCAAAACAACCACAGACAGGAGGCAATATGTAAATTATTGGTATGGCTACATTTCAGTAAAACAAATACTAGTGGCAGGGCAGCTTTGGACCACTGGACCGAGCTTGCTAACCTCTGTAGTTCCTGATGGAAGTGTAAAGAGAAGCAAAATTCCACAAGTCCAAGTACTCCAATAGTCCTAGTGATGTAGTGGTTAAGTGTCAGGCTGTGATCTGCATGATCGGCAGTTTGAAAGCAGCAGTAGCTCCACAGGGGGAAGACTGGGCTTTCTACTCCCATAAACAGTCTCACAAACCCATAGGGGTCGCTCTGAGTCAGCATTGACTCCAGGGCAGTGAGTTGGGTCTTCTTGGAAGTACTACAAATGAAGTGAGACAATTTTACTGTCTTGACATGAGGCCATCTAGCAAGACAGAAACCAGAGAGGAACGAGTTGGAAAAATCTTACTAAGAGGCACACTGCGTTGGCATGCGGCATCACATCTGCTTCAGAGCATTTGCTAAGACACATGGGGCATCTAGTGGGCGGATCTCGATAGCCTGTCACCTCAGTATAGTAATTAAAATGTAGTAAACGCCTGATAAATATTTATGGAAGGAATGGAAGGAATACTATTCATCTGTTTCCTGCCTGGGCTGTGATGGCAAATGTCTAACTAGTGAACCTGAGTTCATGGTGAATGCTGAGAAGGAAAGTGACATTTTCTCCCCTCCTGCCTCTCACCTGCTTATAGTGGTGACTTCTGTGCGGCTGTGATGGTGCAGCCCACCAGCACGATTACCTGTGGTGTACAAGTGTCAGTGGAAATGGCAGACAAAGGCAACCTAGGAAGAAAGGCCTGGCTACCTACTTCTGAAAATTAGCCAGTGGAACCTATGGGTCAAGACTGACACTGTCCGACTGGCCAGTGAAACTTATGGCTTATATACTGGCTGGCTTTGGCCATGTCATCAAGGGATCGGTCACTGGAGGGGCATATCAGGCTTGTAGAGTCAGGGGCAGCCTTAGGAGAAATCAACTGACACATGAACAAGCAGCCTTTCCACCCCTAGTCAGGGCTGACTCAACAGCATCTAACCAAACTGTCACTAGCACCAATTTCCCAGACAAACACTTGTTTCCATGTGACTTGATGTTCGCCTATATTTATCTTTATCAATTTTCCACCCCAGAGCAATGGGCAAGAAACCATTTCAAACAAGACTCCATTTCACAGACAATCAGTTTAAAAACTTCAAAGTGTTGCCCTGTGTATAGAATTTTCTCTGCACATTCACAACCAAAAAAGGGGTGGGGGTAGGGTGTGTGTGTGTGTGAACAGGCATCTGAAAACATGTTAGTGTGGTAGAGACTCTGAAAGGCTGCTGAGGTGACCTGTGATGGATTTCATGGCTGGCTCCTGTAACTCCTTCAGCCATATTCCAATCGTCCCACCAAGGAATACTGAGGTTCACGTACATACAACCACAGAGCTGGAGAGCTCCCAGGGAGGAGGGAGTTTTAACTTTAAGAAGAGGGCACACAAGAGGCGCAGGTACTGACTCACTGAAATGAGGCACAGCAGCTCCCCTGAAGGTAAGGGCTGGGGGGAGAGGGGAGAAGAAGCCATTTCAACCCAAAGCCAAGCTGCTGAGATCATACAGCAGAAGGACAGTTATCAGAGGCCTGTGATACCCACAGGCTGACCCCGATGGGAAGAACAAATCAGAGGGGAGCCACCCCAAAGTCCCACCAACTCTCAAACTCAGAGGGACATAGGGGCACAGCCTCCCTCGGGCAGGAGGGAGCGGCACCAGTGTACCCTCTGCAGACAAAGCGGGCCCTGGAAGGCAGACTCACTGGTCCTCACCGATCGTGCACATTCCAGGCTTTCAAGAGATCTTACTCATGGTAAACTGTTGGTATTGAGTATATTGGGTGGTTCAATAAATATATTTTTCTTTTTTTTTCTCAGTCTATGCCTAGAACTGAATTTAGGGTGTGTCCTTAAATGGGACGTTTTCTTGTCTATTTCTGTTTCTAGTAACTTCCAGCAATAATGAGAGCCCCAGGCTTGTAGACAGATCTAACTCTGCTGTCTGTACCCCTCGCAACTCTCCTTGTGCACCTCTGCATCTGTTCTGCTCCCCACATTGTGGTAAATATGTATGTACATAATAAAATGCCATGTCAACGTTCATCGCGTTCAATTATCACCCGTGTCTGGTCCCCAATTTCTACATCAGCGACCGTTCTTTTGAGTCACTAGCCTGAGCGCTAATCACCCTCTTAGGAGAAATCCAAACTCACTGGCATTGCGTCAACTCTGACTCATAGCAACCCTGCCGCCCCTGTGGGTTTACAAGATTAACTTTTTATGGCAGTAGAAAGCCTTTCTTTCTCCCTGGGACAGGTGGGTAGGTTCGAACTGCTGACCTTATGGTTAGCAGCTGTGTGAGTCTGGGTAGACTAGAGAAATCCATGGACATACATATATGTACAAAGAAAGAGATTTATATAGAAGAGCAATTGAACATTGAGAAAACATCCCAGTCCAGATCAAGTCCATAAGTCCGATATTAACCTATATGTCGGATACCAATCTATCAAGTCCACTTCAGACTCACAAAACACATGCAATGACACCAAATGTAGAAAATCACAGGCCAGTGTGATCCAAAATTCTTTGGATCCAGTGGCATCGGAAACATCTCCGCACTGGCAGGGGTCTCCCATCTCCAAGGAGGAAAATCCCAGAATTCTCAGGAGAAGGCCACACAAGAAGCCTCATTGGCTATGATCGATTGACAGACTAGACTCCATCCCTTCACTCAAAATCCGCTCAAATTGACAATTATGTAACTACCATAGCAGCCCAACAAGTAACCACTGCACCACCAGGGCTCCTCCTCTTGGAAGAAGCTATGTTTGAACATGTAGGAAATGCAGCTTAGGGAACCCCCCCCCCCCCCCCTGTGTTTGCTGCTGAGCACAGAGCAGAGCACCTCAGAAAGGAAATGGCTGTGATATGGAAGTAGGAGGTAGAGCTCCTGTTACCAGAGAGCTTGAGATTTAGTTATCGAGAGCAGGCACCTTGATGAAAACTGAGCAAGAGACACAAAGGGGACAAAGCAGGCCACTGAGCGACTCCAGCGCCACGTGGCAGAGAACTATCCCATAAGGCTTTCTTTAAAAATTCCGTATTCCAGACTCACCGCCATCAAGGTGATTCCAAGTCTCGCAGACTCTATAGGACAGGCTCTAACTGCGCAGTAGGTTTCTGAGTCTAAGTCCTCACGGCGCTAGATAGCTTCTTCTTTCTCCTGTGGAGCCGCTGGTGGTTGCTATTTGCTGCGGCACTCAGCCCCCAAATGCTACTGCCTGGTTCTGCACCATCCCCAGGATCAACTGCGGATTAGACTTTCCTGATCTACAGGGGTTTTGCTGGATGTTTTTCGGAAGCAAGTCACCAGGCCTTTCTGCCTCATCTCTCTTAGTCTGGAAGCAGCATTGTAACACATAAGTCCCTCTGATGGACGGGTACAGGGGGTGGGCGCGTGAAGTGCACTGGCTGGGTCTCTTGCATGAAAGGCAAGCATTCTACCTTTTGCCACTCACACAAATGCCCTGGAAGAGGCTGTGAAACAGATTCATATTATAAAGATAAAACCCAAGACTTGAAAGGAGGTGGAAGCTGTGGGCCACTTTGGGGCCATGGCTGGGGATTCAAGGCGTGAGCCCATCAGCTCCATGCAGGAGGAGCCTTCTGTGCACAGCGGGAAAAGGATTTCCTGTCTAGATATTTATCATTGCCACCATGTAGGTTCTCTCCCATCATCTCCTTCCAAACTTAATGTCAACTTAAGAAAAGCCATAAGGAAATCACTAAAATTCTAATGCTATGAAACAAGCCCATGCGAGAGAGCCCAGGTGCCCTGCACAGCATGCTTCACTATCTTTTCTGCTCTGAGGTGGGTAGATACCCCAATCTAAATTCTAGGTGCGAGCACCATAGGGTCGCTATGAGTTGGCATCAACTTGGTGGCAATGAGTGAGTGAGTGAGCATCCCACGCTGTGTGGTCAATTCTCAGATTACCAAGGAACACCTAGTAGTTGCAAGGTGCCCTGGTAGTATAGTGAGTTACTTGTTGGGCTGCTAACCACAAGATCAGCAGTTCAAAACCATCAGCCTCTTAGCACGAAAAGATGAGGCTTTCTACTCCCATAGAGAATTAGTCTTGGAACCCCCTAAGAGCAGTTCTACCCTGTGAACACCTTGATGGCAGTGAGGCCTTTTAACGTTCCCTAGTAGTTCCTCCACTCATCCGTTTGATGCTGGAAGGGGCGGAACTGGTGTTTCAGAGATCAGCAGGGTCACCCATGGTAGGCAGGTTTCAGCGAGATTTCAGACTAAGACAGACTCGGAAGACTAGGCCCTTGTGTTTGGTGAAGTGGCCAATGAGGCCAGAGAGACTCCCATCGAGATGATTGGCACAAAGCAGTAAGGATTGGCCCTGGGCAACATCGTGTTCTGCTGAATACCATGAGTTGGAGTTGAACTACCTAGTACTCAAAATGAATTAGCAATTCCAGCCTCACTGTTTCCTCCAATTCCATTTGGTTTTACATCCTGTTCCGTAGGATAAGTTCCACTGTGGTGGAAGATTCCCACACGTGCAGGACCATCCTCTGACCAGACATTCTAAAATTTTCAGTGAAGATATTTAGACTATCCTCATCACTAATACAGGGGCTAGAAAGTATGCATCTGAACCCATCACTGTGTTTTGCTATGCCTCCCATGCACAGGGTAGGCATGAAGTCTGTGGTTGCAGATGTTTGCCATCTCTCCTGGTTGTGTCTCTGCAAAATCAAAACCACATCCCAGAGTCTTGGCATCCACTGCGTTCTGGGGAAAGTCCTTTCCAACTAAGACAATGTTTTGTTTATCCCAGGCTCGTGAGTGTGTGCGTATGTGTGTGCGTATGTGTTTGTGGGGAATGGCTGGGCTTTGCTGAGCATCTCCCGGCAACATCTGTCACTTCACCCTGCACATCCCCCTTTGGCTGCTCTGGCATCTCACATACCAAGGCCATGAGATACTGTCTGCCCAGCCGGTCCTCCTGCAATCCAGCCAGCACAGTTCCCACCACACTAGGCGCTTCCTTTGTCGGGCCCACAAACTGACTGCAGGCAGATTTGAAGGTTGGGCTTAGTTCTTTTCTAGGTAAAGTTGGAAAAGTCCCTGCAAAGGCAAACATGAACGTTTTCGGCAGGGGGGTAGTACCGACCAGCTTCTGGCAATGCCCTTGGCTGGGAGGAGGGAGGACAACGCTGGATGGTATGATGCAAATGCTAGTCATTCTTAGAAGCGTTTTTGTTTCCCTCTTCCCAGGCTGAACTGAACAGCTGTTCTAAGAAAGGCTACTGAGGCACTTAGCTAGCTCCTTAGACAAAGTCTGCTCAGGTTGAGCTCTGCTGATCATAGGAACAGTGGGAACATGCATGGTGAATCCCGTTCCGTTAGACCAGATCGAGATCAGAGAGTTGGAGTTTTTTTGTTTTGTTTTTTAAATATGGGGGTGGGTGGCTTGGAAGGTTCAGAGAGAACACGGGCCCTGGAAAAACGCACTTCTTCTGGGCTCTCTAGAATTCTCACTGGGAAGGCTCAAGGAGGCTGCCCTTTCACCTCAAATTGTCTCTAACAAGCAGGAAGACGGGATTTCCCCCGAATGCCAGAGGCAGTTTAGGCACAGAAATTACCTCCAGGTAGGGGCGGGCCCTGGAAACAGATATTTGGCCTCACAGCCCAGCCCTCAGAAAATGCAGGAGGAGGGCAACTGCGGACGGCGCTCTGCTTTTCAAAACGAGGATTCCAGGACACCGGATAAACTTCACGTCATTTGTCCCTTTTGCAAGAGGCGAATTATTTCCACGAAAGAAAATGAAGATGGTTAATTTTTAGAGCTCACTTTTCTAAGAGCCCTGCAAAGAAATGGACAGAATTGCCTCTTAGAGTGAAAAATGGTGAAAGGCAATCTCTCACGATGCCTGATGCCTCTGAAATGACCAGTTCTGATAGCTTTCGTGCATTAAAAATTAAAAAGTAAAAAAAAAAAATTCAAGTCATTAAAAAACAGGCCCCACTCTCTGAATTTGTTGGCTAGCCCCAACTCCTTAAATGCCGTCGCCCAGCACAGTGAGAGCAGGCCACATCCCACCCCTGGCTCTGAGACAGCAGGTGAGACAGAACCATCTGTTCTGTGGACAAAGCCATCACGTGGAGCTGGGGGACCCTGAGCAGCTCAAGCCGTGACTCTCCCATGTGTCCACGAGATCACGAGGAAGTCAACAAGCTGGCTAGGGTCTCTCTGCTTCCTTTTCTTTCTAAAGCGATCACTAGCTGCCTCGCGGGGCTGCTATTAAGGATGGCTGTGCGCGTGGCGGGAACAGACTCCACGAAGGAGTAGACAGTAGGAAAACACCGCGCCGCTCTGCCCTCTGCCCTGGCTGACAGCGGGCGCTGGCCTCAGCAGGGCAACCCCCACACCGCCCTCATCCCAGGGTTCACGCGCCACATCAAGCGGTCCCTCCTCTTTCTCTGGGAAAACCTGTCAGAGACGTGGATTTCTCTTTTGTAAGTGAAGCCACGTGAAGGCAGCCCCGGCTGCTCACAAGTGGTGGTGTCAGTGTGGCCCCGTGCTGGAGTGCCAAATGACACGGCTAAAATAGGCCACCTTATATAATCTTCCACCAGGCTGGAATTACCAACCACCCTTCCCAGACTTGGTTACTAGTTATTCTTGGATAAGGCCATGTAACAAAGGCGTGCTCCTGCCAATGGGAGAGCCACGCCCCTTTCTGACGAAATCCCTATGGAAAGGCAGCAGTAGAATCCTCTCAGGTCATTCCGGGGCTACAGGTGAAGGGACCTTTGGGCCCCCATGAGGACTTGGGGTGGTGCAGCTGGGTCTGGGCATCGTGGGGCTGCCAGACTGAGGCCATCAGAGGTCACGGGGCAAGAGAGGAAGATGGGACAAAGGCAGCGAGGGAGAGCCCACTGGAGACTGCTGGTGAGGAGCCACCAGCTCGCCCTCTTCCTTCCAGAGTCCTGTCCGAGAGCCAGCCTCACTGAGGCCCTTTCCCTGCTTGCCCAGTGATCTTCAGATGGCTGAGCAGGCCCTTCAGCACCATGCAAGGGACCTCGGCCATTGTTACTGGTTTCCCACTATTATTGTTCTGGGTCTGCTTCGTTTTCAACTCTGATCTCTAATTTTTATACAATCATGCTTTGCTTGCTTCAAACCTACTTAACTCCCCAAAGTTCTGTGCCATTTCAGAGGGGAATACTTGGGCTTATCTTTGAGGCACTCAGGTACACATGCTCAGGTCCAATCCATGAGCCTCATATCAATGCACTTAGCTTCCCTTTCCACCTCCCCACGACCCCAGCAGTGCTTGGTCTGCTTTTATGACCTGAAGAGAGAATCTCCACCCTTTTACTGACTGAGGGTGACTGTGAGAGGTGTCGCCACACTGAGCAGTCTCTTGATTGAGGGGAAAAATGACTGCCTTCCATGGGCAAGTTGTCTCGATCCCCTCATCTTGTCCACATCCCCTACCCTCTGATCCCAAGCATTCACCCGCTGGCTCATGGACGAGTCTCCCCTTCTCCCGCCTGACACTTCCATCCTCTCTTCTAATACACACCCTAAGGGGCAGGAGAGAGAAGGGGAGAGTCTCATCCATGAGCCAGCCGGTGAATGCCTGGGATCAGAGGGTAGGGGATGTGGAGGGACGGGGACAGGATGAGGGAATCTGGACAGTCTGTCCGTGGCAAGTGACCTCTTTCACCCTCAATCATGAAATCCTACCGCCTCTTTGAAAGTTGCTTCATGAGATCCTGAAGCAAAAAAATAGCATAAGAGGCCCTTGGGTCCAATCTTCTCATTTGGATGGGGAAGCAGGTAAAACGGAGGCCCTCAAGAGAAGTGGGCTTCTGAAAGGCTAAACAGTCTTGTTCGACTGCACTGCCATGGCTTCTGATACAAACGACTACACCACCACGCGGTGAAACCCAGGAGAGGCAGGGCTCTCGGGGCTGTCTCCCCAGGCCCCGCTTCCGACACAACGCAGTCCTGCCACGCTGTCGCTGCCCTTTTCAGTGGGAAATAACTGGTTTCCTTCTCCAACAGGTTCCTGCCTCACGCTGATTCTGGCCTTCACAGGTTGACGGCACTAATAGTTTTCCTCCTTCTCATCTCTCCTGGAGGCTTGCTGCGAAACTTCATCTTAAAGCAAGAGGTTTCAAGGAACGCTGACCGTGTGCTTGATAAGGACAGTCATACGCAGAATAGCTTCCAGGAGAGAGCATGTTTATAAAAGCCAGATGGTTAAACAGCCCTTCCTCAGTGGCTTATGATGCTGTATTATTGCTGGCTCTCAAGACAGTGCAAATTCAGGGCAGCCCCCTGAGAACGAGACGCCATCAGGTCCTGCCCGCCTTCCAGCTCGTTGGCCTGCCCGCGCCCATGATGGCAGCTGCACTGCCTTCTCCGGGCCTTCCCACTTAGAAGCTCAGCTTCCAACCCTGTGTCAGGCCAGATTATGCTGTGACTCACTGGGTTTTCATCAACTGATTTTGGGAACTTCCTTCCCAGTCTATCTTTGTCTAGAAGCTTCACTGAAACTTGTCCACTAGCAGTATGCGAAATACCTGTGGCACAGCTTCCAGCCTCAGAGGAATGCACAGGCTCCGCACTGTGATGGTACACTGACAGGCAGGTGGTGGGAGGGGACCACAGTCCAGCCCTCTGAGACACAGGCAATACATAGAGTACACAGGCCTCAAAAAGCGACAGGTATAGTCAGGGTCTCTGGAACTGAAGGGGCAAGGGGCAGCCTAGCAGGGCTCCAGGTAAAGAGGGAGAAGATGGCATTTTCCAGGTGCAATAAAACTGCCGAATTAGGGGAAGCAAATAGTTTATATACTTACACATGTCCATTTAAGCACACACATTTCATATCTATGTCTTTGGACTGCCCAATGGAGAATTAGAATATCGTGGGTCCTGAACCCCATCTACAATGGACTGACCTGGCCCCATGCACCATATTCTTGTATATACCTGAGTCCCAGTACTCTATGTTCAGCATATAATTCTTTGAGGGTAGGGAAATAAAGGATAATGTTCTCTAACAAAAAAATGACAAATGCTTTCTCTAACATGAACCAGAGACATATATAAACCATAGCTATATTATGGATGGATTTGGGGCTTGCACTTAATTCTAGCCCCAATCTAAGAAAATTAGTACTTAAGACATGGCCCTGCTCGATGCTCATCCTCATGAAGAGATCACTGAAGATATGCATGCTGTAGTAAAGTGTGGTGAAGAAACTAGATGCTGCCCAGCTACCAGAAGGAATAGTGTTGGGGGTCTTCAAATAAGCAGTTATCTAAGTGAGGTTTCAACTAAGTCCACATGGAAGAAGCACACCAGCCTATGTGACCTAAGGATTATAAATAATATAATCCAAATCTCAAGGAATGAATGGCATCAGAGCTTAAATTGTGAACACCTGGTTTGCAGAAGGCTATGGATGACAGTGGAAACCCAAAATCCATTTGCAGGATCTACACATGAATTAAGTCTCTGGAGAATCCCTTTGATCACAGTTGAGGGATGTGCATAACCCTGTTAACAGACAGAGAGCATTGTACAGTAAATTAGGGAAGCGAATAGCCCTGGTATCATGCAGAAAGCATTGGAAAGTGGATTGTTGCAGATACAATTAAGTTAAAATCTATCACTTTATCGCTTGATCTTCCTTATGATGCCTTTAAATTTATTCTCATTTGTAATATTTCTGCTTTATTTTTTACTGTGGTTTAAAAATGTTTTTCTGTGTATGAGATCCAGGATGATAAGTAAATCTACAGAGCCTATAACTGGATTAGTAGTTCCTTGGGAGTATGGCAGGTGAGGTTGGGGGCAAATGGGGAGCTAATAACAATGGGTAGAAGAATGAAGAAACTGTTCTAAAGCCGATTGTGGTGATGAGTGTACAACTCTTCTTGATGTGATTGAACTACTGAACTGCATGATATGTGAATTATATGCCAATACAATGGTTTTTAAAAATCCCCCGAGGCCAGATTGTCGCTCTGCTTAATGGCAACTGCAAGGCTGGAGGTGAAAGCCCATTTTGAGGTGTCTTGGAAGAAAGCCCTGGTGATCTACTTCCAAAAAACCAGTCACTGAAATCCCTATGGAGTAGTTTTACTCTGACACACACATGGTTTGCCATGAATTGGGAGCTGATGGCAACTGGTGTGGTTAACAACCACCCTCTGGCCCCCGGCTCCACCCCACCCCATTCTGCAACAGAGGCTCACACATGGAGAATTCAGGAGAGAGCAGGGGGTCAGGTAGCTCCCCCAGTCCAAGTGCCAAGAACTTCCTAGTATAGAGGAAGCTACCCAGGAAGTACACAGTAGGGTGAGGGGTGACCTCAGCACCCTCCAGGAGAGGGCAAAACATGATACCAGCCAAAGTGGGGAAACTTAAGCTGAGCAACTCCCTTGTGCAGCTGCTCCCAGTGCAGAGGGTGGGGCAGGAACAAGTCTGCTGGCTGGGCAGCGAGTCCGATGGTGCTGACACACTTTTTCCAGCCGCTGAGGAGCAAGAGCAAAGTCCCTCTCCATCATCATCCCCCCTCCCCCCCAACCACAAGTCCCTTGGAGAAGCTTCCTGCACCTTGCTGCCGTGTCAGCTGACTGCAGGAGGCGTTCTGGGATAGGATGCAGAGGGCAGCACAGGCTGTATCCTTGTGGCAGGCACAGGTAGCATCTGAACCAACCCTGGCAACCAGCTGTGGAGGCAGCAAGGCCGTGGAGTGTCACTGCCTCCCAGCCTCGAGGCGTTCTCACCACACCGCCAGGAAGGAAGGAAGTCTGAGCCATCACTGCCCGTCTGCACAGAAGCAGAGACAAGGACCCCTTTCTCCTCACAATGCAGGGAATAATGCGCAGGTGCCATAAACATGCCAGTGGGTGGAGAGTGGGCGGGGGGGCCAGTGAGGCACCTGCCCAGTGGAGTGCTCCCTGCTCCTGGACCCTAAGTCCTGCCTGTCACCAGGGAAAAAACAGCTGCCTTCTCGTTTCCACCCCAGCTCACAGCCACACAGGGCTTCCCCAAGAAGAGCCCCAGTTCTTCCGTCCAGCGACCTTTCAGTCAGTTCCCCCAGGGACCGGCACTGCCGTGGAGGCCTGCCAGCCAACTCCTTGCTGCCTTGGACGGAGCTGACTCATGGCGGCTGCTACCACTTTCACACTCTCTTCCTTACTTGTGTTGCTTCTGTACTGCCCATTCTCCCCGACTCTCAGGGCCTGCCTTGTATCCTGCTATGACCCATGAGTAACACCCAGCCTCCGGGCTGTCCTCCCCGCTAATCCCTGTAGCCTCTTCACTCAGATCCTTGGATCAGCTCTGGTAGAAAGGAAGGAAGGGCCTGTCCATCTTTGGAGAGAACCTGCTTGCAGATTTGATCACAACAAACTTCCTCCTGGGTCAGAAAACAGTACACGGGGCTTGGGCCACTTCCCTTTTAGGCTCAGTAGTGAAATTTAGGTAAGCTGTTTGCACTGTGATCTTCTGCTTCTCCTAACACCCTGCCTGCCGACTGCATTTGCTTCCTGTCTTATCAAATGTGAGTAACGCAAGGGCTAGGGTCGCAGGCCTCACTGCTACAAATTCTTCTTGTTGGCTTCCTCGTAAGCAAAGAACAAGGACCTCTAAGCCACTGCGTGGATTCTGACACCCAGAGCAGCTGTTTGAGGTTTCAGGGGCTCTAAGTCTGTAGGGAGATGATCACCTGA
>NW_022111378.1:526174-534851 GCF_000313985.2 Echinops telfairi | reverse complement strand
CATAGCTTTTGATGAAAAATACCAGAGGCTTTCAGGGGTGTCTTTTCAGGAATGTGGGTTCCTGGCCTCATAATGACCCTACAGGACAGGATAGAAAAACTGGTGAGTTTCTGAGTCTGTAACTGTTTATAGCAGCGATTCGCAACCTGTGGGTCGAGACCCCTTTGGGGGTCAAATGACCCTTTCACAGGGGTCACCAGATTCATAACAGGAGCAAAATTACAGTTATGAAGTAGTGGTGAAAATAATTTTAAATAAAATGAGGAACTGTATTAAAAGGCCGCGGCACTGGGAAGGCTGAGAACCCCTGGTTTATAGGGACAGAAAGCCCGTCTTTCTGAGGAGCAGCTGCTGGAACGGACATGATCGCAGTGAGTTCGGTCTTGAGTTTAGGTTCCTGGAACCGCCCCTCCTGCTATCTGAAAGGTTACAGGTTCAAGTCAAGGCTGAGGTACCCCAGAGAAAAGGCCTGGTGACCCACTTCTGAGAAAGCAACCACTATCCGGCCTGCGGGGCACAGTTCTACTCTGATGTGCAGAGGGCCGCTGAGTCAGCACTACCGACGCCACGCCACTGGCTGCTGCCGTGTGCCACCGAGTCAGTGTCAACTCATCATGACCCGGCTGGGAAAGCCCTGCCCGGTCGGTCCGATGCTAGCCTCACGTTTTTCTTCGGCTCGTGGCCCCTGTGGCAGTCCTTGTGTCAAACCAGCTCGCCCAGGGTCTTCCTTTTTTCTGACTGACCATCTATTGGTCCGGCATGATGCCCTTCGCCAGGGACGGACTGGTAGTAGGTGCCATTTGAAGAGGTGTCACGATGACACTACTTTTGCTTTAAAAAACCCTGCCCTTTGGCTTGTATGTCCCCGTAGGAAGCATTTCGGAAGGGGCATGACTAACACACAATGGAGCGAGTTGGGAAAACGCTGCTGGAACACTTGGAGAGAGATGGGGACGTGGATGGTTAAGCAACAAGAGGTGCCTAGCCCGGCTGTGAGAAAAGTCAGCAGCAAGCTTAAAAGAGACTGGATCAGACATGCCAGCGTCTCATCATCAGGCAGGTAGACCATCAGATGAGTCACCCACCCAGCTGTGGACGCCCAAGTCTGGCTGTGGTTCTGGTGAATGGTCCTTCCCTTTTTAGGTAGATGCCCTCTCTCCCTCAAATCCAGCCACTGAAAGACAACACCACCCTAAACCAGGAAAACACACCCCAGCCCACTCTGACCATACATGGAGACAGTGTCACCTACTGCGCGGTTAGGTCTGACTCACTGGACCCCGCGGGACAGAGTGAGGCTGCTTCACAGGGTTTCCAGGCTGTCAAGCTGTAGGAAGCAGACGGTCACTTCTTTCTCCCAGCCAGCAGCTGGTGTTTCAAACGGCCAGACTTCTGTTTAGCAGCCAAACACTTAACCACGGCGTGTCAAGGGCTGTCATCAAGCTTAAGTGAGGGCAACCAAGTCCATCAGATTTTAACAAGTCAAAATTCACACATGTGAGGAGGCCCCAACAAGATCATGGAAAGCTGGAATCCAAAGATAATACAATTTCTCCCTGAACATTCTGAAGCCCTCTCATACTCCAGCTCCATCCTTGGTGCAAGACTTGTTCTTTGCCTTTCCTGCACTCCTGTCATTTCAAGTACCCCAGTAGTTCCCCAGCTCTGAAAACTGAAGCGCCCCTGTGCTGACTCCAGCATTCACCTTGCAGCCTTAGCTCGGAGACCCCCCTTTCCTACTCCCCTCTCAGGCCTCAGAGGACCTTTTCTGGGCTTGCCTCTTCGGAAGGTGGCTAATTTAACACTATTCTCTCTACCATTCAGCCCATTCCAATGCACAGGGCAGGGTAGAACTTCCCCTTTGAGTTTCCAAGACTTCAGAGGAGCAGGCAGCTTTCACTCACGTGAGGAGTGGCTGGTGGTTCTAGTGGTTGGCTGAGTGATTAGCCCACCACACTACCAGGATCCCTGGAGAGGCTTTCTTCTCCCACAAAGAGCTGCAGTCTTAGGTACCCACAGGCGCAGTTCTACCCTGTCCTACAGGGTGGCTATGAGGTAGCCTGGGCAGGCCGGGCCACACTTTCTTCCCTTGTGCACGGAGGCACTGTGACTTGTGAGCCAACTCCATGGCAGTGAAGAACAGCTGGTTCTTGCCACTGAGGGTTATGCACACACACAGCTGGCTCTGAATGTGAGCACTGAGAAAGTCTCCTTCAGCAGATCTGGACTTCCCCACCCCAGCACTTCCCAGCAGTGGGACACTGGAGAAGTTGCTTAACCTTTCTGAACTTGAGGTTTCCCACCTATAAATGGCAACCGTGCCACCTAATACACTGCTATGAATATTCCATGAGATGATGTGTGTAAAGCATTCATTTCAGATATACCGATGAAACATCACCCCTGATTCCACGTGTTCTCCTACCTGCCCCTACCATCCCAAAGCACATCATCCATACCTGCTCTTCAAACAGTGGCCTTGACATGTTCCCTTGACATGTGGGCTATCTTGGGGGGAGGTATGTGCTCCTCAGTTAGATCAGCATTTAGGAGCCAAATACCATGCTGTCCTGGCAAGAGCAGTGGCACAGGGAGTCAGGACCTTTGCAATGTGGGTGAACCTCATTCTATCTGATTACTCCACTTTTAAATGCCACTGACTCAGAGAATCCTCTGGAGTATACGACTTCTGCTAACATCGTTAGAATCCCAAGCTCCAGGAGTGGAAGCTACTTTTAATCAGCAAAATAGAGGTCTTAGGTTTCCGTCACTGTTTCTTTACCAGCCTTCCTTCTTATGTGCTGCTGGATGTCTAACCCAATTTTCAGGAATAATTAGAGTCTGTTCATCAAACTGCAACCTGGGTTTTCTCCAGGGCTGGACTGGAAGGAAACTGGGCAGCTGAGCTTCTGCTAGGAATCACATGACATGATCTTTTACTGGCAGCATGCTTACCGTGCAGTGTTTCACCTCCTTCAGGCAAAGATCCTCATAGCTAATTTAGCACTTATTCAGGTTCAATTCATCCTATAGCATGGCTTGCCAATTCGTTATCTACAGACTACCACAGATTCTCTTTTCAGCTGGCAATGGAGCAAAGCCAAAGTCTGTTACAATTACTCCGAAAGAGGTGCGTGGCTCTGAAATGGGTGCCATTCCCCACTTATCTTCTTATGAAGGTCACCCCCCAACCCCTATGTGTCAGCACAAAACTGGAGTTCAAAACAAGTCGAGGACATAGTGAAGCCTTTGCCATGAGCTAAAGGGTTGGTGGCTACCTAGGAGATGGGCCTGGCAACCTGTTTCCGAAAATTCCCCACCTCAAAAGCCCTACTGAGCAGCTGCACGCTGCACATATGGGGCAGCCAGGAGTTGGAGCGGAACCAACAGTAATTACAAACAACAATGTGGGAAATGAAGGGATTTTCTTGCCTTAAATTCCCGGGGGCTACCAGTATCCCTCTGCAGTGATATTTCTCTGAGAGGACAGTTCTGTTGCTGCACAAGTCAGCACTGCCAAGCTGCGCCTGCCCTACACAACAGCATGCCATGGCTGAGGGTTGTGACTTCCCCAAGGGGCTTCTGTAAGCCCTGGCAGCGCTGTGTGCTAAAAGCTGGGCTGTAAACTGCAAGGTTGGCAGTTCAAGCCTATCAATTGTTCCTGGGAGAAAAATGAGGTTGTCCCTATAAAGATTTATAGTCGTGGAAACCCTAAGGAGCCGTTCAAGGAGCCCTAGAGCATATAGAAAAGGTTATAGTCTCAGAACCCACAGGTGCAGTTCCACCCTGTACATTGGCATCAACTTGACAGCAGTGGGCACAGCGATCCAGTGGTAGAATTCTTGCCATTTTCTACTCTCAGCCAATGAGAATGTTCATTGTGCCAGCCTGGCCGATAAACACAAGTGGGGTTAACTTAAGGGCAGCAATTTGGTTTTACCTCTTTAGAGAACCCTGTCTACCACAGCCAGTAAACCTCATGCACAACTAGTAACCCTGTCAGTGGAGGCCTGTGTGTGGCTCTGATGACGCACAGCATTTGGTGAAGCATCCAGAGTAAGACCAACTAAGAAGGACCTGGTGATCAATTTCCAAAATCCAGCCAGTGAAAACCCTATAATCAAACCACGTGATCCACAACGTAGGAAGGGTGCAAAACTGGGCAGCATTTTGTTCTATTTGTGCACAGGGCTGCTGGGAGTGGGGACGACCCAACAGCAGCTCACAGGATCTAGAGTCAAGCTGGAGGCACAGCGCCGCACATGCTTGCGTCAGGAACGCATCTACAAGGCAGGCAGGCAGGCAGAAGCCCAGGTTTGTTTTTAACGCAGGTACAGAGGCTGGTGGCTCAGTTGTCTAAGCCCTAGTGCTGAGCAGGAAAAGCTGAGTGGAAGAGACTCACTCAGAAGCCAGTGGAGGGAAGTCGAAAACAGGTCTGACTGAACTGAAGAGAAGAATAACAAGTCAACCCGTGCTGCCTTCAAATCCAAGAGTGTTCAGAGATTAGAGATTGAAGAGCGAGAGAAAGCATAGGGATTTTCCACGAGCGGAAGTTCTTGAAGTTAAGATGCCTGTTCTGATTTTTCTTAGCAATAACATGCCAATCGCCAAGCCTTCTTATCCAGTCTTAGAAAGAGAAAACTATGCTTCCTTTTTGCTCTCGTCTGGGCTTCCAGCCTCTTCGCTTTCCAGGGGACTGCATTAGATCGATCCACTCCCTCTCCGGTTCTGCCAGGCGCTTTCCCATCCATGTAGGTCCCTCTAGACAGCCAGCAAATGTGTGATCTCATGGGTCTGCCCCGGGGCCACCACACAAAGCACAAACATCTCGCTCTCCTGCAATTTCACGCTCAAGATAAGAGTTCTGGAATGCTGCGGATTTTCAAAGACTATGAACCATAGTTGGCTGATGGGAAACATAGGGTCTGCATAACTGTGGGATCATCCCAAGGTTACCCAGTGGCTAGGAATCCCTGAGTGGTATGAATGTGTAAGTGCTCCACAAGGAAATGAAAGATTGGTGGTTCAAGCTCACCCAGGGGAGTGTCAGCCCAGGCCTGGCAATCAGTACCTGAAAGATCACAGCCGTGGAAACGCTGCACGCATGGCCCCAGAACAGACTAGATGGTCCATCCACAAAACAAGCTGGCTGGGAGGTAGTGATACCAGCTCCCGGATGGCCACCTGCCAGTGGAGGCTTGTCTGGTGCTGTGTGCTGAGCAGGTTTCAGCAGAGCTTCCAGACCAAGCCAGGGTGACCTGCTGCTCAAAATTGGCCAGTGAAAAACCTTTTGCATCACAACAGTCCTATCTGCAACCCAGCAAGGGGCGAGGGCACATCCCAGCAGCATTTTGCCCGGCTGTGCGCAGGGTCACTGTGAGCCAGGTGCCAGATGCACCCGAATGCACAGTCGCAATAGGAGAGGGAAAAGCTGCCCTCAAACCTTGGAAGCTTCTCTTCCAAACCCAATAGTAACACCCACAAGCCTTAGCTTGGCTCTGAACGAGCGAGGTCAAAGAGAATGGTCAGAAGGAGTGAGAAGGGGCTTAGCACTCGCCATCACGTGTAAGCGCAAACGAACGCGTGGGTAAGTTCTCGACTGTGAGCCCAGCTTCTTCCAGTGGTCCTCCTGTCCCTGCCCAGATGACAAGACACCTCTTGTTTCCTTTGCTCGAGACAAAGGGCCTGTCACCTTGGTTGCAGACCTTCCAGCAAGGAAATAGGAAAGGTGATGTGTCTGACCCCACAGGGCTGTCTTAAGCTTGCTTCTCACCTAAGGGGTTTCAAACTAGCTCAACGATGCCACTGTAGCAGGGCATCGGCCTTTGGAAGACGGGTCCAAGAAGAGAAGGCCACTTTCAGCACCCACCACCCCTCCCACCTTTTCACTCATGGCTATTCAAATGCGCCCATGAGAGCTCATCTCAGTACAACGCCTGGTAATGTCCACTCACCTATGGCGGGTTTCAAGAAAGAAGTCTCTCTGCCATCCCTGATGCTGCCCTATCTCCAAGGGGTGGTTGTTTTCAGGGCACCCAAAGGTCTACACCAGTGGTTCTCAACCTTCCTAATGCCACGCCCCTTTCATACAGTTCCTCATGTTATGGTGACCGCCCCCAACCATAAAATTATTTTCATTGCTACTTCATAGGTGTAATTTTGCTACTGTTACGAATTGGGTGACCCCTGTGAAAGGGTCATTCGACACCCCCCAAAGGGGTCTCGACCCAGAGGTTGAGAACCGCTGGTCTACACTCACAGTTGTGGTCTGTGGTGAGCTGTGGAGTCCACTCCATGGCAGCAGAGGTCACCCAGCCTTTCCTCTCAGCAGTGAGGGCGGGGATGGTCCCTGCCTCCTCAGGAGCAAGGCTCGAAGGGGCACCTTCTCTCTCCCCTGGGGCTGCCCCTCATGATACGGCTCTGCTGGACACACGAGGTGGGCCTGGAGGCTCCATCACCACAGGGAGTTCCCCTCCTGAGCAGCCACTGACTTGTCAGCAAATACGTAAGAGGAGTCCATGTGGCGTGAAGGCTTGTGCGGCTTGAGAAAGACACGGTGGAAAACGCACTGCCTTTCAGCACGAGTGGATCTGATGCTACCCTGAGCTGCCCCTTGGCGCAGCAACATCGGGTTCCTTAGCAATCTGAAATGCAGAGCCAACAGCTCTTTGATGTTACGGAGCTTCAGCGTTTTTGACAAGAAATCTCGGACAATCAAGGCATGGTGTGGACAGGGGGAACAAGCACACGGCGCTCGGCTTTTCAAGAGCCCCGCCAGTGCATGCGCTTTGATCAAGCAGACTGGCAGGTGGCTGCCAGGATGGTGCCTGGCTCTTAATCTTCAGCAGATGACTGCTCACAAGACGCCTTTAAGTCTTCACTATTGAGGCAGAAACCCAGAAGGGCACAGAGTAAGGTGATTAACCAAAAACTTCAAAAGGGGCCCTTGAAAGACTTGAAGATAGGGTCCATGCCGATACCTTAGGGAGAAGAAAGCAAAGTGGAAGGGGGGTGGGGGGCAATCTATGACAAGGAGGGGGTGGCAGGTTTCTCTTCTTGACATTAACACCTGCCATGCGGATGAGGGTCATTACAGTGCATGGGGGCAGGTTTGTTTCTGCATGAATGCTGATAAAGACTGGTCTAATTTGCTGGGGTCAACAATTCAAGGGAAAGAACGGCTGGGAGGGTCCCCACAGGATAATTAGGAGCCTAGGTAGCTCAGTGGTTAGGTGCTCAGCTAGCAAGATCAGCAGTTCAAACATGATAGCCACTCCACAGAGAAGGATGGCATGGTCTGATCCTGTCAGGATTCGAGTTGTGGAAACCCTGGGGAAGTCCTGCTCTGGCCTTTCGGGTAATAGGAGCTGGACTGAACTTGATGCAGTGGGTACTTACAGGAAGATGAAGACCAGGGGCTGTCTGGTCGCCCCTGACTCCTGGACGCCAGGGTTGAACTGGGCTCCACAGGGTTTTCAAAGGCTGATCCTTTAGGACTAGACTGCTAGGCTTCTTTTTTGAGGCATCTTTGGGTGGACTCAGATGTTCAACCTTTCACTTAGCAGCTGAGCACATTAAACCTGTCTCACCCCGGGACCTGGTGGCCAGGGGTATAATTCTTGTCTTTCGTGTGGGAGAGCTGGGTTCTATTCCCAGCCAAAGCCAAGTACACCTCCTGCATAACCCCCCTGCCATCTGCTCCTACAGGGTTGTGTGTTGCTCTGATAATGAAAAGGTTTTATGAGGCTTCTGTATTACAATGGATTAGGAAGCAAGACCATGTGATCCACTTCTACAAGTTAGCCAGTGAAAACCATACAGACCACCACTGTCTGCTGTACAAGTGATCCTGGGGATGGTGCTGCCCGGGCAGCAGCAGCAGCTTGTTCCACCATGCATGGGAATATGTTCAGTCAGGGGAGAACTGGAAGGCAGCTACCAGCAAGGGACAGTAATGGCTTCTCTGCTGCTCCACGTAAAGCGCTGCACACTAGGAACCTAGCCTGGGGAGATTCTGCACTAGGTGCCCTGCTGGCGACTGTCGGCATGCCCGGGCTCCTGGAGAACAGGACTCACGCCCACTCTGCCCCACACCACCAGCACCCTCCTGATGCTGTGGTTAAGCAGCGTGGTGGCTCCAAAGTGGGCATGAGTCCTGCCTTGTGTTCTTAGGAGCTGCTACCCTGTTTCCCCAAAAGTAAGACAACCCCTGAAAATAAGACCTACTTACAGTTTTGTCTCTCACTGAAATATAAGGCATTCCCCCGAAAGTAAGACCTCTCCCAAAATAAGCCCCCCCGAAGCTACTCAGCGCAGACGGAGCAGACAGGAAGTGCGAGGTCTCTTTTAATAAAACAATAAACAATAAATGTGCACCTTATTCTTCTTCATGGAAAAATAAGACATCTCCTGAAAATATGACCTAGCGCATCTTTGGGAGCAAAAATTAATATAAGGCACTCTTATTTTTGGGGAAACAGGGTACTAAGCAAGTTACTTAAAAACAAGCCTGGCTTTTACCTGTGAAAGAGTATACATGATCATCTTTCTAGAACTTCAGCTTCCAAGGCCAGGTTAATGTCCCCCTTCCCTTCTGCTAGTCTATGAAAAGTCATCTCTGCTGTTAATTCTCATCCATTTATCTCCCCCTACACACACACACACACACACACACACA
>NW_022111378.1:523375-525095 GCF_000313985.2 Echinops telfairi | reverse complement strand
GTGTGCGTCTATGTGTGTGGGCGCCAGCAGACATGGGAAGTCGGGCTGTGGAGCTGGAACTGGATTAACTACTTCCAATGGTTGGGGGTCACCACAACATGAGGGACCGTATTAAAGGGCCGCTGCATTAGGAAAGTTGAGAACTACTGTTCTAAAAGAAAACAAGATGTGAAGCTATTGTATGTTGGCACATCTCTAAGTCTACAGACTTTGGAAAGAGGTATTTCCATCTTTCTAACCTTTCCTCGTTCTGTGCTGTCAGGAGTGGTGGAGGAATAATGATAAAAACTGAATAACGGATACAAGGGGATATAGGGAATACAGGAGTGGGGGATAGGGGGTGACAAGGAGGGAAAGGGGATTTGGGGAGTAAATAATGAAGATGGGAGCAGGGAGGGAGCACTAGAACAGATTGTGATTGCATAACTCATTTTAAAGGTGATGTAACCATGGGGAGGGGAGGGGGGGTGCTCTAAAATAAAAACTGACACGATAATTATTGTACAATTCTCCTTGATGTGACTGGACAACCGGGCTACTGAATTGTAAATGTGAAATACATGCCAATACAATGTTTGGTGTGTGTGTGTGGGGGGGGGCATTCTCTGTTTTCTCATTTATATCGAGGAGCTAAACTCACGCTCCTCTTAGATTTTGTCTGAGTTTTGGGGAAACAATGAAGTCTGAAGGGGCAAGATCAGGGCTGTCGGGTGGGTGGGGTAAGGTATTCCAATGACATTCTTGGGGAATGCCCTTGCTACTCTGGAAGAATGAGCAGATGAATTGCCATGCTGGGGCAAATTCCTTAGTGCAGCTTGCCTGACGGTTTCCCATCAGTGCAGTTCACATACAACTTCCTAATAAGTCTCCTAATTTTTGCCCAGTGTCCTTTGAGACAGTCTATCTGAGCTGAGCTGTATGCCTTCAACTTAACTGGCCCAGGAGACTCCTTCAGAAGCCACTTTTGGGTTGGACCTTTTCCCCCCACAAGAAGAGAACTTGTTTGCAGCCATCCACTGATCACAGAGGCATGTTTAAACATGTTTAGTTTGTGTATGTAGGACTTTGAACCAGAACACTAGCAGTAATACTCTTTTGCCGCATATAGTGAGTCCAAGATCAAAACAAAATAAAAACAAAACTCCTTGTCATCCAGGCTATTCCGACTCACAGGGACCCTGTAGGGCAGGGGAGAACTGCCCCTGTGGGGTTCTGAGACTGTCAGTCTAGGTAACTTCCCCACAGGCCATGTAGCCCCTCCCAGGCTGGCCCGCCTCCAGGCGCTCCCCACTCACCCTGATCATCTCGGCAACGTAACTCTCCGGTCCCGTGTATTCTGTGGAGTCCTTCACTTTTACCAGCACAATGAAGCACAGGTAATGCCACATGTTGTGCTCTTCCTTGATGTGTTCTTCAAAGGTGACTGTCTTGTTGTCAAACTTGTCTCTCTCCAAACCTAGAAAGAGACCAACAGGCCCCAGGCCCGAGTCACCGTGGGTTTTCATTGAGAAAGAAAACCCAGAAGGGTGATACTTCAGTCCTGTCTAAAGAGCTGGGTTCTCACCAGGCCTCGAGGATGATATTCCCGATTAGAGCAGCCAGTCCACAGAGAAGACCAGATGGCCGGCCGCACTATGACGCATGACGTCCCTCACTGACTCATAGCCCTACAGGGGACAACACTGGAGACACAGTGTGGGAACTGCGCCCGATCTGATCC
>NW_022111378.1:511758-521976 GCF_000313985.2 Echinops telfairi | reverse complement strand
CAGGGAGGGAGGGGAAAAATGAGGAGCTGATGCCAGGGACTTAAGTGGAGAGCAAATGTTTTGAGAATGATGAGGGAAATGAATGTACAAATGTGCTTTACACAACTGATGTATGTATGGATTGTGATGAGTTGTATGAGCCCCTAATAAAGCGATTAAAAAAAAAGATAAATAAATAAATAATAAAAAAGAGTTGGGTTCTGCTTTTTATATGATAATACAGGCTGTGAGTCAACTGCCCTGGGTTGGGACTCTCATGTCTGACACCAACCAATTGCTCATCAACCTCTCTGTGTCTACCCTGGTTTATCAGCGAATGGTTGGGCTGCACTGTGGGGCTGCTGAGTTGTTAAGATGGGGATATGTGTGAAACCTCTGAACGTCAGATTCCTTCTCCCAGGCAAACGCCAACATGTGGACATGCTAAAAGGTTTTGAGAAGACGGAATACAGACTGAAAGAACTTTATGTAAGCATTAACTGTAGTTGGTAGGTTTGTATTTTGCAGGGTTCTGGGCAAACAATTGTAAAACCACTTTCTGTATATTTTAGGGTTGAAGGAAAACAAAAGCAGTGTGGGTAATAGGATTAAGATTTTTTACTGTCAAAGAAAGGAGTTACAAATATGGAAAGGGAAAAAGAATAAATAATCTGATATTGAAATGGAATTAGAGATGTCACTATGAATGTGTACCTTTCCAGGTGTTTATAAACAGATGTACAGAACAGATGTGTGTTCACACGTGTGTGTTTATAGTCTCTCTCTCTATACAAGTATGTGTATATTTGCATATATGTATGTGTTTGTATATATATGTGTCCCCTACATCTGTGCCCTAATAAGCCCGAGAGCAGTACCCATCACAGAATGAGTACACCTTGTCCCTAGATTGTAGCTTCTAATTGTCATTCCCTACTAAAAAGCACAGTGCTCTTTGGAGAAATGGCCGATTCAAGGACTAGGGCAGGAAAGGTAAATGGGGAGCTTTTGTTGATCCAACGAAGTAAGAAAGGGCATAACGAGCGATGGGGACATGACAAGAAGAGAGATACAGCTTGAGAGGGCTGTCACGGGTGAAAGCTGGGGCAATGTGAGCATCAGAATAATCACCATAGCAAAGGATTATAATGTTTTACGTCCATGTTGTTTGTTAGAAATTCACACACATACATATGTGGGGGAGAAGAAAGGGTTATTTCTTATGTAGAAAGAAGAATGAAATAAGAAAGTCATCATTTGGCAACTATCACGATGCTAGATTAGGGTCAAGATCATCAATGGATGCTACAAATGGTGAAGGTGTGAGGAATGACAGGATATTTACACAATCTCAGTCCCCGCCCCCCATGAGATATTTGTTACAAAGAATCCACTTACATTGGGAAAACCCAGAAATTGCCACCTTAATAGAGGTGATCAAAGTTGTCACTGATTGTTAAACGAGACTGGCAGCTGTGTCTCCTGAGATGATGTACCGAGGAAAACACAACTGTCTTTGAGATGCCCATAAAAATGCCGCACTTCAAGCTTGCCCAGGGGAGAAATCAGACAAAGGAAAACCAAGGGACAGGCCACAAAGTAACACTATGTTCTTTAAAAAAATATCTAAAGAGGCATGATGATGAGCTACATTGGGGACCTGGGATTTTCTTTGACCATTAAGGATGTTACTGGTAAAGGGGTTGAAATGGAAAAAGGTCTACATTATTATAGTATTGTATCAGGATGATTGTCAGATTTTGATAACTGTACTATGGATATAGAAGAAAATTTCATAGTTTTTAGGAGATATAAAGATTTGTGATAAACAAACTGCTCAGAAATATTGTGTGCATGTGTAGAAGACTGCGGCAAATTCTTATCTTTGTGGAATCTGAATGACAGAGATTCTTTGCACTCTTCTTATGACTTCTCTAGGACTCTGAAATTATGACAAAGCAAAAAAATATTTTTTAAAATTTTAAAGGGAGAAAGAGCAATGTATTTAAGTTTCTAAATGAAAATTTTTTATTTCTCTTTGCATCTCTACCGGTAGGAAATGTATATGTTTAAGTAATGACACAATGAATAATATTTAAATGGTTACTCATCTCCCAGCTTCCTACATATTTATTTCCATTTGTATATATTTCTCTGTCATTTCCTATACAGCAAACATTGCTGTGGTAACCCAGGCATCTCTTTCATGTAGTGGCTTGCTACTAATTGTTGAGTGTCTATAATGTGTCAGAGTAGCCTGGTGGTTATATGTTGGGCGGCCAACCACAAGGTCAGCAATTTGAAACCACACGTATCTCCAAGGGACAAAGACCAGACTTTCCACTCTGGGAGTTACAGCCTTGGAAATCCACAGGTGCAGTTCTACCCTGTCCTGTAGGGTCACTAGGCATCTGCATCGATACGACCGCAGTGAACGTAAATGTGCCAAGTTCTATGTTAGTGTGGCTGTTGTTAGATGCCATGTGTGCTTCGGACCCTATGTACAATAAACCAAACATTGCCTGGTCCTGCACCCTCCTCATAAATGGTGCTACGTTTGAGCCCACTGTTGCCGCCACTGGGCCAATCTGTTAGGAGTAGTATAGAAACTACCTCTTAGTCACCACAAAACTTCAAGAAGTACTGTGTAATACTGCACCCATTTTACAGTTCAGGGAACAGGTGCAGAGAAGCTAAGTGAATAAACCAAGCTTACGTGGCTAGTAAGTGGCAGCAGCTTAAACAGAAGCCAGGTCTCACTCTAATCCAAATTCTAAATTCTTTTGCCAAATACTCCACAAAGGATTTTCCTTCCACTTAATGTTTCTCTGAGCAGTGAGGACAATCCCACAAGTTGGATTTGCACCATAGGTGTCTTGACTAGGTCTATTTTTCTGCAGGCTGACTTCCCCACTGGCAGTTTACTGAAATGGGACCCAGGATGAATGATCCAGCAGCCCAACAGCAAGAGACCCTAAGCTGTACTCCTAATGAATGTGTGACCCCAAAGTGTATGCCAGAGCGCAGTCCAGTGACTGCTGCACAGAATTCAGCAGCACCCCAAATACTTCCCAGCACGACAGAGGCAAAGGAGGAGGGCTCTCAATAACCAGGACAGAGGTGTTCCAGGATGCAATGCCTGTCCCCTCCCAGGAAGCCATGCATGCACGAGTGCACGCCCTTCCTCCCTGGGTGTCGCCAGGGCACAACTGAGGCCGAGAGAGACTCCAACTTGCCGCGAAGCTGAATCGTCACACTCACCACAGATGAAGCATGTGGTCTTCAAGATCTCTTCCTTCTTCTGCTTTTCACTCCTCAGGTCGGCGAAGGTGTCGATAATGACACCGAAGATCAGATTCAGGACAATGATGATGACCATGAAGAAGAATAAGAGGTCATAAATCACTCTGGCTGCAAAGAGGGGCTCCTGAAAGAGAGATGAGGTGCCTGAGTCCTGCAGGTCAGCCGGCCCTGGGCTGGGCATCACTGGGGGTGAGCACCCACTCCAGGGGTGCCTCACCTCTCAGCCGCCTGCAGCAGTTGGATTGAGGGCCAGACTTGTGCACTTAGCGGGCATTGTTTCCCAACCTGCTTCTGACTGGGGCTTCTCTTGAGATGCGATGCGCGGCTAAAGGAGTTTTCTGGGACTAACCCCACCACGTGTGTCTGAGGCCAACGAAGGCTTTTCGATAGCTGAGTTTTCACATGTAGACAGGGTCACGGCCAAATTCACTGCCAAGGAGTGGATTCCAACTCACAGCGGCCCTATAGGATAGCCTAGAACCACCCCTGTTGGTTTCCAGGCAAAGAAAGCCCCATATTTCTCCCAGAGTGCCTTGTAGTTTCGAATCACTCTCACCTCGTGGTTAGCAGCCCTATGTGTAATCATGACACCACCAAGGCTCCTCTGGATGGACTCAAACCTCCAACCTTTCGGTGAGCAGCTGAGTACTTTCACCTCTGGTACCATCCAGGGTCCTTTCCTGCTTCCTGGGACCTCAGCTGTTAGGAAATGGCACAAAGGCTGGCCAGACTCAAGCCGAAGGAGACCCCCGTATGAATGGATATAAGGGAGCCATCATTCTCAAGTTCTGCACCACCACTCACTGCTAAGCCCAGCTCTTCCTCTGAAGCTGCAGCTGACACCTAATCCCACTGCCTTGTGTACCTTGCCTCTCTCTGCTCGGCCTTCCCTTTGGGATTCATTTACCTCTTTGGACGGCTTCCGGAGCACGTCGCCCACTCCACCCCCGCTCCGCAGCCCGTGACTCAGGACGGTGACAATGCACATGAGCAGCGTCTCACACGTATGCTCCTTATCTTCTTCCAGCTCTTCCACCAGGACCAGCTCTGTGCACACAGCAAGGAGGCACAGATTTAAGGCATGGGGGCAACCGGATCGGTGACTGTGAGGTTATATTTGTGGACAATGCTAGCTCTCCAACTGGCAGGGACATGAAAAAATGAAGAAAAAAAAATGCAGCCCCCAAGAATCGATCCCTTTCTTTTAAAACCCCTCTGTGTCTGGGACAATTGAGTTTCATTACTAAAATGAGGTTGTGGAGCCAGTTCTGACTCCTGGTGACCCGCTATGGGCCTGAGCATGGAACTGTGCTCCACAGACTTGTGCTCAGTGACAGCTTTTCTGGGAATGGGTTGCCAGGCCTTTCTCCTGAGGTGCCTCTGGGTAGACTTGAATTTTCCAACTAGCAGCTGAATGACTCAACTTTTCAGTTAGCAGACGTACCCAGGGGCCCCCTAGCTCCGATATTTCATCTTTATCCTCATCAGTTAGCACTCTCTCTGGCAGTCACCTGCCTACCTCCCTAACACCATTGTGTCTTAGAATACAGGCGGTCCCCTGTGTTCATAACATCTGGACAACTCCCAGGGGACCTTTACTGTTACAGCACGTTGTCCTCAGTTTGAAACACTTGAACCAACCCCTCCAAAAACATCAAAGTCACTGCCCATGGAATCAATTCTTACTCATGACAACCCTATAGGGCAGGGTAGAACTACGTATGTGGGTTTCAGAGATGGCAGTTCTTCATGGGAGCAGAAAACCTCATCCTCCCCCTCCCCCAACACCCCAGGAGAAACAGGTAGTTTTGAACTGCTGACCTCAAGGTTAGCGCCCCAACTTATAACTACTGTGCTAGCCAGGGCTCCGCACTCAACCCCTACTTGCAACAAATTCCTCATCACAGTCACATTCACTTGCTGCACGAGCTGCTTTTACATCATGGCACGAAAGGCTAAATAAGAACCACGTGTTTCTGGCTGACCTCCAAAGGGATCTCATGTGTAACCCGAGGACTGCCTGTCTTAACACAGCGCCCGGAACCAGTGGGCACGCAGCAAGTACCGGATGAACCAATTAAACAGCTATTCTCTTCATATGCAGCCCTCTTTCCCCTCCACCTTCCTTTTCTCTCCCAGCCAGGCCTCCCTCTGCCCTCCCCCCACCCCCACCCCCACCACTTTGCTTCTACTGGCTTTACTTCTGAGCCAAGAATTTGCTTTAATCTGCTTCTAACATCATCTGCACCATCTAGGCCTCTGGAGGACTCTGACATTAACATGGGGCTCCAGGCTCCCAGGTCCTACCTTCTTTGGGTGCAGGGGAGGAACAGTTCTCCCCAGAATCCACCCTGCACACATCCGAGGACAGGAACTCACTTGCCAAACTCTCACTGGCTTCTGAGAGAGAGAGAGAAATTTTATGATGAATAATCTGGCAGCATATGGTTAAAATGTTTGAAGTCACCAATTCACGGCTGATTAAACAATTCTGTACATAACTAACACCCTACAATCCTGCATATAAATTCCAAGTGGAAATGCAATTTACACTTTCATTGGGTGATTGGGATGGGAAAGAAGCCAGAAATGTCAATTTCTGTAGACTTACTAGAAATACCGCACTTAAATAGCACCTCTCCAACTTTAAAGAAAAACAGCTGAAACGCTTAGACAAATACTATGGAAATCTGCAAGATTTCTACCAAGGGAAGCATCAGCCAGCAAGGGTGGAAATCTGAGGTCCAAACTGGTTTAGGTCAAAAGCCTCAGATGGTTGGCAGTCAATGCCATTTAGCATCAAATTGGAGGCTGACATGAAGTACCCAGAACACAGCATCTGGTTGTGAGAAAACAACGGCTGCCTGGCTCAATCTGTCCCAACAACTCCGGTGTGTTCCTGGGACTAGAGGCGCCTAGCTACCTGATGACAAACCAGGAACATTTTACTAAGTAAGGCCAGCTATTTCAGTTGAGGGAAAAGAGCACTTGGCTATCACTCAAAGATGTGATTCTTTCCCCTTTAAAACCTTCTCACAAGTGGAAAGGTCTTTTGTCCTTGCTTTATATAAAGATAATAGAAACGGGGCTGCGAAACTTCCACCTAGTAAAAAGTGGAAACCTCAAGCAAGCAAACCCAGAGATGGTCCCTGTTTGAAGGCATATAATGGGCACTGAGTTTCTGTTTTACAGCAAAACAGATAGTGGTAAAGGTGGCACAGCATGCTGAATGTAGTTGATGTCAGCTAATTATATACTTAAAAGTGGTTACAATAACACTTATTTTGGTTATATATTTACACAATAAATCATAAGGGAGACATATAAGAGTGAGTATGCACCCCTGGCATTTGATATTCCACATCATCTTTGAATGAAACAGCAAAGACTATGCTCTGAATTTAAAATGCTCTCTGGGTGTTTGAAAGATAAAATAGGGAGTGGGGAGGTGGTGGTAGTGATAGCTACATTGCTAAAGTCAACATTTTCTTTAGTTCTATTACAATAGTGAAATACTATTTTTGTATCTTGTTTCCTTACTTATAACAAATACATGCCAATTCAACATTTTTAACAATCCAATGGTATCAATTATGGTCATCATATAGCACCATCATTACCACTCTTTTAAATGATTCTATTCCATTAATGGAAACCCAGGGCCCCTAAGCAATGACAGTGATGCTCTTTTTCTCCCCAACGTCTCCACCCTCGTAACCAGGAATTCACTTAGTCTCTATACATTTGCCTATAATAGGGATGATCCCTATTATATAAGTGGGATCACCCCATTTTTGCCCTTTTCTGACTTCTTTCACTCAGCATACTATTTTTAAGGTTCATCCATGCTGTGGCCTGCATCCGGAATTTAGTTTTCTTGCTGCCTGAGTGGTATTCCGTGGGATGTATGTACCACATTAAAAAAAAATTCATTCAGTGATTGATAAACACTTAGGCTCGCTTCTACTTTCTTATTGGCTGTTGTGAATTATGCTGCAATGTACATTGTTGTACAGGTTTCTGTTTGTAAAGAAGTGTTCCTTCTACATAAAATCAGAAGGTCACAAACCTACCTGGGAGAGCCGTTTCATTGGGCAGCCTGTCTACTTCGAGGATAAAATCATCCTTGAAGAAGAGATAGCCCACTATGGAGAACAGGTACACCAGGATCAGAGCCAGGACCGCTGTCAGGATAATGGACCGTCCGTTGCGAGTGACACTTTTGATGACATTAAGCAGCGTCTCTTCTCTGTACACTAAATCAAAAAGCTTCACACACAAACAAGGGGAAGAGGATAGGGCGAGTTAAAGGTTTGATGTTAGATCTACATCAATATTCCAGAATGAAAACTTGCTTTATAGACTATCGCGTTCTTGGTAACTCAGTTGGATTAGATGATTTTCACAACACTTCCCATCTTGTCTATCTGTACAGTAGGAGCTGAGAAGAGATGAGGAAAAGTGAGCACACCAGAGTAGGGCAGGAAACAACCTCAAGTAGCACAGAGAGCAGTTCAGGGTCCTGGGAATGGAGACAACACAGGATTGTGCCAATGAGTTACTGAGAGTCCGGGGGAGAAAAGCGAAGAAGGTCCAGGCCCCGCTTCATCTAGGACAGCAGTTCTCAACCTGTGCGTCTTGACCCCTTTGGGGGTTGAGACCCTTTCACAAGGGGTCGCCCGATTCATAACAGTCGCAAAATTAAAGTTATGAAGTAGCAATGAAAATAATTTTATGGTTGGGGGTCACCACAACATGAGGAACTGTAGTAAAGGGTCACGGCATTAGGGAGGTTGAGAACCTCTGATCTAGGAGGTATTTCTTGTCTACTAGGGGCCACACACTTTGGAGACAGTAATAGACAAATCCTGGCCCTCCTAGAAGCTAGTCCTGTCTGGGGCAGGCACACAGACAGCACATCACTGCAGAGAGCAAGGAGTGTAAGTTTTAGATGCCAGTTCAAATCTCAGCTCAGCTATTCACTGCCCGGATGATCTCAGGCTAGGGATTTTCCCCTTCTGATCTGAGTCTCGGTTTCCTCATTTGCAGACTGGAGAATGTCGTTATTATAAAGGACAGACGGATGGGTACAGTACATAGTTATTGACATGTTCAGAGTAAGTGCACAGCAAATGGGAATTATTAATTTCCCGATGAAAAGATCGGGCCAAGGTGACATAGCTAATAACCGGGTGGTGGTAATGGACCAAGAAGTCTAAACCATTACTAGTCCACCCCCACCCGCAACTTGGGGGAAGACTGTTACATTTCCCAATGTATCTAGCTTGAGGTTTTCTCTTGGTTAAGGGACTTGCTCTTTGCATGAAAATAAAGAATTTCAGTAGATGTACTTAGGTATGGGAGAACTGATGGCCACTGTTAGAAGTATAGCAATCTCTGGCATTTGGTAGGGGAGTGCAGAGAGCTATGGAAGGAGAGCTCTGTGGCGTTACTCTTGGACCATAAGACTAGATATTAATATGGCTCCTGTGCTGCCCTGATCTCGATTCCTCTCCCTAAGGTCTTAGCACCTCCCATGCTTTGGTGGAGGCCCATGCACAGTGACCTCGGTCAGGGAACAAAGGTTTGAATCCTGACTGTTTTTAATTTGTTGCAAGATGTTCATCAAGCCAAGTGACCTCCCTGGATCTCGGTTTCCTCACTGGTAAAATAAGTGGACTACATGAGCTAATCTCCGAGTCCCTTCCAGGCTAAGAACTGATATCTGAGTTCATTTTCTAGTCAGTTAGCCTTTCTGCCTCCCTCCACGTCAATCTGCACCCTGGGACTAGTGTGGTGAAGGACGTTTCTTAAAGGAAAGCAGGGAGAAGCATGTTGTTACTGAAGAGTGAGGAGACTCTGGGTGACTTGACAGTGGTAACTCCATATAGAGCAGCAGTTCTCAACCTGTGGGTCGCTACCCCTTTGGGAGTCAAACGACCCTTTTACAGGGTCACTTGATTCGTAACAGTAGCAAAATGACAGTGAGGAAGTAGCAACGAAGATAATGTCATGGTTGGGTCCACCACAGCATGAGGAACTGCATGAAAGGGCCACGGCACCAGGAAGGCTGAGAACCACTGCTCTAGAGCATCAGTCAGTAGGGGCAGCTCCAGTCAGAAGCAGATGGCATTTGTTTTCTAAAGAGCCAGTGAGAGGAGCAGGACGGCCACTCGTCTCTATTTGCTGTTCATTTGAAAACAATGAACCTGGTACTACTTGAAGAAAGGAAATACTTCCTTCTCATCAGGCAATTCCACGTGTTCCACAGAGAAACCCTTGAAAACACAGAAAAGAACACAGGAAAAACAACCTCTCCCCCCCAAGAATCTCACCAGCTATAACAATAACTCAAGGATGTACAGTTTCTTCTGGCCTTCAAAAATCGTGATACATGCATACCTACTCTTACTGGTATAATGTTATACCCTAACACTAGTAATACAGTCAGCCTCTTTCTGCTAGCAATTAGGTACATTTTAAAAAAACCATTCTACTGGGGGCTCATACAACTTATCACAATCCATACATACACTAATTTTGCAAAGCACATTTGTTCATTTGTTGCCCTCATTCTCAAAACATTTGCTTTCCACTTAAGCCCTTGGCATCAGCTCATTTTTCCCACCCCCCTCCCCGTTCCTCCCTCCCTCATAAACCCTTGATAATTTATAAATTATTATTTTGTCATCTCTTACACTGTCCGATGTCTCCCTTCACCCACTTTTCTGTTGTCCATCCGCCAGGGAGGAGGTTATAGCTAGATCCTTGTAATCAGTTCCCCCTTTCCACACCACCCTCCATCCACCCTGCCAGTATCGCCACTCTCAGCACTGGTCCTGAGGGGTTCATCTGTCCTGGATTCCCTGTGTTTCCAGTTCCAATCTGTACCAGTGTACATCCTCTGGTCTAGCTGGATTTGTAAGGTAGAATTGG
>NW_022111378.1:508843-510887 GCF_000313985.2 Echinops telfairi | reverse complement strand
AACATTCTTATGTTAAGAATGATGACCTAGTATTTCACCATATGGAAAAACCTTTTTTTTTACTTCAGCAATTTTTTTGTAATCATTCAATTAGATGCTACTTTGAATCACACTGAGATGTTTATCCCTCGATAGATCTCAGTATACTTGTCTAGTCTTTTTTGGGGGTCAGTTTCAGAAACAAAACTGTTGGGTCACATATTAATAGAATCGCGTTATCTGATCCCTTATCAAAAAGTGGTACTGATCCTCACCATGAGTGCCAGCTGCCCCTGCCGGAGAAAGGTAAGGCTTCTACTCCGATAAATCATCACAGTCTTGCAGTCCCACAGGGGCAGTCCTACCCCGTCCTCCAGTGTCGCCATGAGCCAGCAGTTTGCTTTCCTTGAGAAGCTCACAGATCAAATACAAGATGGATGTGGTTGAGGGATGAAGCAGGCCTTGGTTTAGAGGTAAGGATGAACATTTTTTCCCCATGGGTTTATCGACCATCTTCAGCTCTACATTTGTTAACTGCCTACTTAGGAACTTTGCATGGTTTTACCTTGAGACATTCATATTTTGCTAAGGACATTCTCAGGGCAGAGCTAAGGGTAGTTTCAGTGTCTGTGAAGGGAACTTGGGTTACCCACCTGCCCTGTTCAGCAGCTGGCATGAAGCATGTACAGCTCAGTGGACATGGGTTTTCCTGGCTGAGGAGTTATTGGTTGGTGCCGCTATGTCAGCCTCTCGCTCGTGGTGACGGCATGTACCCAAGGAAACACTGCCAACACCATGCTCTCCACACGATCACGTTCACACTGTCCTGTTAGGAACCACAGGGCATTTCACTGGCTGTTCTATGGAAGTGGATCCTCAGACCACTCCTCCTCGGCTTAGTCTGGAAGCCCCACTGAAACTTGCTTGTCCTGAGAGCAATATGCAAGTTTCCACTGACAGTCAGGTGGGTCCTGTGTCTCAGGTGCACCGGCTGGGAACTAAGCCCAGGTCTCCATCATGGCAGGCAAGAATTCTACCTCTCAACCACCACTGGTCCCAGACCCCCTGCAGTTTTCTCCTTTTGTAGTCTGCCCAATTCCTTTCAGCTCCGAAGTTGTCCTTATTGGTGGGATAATTTTAGTGGTTCCAGTTATTTTTTTTTCCATGGCTCTCAGACACCTTACATTTTATATGTATATAAATTGTTTTTGATCCCAAGGAGAACACATCCCTTGAGGTCACACACAAGTTCAAGTCCACTCTGTTTAGAAAACCCCACAAGTAAGTGGAGCATTTCTAAAGGTGAACTGAGCTCAGATCAGATCTTTGGACGCGCTGAGGGAGGCTTATCTGGCGGTGAAGGCATGAATGCAAACTGCAATGTGATCTACCTGCTTCATCGAAACTGGGCCTTCTTTGACACGCTCAATGAAAGGGGTAGGTACAGGGTCATGCTGAAGAACCTGGCGGCTCTATCTTCTCTCAACTTACTGTGTGGCCTGTCACTTTGCTGTGTGACTTTGGGCAAGTTACCTAACCACCCCGGGCCTCAGCTTCATCATCTGTAAACTGGACATAGTATCTTCTTCAAAGGGGGTGGTCACAGAGTATGAAGGAGGAACACAGGGTGGAAAGTCCCGAAACGCGAACAGCTACTATTTTCTGAGTCCTTGGATGGTAAAAACAGTTCATGGACTTAGCTGCTCACAGAAAGGTTAAAGGCTCTCAAATGCACCAAGGTGCCCGGAAGGAAACCAGAAGAAGCACCGCTGAAACACTGGCCACTGAGAACCTCGGGGAGCACCGGTGTACTCTGACACAACAGGGCAACCATGAGCTGGGCTGCTGTGATGGCAGGTAGCAGGCTGTTGTTTTTCAGGCTGTGAGGCCCACGAGAGCAAGGGCTATATTTGCTGTCTCGCCATTACCATCTCTGCATCTAGAGAAAAACAAGCCAAAGGGCTATAAACTGTAGGAAGGTCCAACTCTCAACCAAGGGGGAGGCCATTGCCTGGAGGAGAATTATCTTGCCCTTGGAAGAGACTGCTCAGTAGGGATGAAGGGG
>NW_022111378.1:506314-508087 GCF_000313985.2 Echinops telfairi | reverse complement strand
GGTGAAGGGAGACAGCAGACAGTGTAAGATATGAAATTAGTAATAATTTATAATTTATCAAGGGATCACGAGGATGGGAGGGTGGGGAAGGGAGGGAAAAAAGAAGGGCTGATACCAAGGGCTCAACTAGAAAGAAAATGTTTTGAAAATTATGATGGTCACATATGTACAAATGTGCTTGATACAATTGATGTATGGATTGTTATTAGAGCTATAAGAGCCACAAATAAAATGATTTATTAATAACAATTTTTTAAAATCTAGTCCTCTTAGCCCGCTAACTTCCACCGCCTGTGGAGTGAGCTCATCCTGATCATCTGATTGATGAATTCTATATTATGTTGCAGATGGGAAATAGAATAGGGGATGACCAATGTAGCAAGCACTGAGCCAGTATGCTAGGCCCTCAACATGCACGGCCATGCATCATCCCTGTATTAGCCCGGGAGGGAGATTCATTGCTCTGCCCTCATTGTGTAGCTGAGGAAACAGAAGCACAGAGCAGTTAATTAACTAGCCCAGAAACCACATGCATAGCACCTCTTTAGAAGAACTTTCCTTCTGTTGCCTTTTGTGGAGAAGATAATCCCCCTTTAAGGCCAACACGTGAGATGTGCTCATTCTCCATATTTGCAAACATTAAAGCATTTCTAGTCTATGTTAAGATGGCTTGAAGATCAGTCAAGTTTTTGCCCTCTGCCATTTTACTCAGGCAATGGCTTCTGAGCCACAGGCCACGCGGTCTACATTCCCTCTCAAACAGCAGAGCAAGCAGATCTTTGATGCGAACTTTAAAAACCTGCTCTGTAGGAAGGTGACAGAGCCAAGTACTTGTTTAGACACTCAAAATATTAACCACTTGGCTCAAATCATGGTGAATACGTCTGCTGGATCTATCAGCCCACTTCACCATCAAGATCACAAAGTTTTGACATTTGTTCCCCCGGGATGGTCACGACATTTTCTCCTGAGAAATGAATCCTGTGAGAACCGTCTCAGAAGTATTCTCTTTGGCAAGTGCTGGTGGATCAGTGCCCAAGAAATAGGTTCCTGTGGAGGAAACATCTCCCAGAGCAGACTGCAGGTATCTTCCATCACAGAAATGTAGACCACCTGCTTCAGCAGCCAGTGCGGTGTACAGGATGGGAGTGCACCTCCAGGGGCATGGTGGCTGACTTGGACCCCGTGCAGTCTTCCTGGCCATAACCCTAACACACTGCCTGCAATGGGGCTCTGACCGCACTAGACCAGGCATCCCATTCACCATGGAAAGGAAGGGTCTATTATGACAGAGAGGACCGTATTCAGCAAGCAATCTCAGGTACCCACCAGCAAGCTGTAGAAGAATTCATGGACAAAGAGCCCCATGGCGCAGATGAGCAGATAGAGCAAGTGATAAAGGAACTCAACATCAAGGATCATGGCTCGGTATCCTCTGGTGAATGTTCCACAGTTGCCCACGAAGCTCATTAGAAAGATGATTTTATTGCAGACCTGAGGAGAGGGAGATAGGAGATGTCAGATGGCACGGATGACATCCAACTTCAGACGCTTCATGAGCACGCTAATGGCCACTGTCACACACAGCTCTCAGGAACCATGATAGCCGCGTACAAAGTGCCACACATACACTTGAAGACTAAACAACAGCTGGATCCACGGGACGGCTTCCTTTGCCGCAGGCAAGAATTCTACCTCTCAACCACCACTGGTCCCAGACCCCCTGCAGTTTTCTCCTTTTGTAGTCTGCCCAATTCCTTTCAGCTCCGAAGT
>NW_022111378.1:486581-506214 GCF_000313985.2 Echinops telfairi | reverse complement strand
CTGCAATGGGGCTCTGACCGCACTAGACCAGGCATCCCATTCACCATGGAAAGGAAGGGTCTATTATGACAGAGAGGACCGTATTCAGCAAGCAATCTCAGGTACCCACCAGCAAGCTGTAGAAGAATTCATGGACAAAGAGCCCCATGGCGCAGATGAGCAGATAGAGCAAGTGATAAAGGAACTCAACATCAAGGATCATGGCTCGGTATCCTCTGGTGAATGTTCCACAGTTGCCCACGAAGCTCATTAGAAAGATGATTTTATTGCAGACCTGAGGAGAGGGAGATAGGAGATGTCAGATGGCACGGATGACATCCAACTTCAGACGCTTCATGAGCACGCTAATGGCCACTGTCACACACAGCTCTCAGGAACCATGATAGCCGCGTACAAAGTGCCACACATACACTTGAAGACTAAACAACAGCTGGATCCACGCGACAGCTTCCTTTGCCTCCATATGCCCACTGAAGCTCCCGAGACCCACTTTACTTCTCTAAGTCATTTCATTACTTGGCATTTCAGGCAGATTACAGACTACACAGTCTTCAAGGAACTGCAGGATCAACCACAATCTAACTGCATTTGTATTTGACAAAAACGAAATTAACGCACACAGATTATGATTTTGACAATGAGCTGTGAAGAGTTTCCTAATGTTCCCGGCTGAATTAGTCACAGAATTCACTCATCGCAGGAACCCTGTGATCAGCATGATGAGAGATGGCTTCTGTGACATTCCAGACACCATAAATCTGCGATGTGGGGAAAGCAGCCAACTCTTGTCTTTAATTGCTCTTGATTTCACAGAGAAAATGGGATTTTTAAAAAAAATTAAAACAAAGGAACCTCAGAGTATGTATCACACCCCCTCCCACACTTCTTTTGTTAAGAGCTTCTCAGTTTCCCATGGGGAACCAGTGCTTTCCATGTCAGTCCTGTGTCTAGACGAGGCTCTATCTGAGTTCTGGGCTCAATAAGACTGTACTTCCCTGGCTACACTGATGGCTCAGAAGCAGGCAAATGGCCAAACACAGCCGATGATAGATATTCCTGGGACTTCAGCATGCAACCGCTTTGTTCTTTCCCACTGATCTGGAACACAAGAGAATGTAAGTTCTGGCTCTTCAAGCATCCATCTCTCCGTGCCATGAATCCAAGAGCAGCACCAACACAGAGGATGCAGAGCCGAGAGAGGAAATGAGTAACTGGGCCCTATTACCACTGTCTGGGCTCCAGGACTCAAAGCTATGCCTGAGGGAGGATCTTGCCCAGAGAGATGGTTTTCCGATACCCTCGACAGAGGAGTCCCACCTCATCGGCAGTGTAACAAAGACACATGCTGATAGAAACCTCAGGCCCAAAAGCTCATCTCTAGTCACATGTTGATAGAAAACCCAGGAGGACAGATCTCCCGGGGAACTTGGTAAAAACCATCTTCTGCTACCCTAGCTCTCTTGGCTACAGGTGCTGGGGACATTCTGCCAGTTAATCTGGTAGGTCAATGCAAGTGAGCTTCTCAGCAATCAGATAAGTGAGCAGGCCAACACCTACAGAGAACTTCTGGCTTTCTCTGACAAGCTAAACCTTCAGCACACTAGTTTCTTCAACAGTCGTAACGTTTGGCCATAGGATCGTCCAGCGGATGGGAAAATATGGGTTGGTCTGGGCTGATAGAGCTCTAATGCAAAGCAACCACCAAGACAATGCTCTGGTTGACATTACAGGACCTCACACATGCCCAGATGTCTGCTGCCTTAAGAACACAGCAATCCTCTTCACTTGACTCCCCTTCTCCTCTGGAGACGGTCTGAGATTTCTCTGAGGCACCACCAGCAAGTATTTCCCATGCCTGGTTTGAATGGACTGTCTCCACATCCTACTGGCCGACTGATTAGTCTTATATCCGGCTTCCCGCCCCACTTCGCAAATGAAGATGTCCTGGAAGTCTTTAAAGACTTCTGTAAGGATAGATACAGCATTTTTTCTTATTCTTCTTTTACCAGGTAATCTCATTTCTCTGAAGAAAAGCACAGCTCACCACCCCATCCCCCATCCTTCTTGCCATTCTGCCCACCCTTGGCTACCCATGACACAAAATTCTACTGTGTCCTACTTCTCAGACTCTCCGATGCCCAACTTCCTACCTCCATCTCTAGCTATAGTTACTCCTCTTTTTCTAACATAGCTGGCGTGTTTCTTTTAAAAATGCCCTTGAAATAATGATCTATTATTAATAATTAATTAATCTGTCTTGCAAGTATGGCCAGAATGCTTCTTAGAGGCAAGGATGGCAAGCCTTCATCTCAAGTACTTTGGGCATACTGTCAGGAGAGGCCAGTCCCTGGAGTTGGACACCATGCTTGGTCAAGTTGAGGGACACAGAAAGAGGGAGGCCCTCCAGGATTGACACGGTGGCTGAAACAACGGGCTCCAACACAGTTAACAGCTGTGACGACGGCGCAAGACTGGCCTGTGTTCTCTTCCATTGTGCAGAGGGTCGCTGTGGTTTGGAACTGACTTGATGGCAACTACAACAACAATATCTATCTTTTAATTATAGCTGTTTGCACTTCCTCCCTCAGCTATCTTATTATACATCTCATTGGCATCTTTCCCTCAGTTATCTGCGTGATAACCACGGAACAAAAGAGGTGGGCAGCCCAGAGAAGACATCAGGATCAAGAACCTTTCTGTCTTTATGGTCGTATTTCCTTGGTAAGTAGCTTCCTCGCACTGCAGGTGATACTTCTGCTCCTCCTCCAGCCTTGGCAGCTCTTGGGTCACTCATTTCCCAACACCAGAGCCAACATCGACAACTTGTCACCCCAAGCCCACTATCAATGATTTACATCAATGTCGCCCCCCACGCCCCCAAAAATTATTTTTTGGTAAGACTTCACTATGGTTGGCTGCACTCTTGTGAAAATCTGGGGTAATCTCTGCTGCCCTCCTCACTCAAGCAAACAGTAGTGCCTTCTTTGTTGGAAGAAAGTCTTGAGCAAAGCCTTTTTTTTTTTCCTCACCTGCCAGATGCCACTGGTTCCATTGTAAGGGGGGGGTTTCAAAAAGAAGAGGGGGTTTCAAAGAGTTCATGGGAAAATCCCATTATTGTTTTTTTATGTTTTTATTTTTAATTTAAAAAATCATTTTATTGGGGGCTCATACAACTCTTATCACAATCCATCCGTCCATCCATTGTGTCAAGCACTTTTGTACATTTGTTGCCCTCATCATTCTCAAAACATTTGCTTTCTACTTGAGCCCGTGGTATCAGCACCTCATTTTTGCCTTCCCTCTCCTCCATGAGCCCTTGATAATTTATAAATTATTATTGTTTTGTCATATCTTACAGCATCCCACGTCGTCCTTCACCCACTTCTTCGCTGTCCGTCTCCCAGGGAGGAGGTTATATGTAGATCCTTGTAATCTGACCCCGTTATCTTTTAATTTCACTTTTCCACAAACTTTCTGAAGCCCCCTATGTGGCATCTGGACTTACTTCCATCTGCACTGTGACCAAGGCTCAGTCTCACCGGAGTTCATTGAAATCAGCTACTGGGGCTCTTCCATGGTCCCCTGCCTCCACCCCTCCCCATGCAATCCACATAACATACCACAGTGAAAGACTTTTCTCAGGAATATTTCTGCATATGGAGCATTATCAGCCATCCCCCACTTCATTCTGAGACTGTTTGTTTATTCATTCATTTTCAAATACATATGGGAAACACAAATACGTTGTTTCCCTTTCTGGAAGATTCAAACTGAGTATTAGCACAATAAAGTTTTTAATAAGTCTGTCCTAAGAGGAAAGTTTCATTTTGTTGATCTCAGTGTTTCCTAAGTGGATTTGAACCCAGATCCCTCATTCCACCTACCACTTTTCAGCATGACACGTGCTTTGGAAACACTACTCTGTAGGATCAAAGCCTATTGTTTTAGCCTAAAATTCAGTGCCCTGGGTTTCTTATACAGGATCAGGACTCACCATATCCCTGCCTCAACCACAAATGAGGTGACACTCCACGCTTTCTTGGCCCTGGGCAACATCCTGGGCTCCCTGCAGCTTGGCTCTGGCCTCCAGAAATGATAGCAAAAAACTTGTCGATCCCTACTTCCTGGCCTGGGTCTTCTTGCTCATGAAGTCTTATAGTGAACTCCATTTCCACCTTCCTGAGCTTGTCAGTTTGAATCAGTCTCTTCTCCAAAGCCCTGCTTGTCTTGCTAGTTGAATCCTCACAGTGAGACACTGGATTATTGTTTACCTTATTTTGCAAGACAATATCCATTTTTGCACAGTGATCTCAGCTTCCTTACATGTTCAGAGTAGGAGCCGCTGGAAGGCATTTTTAGATGCATCAAATTTTCTCCTCGGTCACCAGGAAATCTCTCCACTTTGTGGTCTCTATCAGCTGTCTCCACTTCCTAGGAGTCCTTCTATACTTGCAGCTGGCTTCTAACCCCTCACTTCACCAAGGACTGCCAAAGATCACCACGGACTCCATAAACAGCTCTCCCTCTGCCGTCCCTGACTGCCCACCCAGCTCTGCCTTCCAAACAGTCTTTCTTCCCTTGCCTCTCTTGTCAATGTGGTCTTTACCACACATGAGCACTGTGTTAATATTTCATAACTACACTTCTTGCTTAAATCTCTCGTCCCAAGAAACTTTTGAACAGATTGGCAAAACTGATTTTAAGGTCAACTGCTATTCCTCTCCCTGCCTAACTTTTGAGAGAGGGATACCCTAAGAAGTGAGATATTTTATGTCCAAACGATGCATTAGGAGGTCTGTGGTATCGTGAGAAGCTCTCCTGGTGCTGCTATTTTATGAGTTGACCCCCAAAACATTTTCTTTCCCCTATGGAGAAAGTCCAAGCCAAGGTTACAGGAACCAGAAAGGAAGTATTCATTCCCCTTGGCCTATAAAGACAGACAGACAGACAGACACACACACACACACACACACACACACACACACACACAGAGAGAATTGTCTATGAAGAGATTCATACTTACATTGAAAGCTCCCAGAAGAAACAGCGTGGGTTGTAATCCAACTGAAAATATCAACCGGAGGATTGTAGAAGCAATTAGCGCCCGGATGCCATGGGGCTTGGGCAGAGCAATAACAATGGCCAACGAGATAAGCATGGCTGTCCATAGCAGGCCCGACAAGTGCGGCTCCAGAGTCCCTGGAAAGACAAGGTAGGTCCCTCACAGGTTAGGGCTTTCCCTCAGGAGAGGTGACAGATAAAAAAATGGCTTCATTTATACCTGCTCCAACCACATGTATTAATCACAACTCTCATTTCAGGTTCTCGGCCTCAAGCACATGAATGTATAAGCACCATGTAAATGTCCTCTCTCACTGCTGCTCAGTTGGTTTTGACTTGCAGTGATCCTATAGGACAGAACAGAACTGCCCCTGTGGGTTTCTGAGGCTGGAAATATTTACAGGAACAGAAATCCTCACCTTTCTCCTGAGGAGTGATAGATAGTTTTGAACTGCTGACCTGTGGTTAGCAGCCCAACTTATAACTCATTATGCCACCAGGGTTCCTAGTGGTACATCCATATTACTCAGCCACAAAGAGAAATGAAGGCATGCTGCGTGCTACGGCATGAAGTGATTCTGATGTGTGAAACACATCAAACACAAAAGGATAGCTAGTGTAGGATACCACATGTATGAAATGTTTAGAGTAGGCAGCTGCACAGAGATCTGTTTATTAATGACCTCAGGAGCTGGCAAGAGGGAGAGGGAGGAAACACTGCTTAAGGGACAGTGGCCTTCTGTTAAGGGTGATGGAAAAATCTGGGAAGACTTATGCTGATGGATGAACAACATGATGGATATATTCAATGGACATGTGAAGACTGTTAAAACAGCAAGTGGTTTCTTACCTGTACATTTTATCTTTACAATTGAGAAATAATTCTCTGCTTTAGACATAGCCAATTCTTCCTTACCCCCAGGTCTTCACACAAGTTCCTTCTTCTTACTCCTCTCAGGCCTAGGTCTTGCCTCTCCCAGGAAGCCTCCTGATTCTCTTCCTCACGAAAATGTACCAGCTCTCCCTCCACATCTCTGTTCCTCACACTCACGGGGGTCTGAAGCTGCTAGCTGTCATAAGGCCAGTGCTGGTTCATGCAGACCCCTTGCACCATGTACTACCATAGGGCTTTCACTGGCTGATTTTGTTGTTGTTGTAAGGCAGTCACTGGGCCTTTCTGTCTGGTCCCCTTTAACCTGGAGCCTCTGTGGGAAGTGCTCTGCATCCTAGCAACACACAAGCCTCCCCTGCCAGGTGGATGCTGGCTGCGTGTGAGGTGCACTGGCTGGGAAATGAGCCTGAGAATCTGCATGGAAAGTAACAATTCAACTACTGAGTCACCCGCCCTGGATCATCCCTATAGGATACTGTACTCGAGTGATCCCTGGTCTCCAAGTTCCCTGAGGGAAGTAGTTGGCACTCATTAAGCACTTAACAAATACTTGCTTCAACAAATAAAAACTTCGGTTATGTGTCATGTCTCTCTCTTGGGATAGGCAAACCAGAGGGCCCAAGTTCCTAATTTTCATTCAAAGCTCTCACAGGAAAATTGCAGGTCCTCTGCCTGAATCAGCTTTCTTCAAGGAAAGGAGGAAGGCAACTTCCGTACCATTAGCATCATCCCACATTTAGATTATCCGTGTAGTCAAAGAGTTGATACCAGTGTTTGTCATCTCTTGCTAGTGCAAGTTCTATTTAGGGTGTCCCACGAGACGGCTTGGTTATATAACACGAGCCAACATGGCTAAAAATACAGTTCTGTAAAACACTCATTAAAAAAACGCACTCCTATTTCAAATGCTGTCACATTTTAAGTCTCCTTCAGATGTAAACAAGCAGCACTACATGATTAAGGCCACTTATAGAAAGGAGTTTCATGTCTTCAGAACTGCTGGGCTTATAGCACCGCCCAGGAAAGACACACGAAAGGCATTTTTGAGAACCTTACAGGTTACAGCCCTTCCACACATTTGCTGGCTGCCCTAGTGTAGTTAGTCCAAACTTGCCAAGACTGAGTTTTTCTTTTAAAACTGCTGCTCAGGGCCCCACAGGTGATGTACGCAAACGGATCTAAAAATGGGCCCAAGGAAGCAGACATTTTTCAGGGTTTCAGGAAGATGTTGGAGGCACAGGTGCATTCCCTGCACATTTAACTACGGACTGACCTGCAGGAAACCTGTGACTTAATCCTCTCTGTTAAGAGGAAACTGAGTCTCAGGTTACATAAACCACTCAAGGTAGCAGCACAGTTAATAGCCAGAGTCACTTAGCTCCATAGTCTTGGTTGTAACCACTATTTAAAAAAAAAAAAATCCCCTCAACTTTATTGTGGCTAATTTCAGACCAAAAAATCCACCCATCACTTCTCAGCCTTTTGCCTAAGACCAAGTGTAAAATCCACTCATTCTAAGTGTACGCTTTATAGATTTGGCAGTTTATACCACTATACTCAAGATAGAGAACACTTTGGCACCCTAAGAAGTTTTGTTAGGCCTATTGCTGGTTGATCTGCTTGTTCCACCCCCAGTCCCTGGCAAACGTTGACACCTTTCTGACACTGCAGTTTTTCATTTTCTAGAATTGGGGGAAAATAAAATGGGAGGAAATTTTTGACTTCTTGCTTAGCATAAAGTTTTGGGGATCACCCAGATTATGGCATGCATCAGAGTTTTGTTTTTACTGAATAATATTCTATCATGTGGATGCACTACAATTTATTGGCCCATTCATCAAGTTATAAGTATCTGGATTACTTCTAGTTTTGTGTAATTAGGTAAGTCTAGCATTGCAGGAACATGCAAGTACAAATCTTAAAAGTAAACTTATTTTCATTTTCTTGCACACATGGCCCTGGTAACATAGTGGACTATGCACTGGGCTACTAACCACAAAGCCAGCAGTTCAAAACCACCAGTCATTTGGCAGGATAAGGATGAGGCTTTCTACTCCTGTAGAGTTGCAGTCTTGGAAGCCTACACAGGCTGGTTTACCCTCTCCGATAGGGTCACTATGAGTCTGAATGGGCCCTATGGCAGTGAAAAATATGCGTTACCATTTGAGACATTGCCACACTGTTTCCCAAAAGCGATTGTATTTTCCCCCTCTATATATGAGGTTCTAGTGACTGCATCCTCACTAATAGTTGATATTGTCAGTCTTTTAACCTTTAGCTATTCCAAACAGAAGTGGTATGTCATTGTGGTTTAAATTTGCATTTCCTTGATAACTAGTGAGGTGGTGTATCTTTTCATATTCGGATACTTATTAGTCATTTGTAAGTATTGTTTTTTGTGAAATGTCTGTTCAAATCTTTTGACCACTGTTTTAAATGAGTGCCTCTTTATTATTGAGTTGTAAGAGCTCTTTTTCTTTTTCTAAAAGCAAAAGTAAAGCTTTCAATAGTTCATCGCCACAAGAATGGGCCAGACCATTTCCAGAGTTAGACGGAGAGGAACTTGGTTCTAAAACTTTCTACCTTTCCTCCCTGAGTGGTCCTTTTGTTATACGTATTTTTTGTAAATATTTTCTCTCAGCTTGTGACTTGCTTTTCATTTTTCTTAAAACTGCTTAATCACCAGTATAATAAACCTGACCAGTACAATGAACTCCTTCAAATCCTGAAGGGGCCAATATAAAAAAGCCTCCTGTGTTCCCACTAGAAACACAGTGTTAAAAATAATAGTATTAGATTTCCAAACAAACAACTCTACAGAGATATCTTTGTGACAATGGAGAAATCTAAAATATGTAGTTTACTGTTAGCTATACTAAAGGCATAGAGAGAATATATATGTATATACTCTCTATATATTATATATCACATATATAATACCCATATAAATTAGAAATGCACACTGAAATGTTTATAAGCAAAAAACAAGAGGTCTAGAATATTTTAAAGTATTTCTGAGAAAATTGGCAAAATGTTGATAATGTTAAAGCTGGATTGGTAGGTATATGACAAGTCTCATGCCCTTGAAAGACTGTGATTCATGGTTTCAAATGGAGGAGAAAGATGAGCTTTTAAGGCCACCAGTTTTCTTAAAGCCGTAGCCTTGTAAGCTAGAGTCGCATCAGAACACATAACATGGTCATGACATATTCAATGTGAGCATTTTGAAATTCCTGTTCTCAGGATCCAACAGAACAAGATATTTACCCCCCAAAGAAATATTTTTGGATGAGCACATCATTTGGAGAAGGACATCATGCTGGGAAGAGGGGTAATGAAAAAGAAAAAGGCCCTCAATAAGATGGACTGAGATAGCGGCATCAACAATGGGCCCAAACCTAAGAACCACTGTGAGGATTTGGGAGTGTTTTACTCTGTAGGGTTCCTACGAGTTAGAACTGATTTGATGATATCTAACAACAACAAGATCTTGTTTCTAGGTAGGGCTAAAGCAACCATCCTGGTTGGCAGTGGGTATAAGAAAATGCTCCACCACATTTTGAAAAAGAAGTAAAACTCCTCTGAGAGTGAACTGATGTGTTGGAGACAATCTCAGTCACTATAAGGGGTCCGATCCACCTCCTTTCCCTCTGATAAGATTTAATTATCCTTTTTGGTTTAATCCACCACCATAAATTTCCTTGTCCAATGTGTCCAAAAGAGGAAGCCTTAACTCCGACACATCAACCAGAGTTGATGCCAGATTTAGAACATACTGCTTTAGAGTTGGGAGGACCTTTAACAATCATGTCATCCAATGGTTCTCAACCTCTGATGGGCAAGAAACAGAAGCCTCGGAGATCCTAAATGATTTGGAACTCATTTTCCCTGACATCTGTAAGAGTTTTTCAACCCCGACCAAAGTTCCCCAACCACTGGTTTGGTGTCAGCACCTCTGATTCCAGAGGATAAAAAGGACTTAAGGAACTGGCCCCAAGACAAAGTAGTGGCAGGGCCAAGTCAGGACACCAAGTCTCCAGGCTCCTTAGTCTTGCAACAGTACATTACTAGAGTAGGGAGGAGCCCATTCATTGTCCCCAGCCTCTGGCTGAGGGCTACCACAGTGACCAGTTGAGAAAATGGTGAAGATGTATAATGAAAGCCAACATTTTGAATATTTTTGAAACTGAGAGCAAATGAAGCCACATCCCAGGTTACAAGTGAATAATCTGCTATGATGAGCAACAGCGACTTCTCTGAGGTAGAGAGAGACCTAACTGGCAGCCTAGGTAAGTCCTATTTCCCTTCAGAGAAACCCTGCAGGCCCGTAGACTCGCCAAGTCTTTTCAGACACGGACACATGTGATTCCTGACAGGCCACAGAAAAGGGAAAGCCCTGTGGGCCTTGTGTATAGGTAGTGTTTTTAGAGGAAAAACACTCAAATTGATCATGCTATGTCACCGAGTGTTAACAAAAAAAGCTCTCTAGTGTCTCCCATGTAGAAGAGAAGGGATGACACCAAATCAAGCTGCTACCACCGAGGGGACTCCAACTCAGGTGATCCCACGGTACAGGGCTGGCCAAGGAGGCAGACCCGCTCCACGGACTTCCGAAGCCAAGCCCTAGGCCCTTTCTCTGTGGCACTGCTGCATGTGGCCAAGCATCAGTTATTGGGCTAGCTTTCGCCTTTACACTTTCAGCACCTCAGGACCTCGGTTCGCTGTACACACATAATGTAGGACCTCTTCACTTTCATGTCATCCTTAAATGTACTTTTATTACAGATGCACATGTTGTTAGTCATTCAGAACTGAGCCTATAACTCGTTCCTCCGACAACTTGCTCTGTGTCTGATTTTGGGCTCTTCTTCCCATTATATATTCCACACAAGGCGGCTCCTGGCAGGGTCACTACCTCACATGAGCTGATGTGATGAAAAAAATTAACTGAAATGTAGACCTCCCAGGAGAATGTGGTGGGTGACAGAGATGGGTTAAGACTATATGAGGGGCTTCCAAAAGTTCATGAAAAAATGGAATGAAAACTAAAGTGGAATTTCTCCACAACTTTCTGAAGACCCCTTGTATCACAGGGGAAGAACTTTCAATGTCTCGCTCCAAAAGTCAAAGAGTGAAATGCGTTCAGAATGCCATTCAGCAGACTGAGGGCCCTGCAACAGAACTGGCTCTCCTGCCCAGTCTGCCTTTTCGCCGCGCCATGTGGAGATGGACCCAGCTGCTGGGAAGGAGAGATGGAGTGGGGAAGCCCACAAGGCCCTGCGAACAGACTGTGCCATTATGTGGACAACAGCACGAGAGACTAAACATTCAGGGAAGCGCCCCCTGCCTACACCCCTTCAAGTCCCACCTCACCCCACCCTTCATTACAGAAAAATCTCCAGAAGTGTCCCACAAACACTTCAGTCTTTAATCAGTTCTAGAAGTATGGTGTGTGGGTGTGTGTGTGTGTGTGTATGGGAAATCTACTGGACTATATATCAACATATTAGTATCTAGAGTTAGCACTGCCCTCCCTAGCTGTGTGACTTTGGCCAAATCTCGCAACCTCTCTGAGGTCTACTTTCCTAATATATAATAAAAACGGGCTGGCCAAGACAGCACGATTACTTCTCCTAAGTCTTATTATTATTTTAAGTTAGATTTCCCGAAACTGAGTTTTCAGGCTCTTAGATATTGCACCAGTGACCAAACAGGATTAGTAATTTATCTATTGCTTCTAACAAAACAAAATGAAAGAATTGCCCTGGGGTAGATTCCGACTCATGGCAATCCCACTCTTGACAGAGTACACCTGTGCTCCATACAGTTCCCAACCACCGATTTTTCAGGAGTAGATCATTAGGACTTGTTTTCTGAGATGCCTCTGGGTGGGTTTGAACTGCCAACCTTTTGGTTAGTGGTCACATGTTTAACTGCACCACTCACGGACCCCATTGCTTCTAATAGTTTCCTTGAAATCACAGATATGGGTACCTCCTCGGACGCCTTTGAATGGGTAGAAAAACGCCACCAGCAAATTCATCAGGACGGCCAGGTTAAAGGAGATGCTGCTCCAGAAGGACATGTTGCGAGCACACCAGTACAGCACAGGCTGGGCTGTGAACACAAAGGGCAGTTATGTGAGGTCGGAGCGCCAGGCAGGCCTCACTGCCCTCCCACCAGCTCTCTCCCACAATGTCTACTCTTGTTTCCAGTTTTCACAGCACTCAGAAGGAGCACTTGTTTGCAAGTTGACTCAGAGGGTCCTAAGGACAGCAGATTGGTTTGTTTCTGACGGGAACACTGACTGGAACACGGGGTCTATTAGGGGGCAAGGGAGACGAGAAATAGGAAAATTGGCACATCTAGAAAGTCTGAGCCCTAGTCAACACCGTCAGGCTTGAAATCTAGGGGTGGCCCAGAGTTTACCCACTGAAGAAAACTTAGTTCCCATCAGAGCGTTTGGCGTGGATGATTTGCCCAGAGATGCAAGAATTCAGCTGGCAGTCTAGAAGTCGGGGAAGGAGGTGGAGGGACACAGTACTCAGAGTTGGGCCATCTGGGCTGTAGACAGAGATTGGTGCCGTGTCCACATTTCCCTGTGGTGAGAATCATCCACTGAATCACTGGTGCCTGAACCCACCACAAGGATCCCCTTCCTGACAGTGAGTCAACTGCCATTTTTCCTTGGTGCGGCAGCTAGGAGTGACAGCAGTTGAGCGGGCAGTCCGCAGTAGGGAGCGCTCCTTCAAAGGCCCAGAGAAAGGAGGCAGGGCTGAGGCTGTCACATGGGGCAAGAGACACTTCTGAATGTGCGGTCACCTTCATTCTTAGCAGCGGCATGACACACGGACTGGACATTCTGTCTTTGGGGAGGAAAAAACCTAGGTGGGCCACAACCAGTTGTGGGATTCAGCCAGTTCACACCGGTTGGGCAGAACTGATAGAACTGATACCTAATACTTTTTTGTGGAGCTTGGCAATAAAATGGCGCTTGTAATCAGGGTTCGCTCTAAGGTGGGCAGCTGCCCAATGTGGAAATCACACATTTACCTTGCTTTTTATTTTTAAAAAAAAACGTTCATCTGCACAACAGCGGTGTTCTGATACCATGTTGAAATAATGAACTACCTTTTGGTCTATCTTCTAATATATATATAAAAGGACATTAGGCAGCAAAATTGGTTGCTACATTGTTTGAATGCCACCATTGGCAGCACCTCCTTGTGTGCAATGGTGGGTCTCTTTCTCCTGAACTCGTTTTTTTCATGGCACCTCACACTTACGGTGAAGCTTTAAGTAAGAGACGCCAGAGGCAAAGCTTTAAAGAGGCAGTCTCTTACAACGCTGCCTCCTTCCAGAGCAGGGAGTCTGTGAGAAGGGATCTCTACACTCATTTCTTATTTCCTATGAAGTCATTTAGTTTTAGGACAGCAGCCAACGACAAATCCAATGGCCCTATAATGAAGCCAACAGCTGCAGCCAAGTCTTTGGAAGCTTCCTCCTCAAATAAAGTTATAGCACAATTAAACAGAGCGCTTGGTAATTTAATAATTGCTGGTTTCAGGTTTGCAGCTAGTATCAGGCAATGTTTCTAAACCGTAGCACTGGAGAGCTAGGAGCAACTGGTAGTTTTAAATCCCTCAGTTTAGAAATGAAGGCAGTTGAGGCCCAGCTGAGGGCAGATGCTGTGGGGATCTCATGGCCCAGGTGAGTAACTTTGTTACCTGCCAACAATGGGGATGAAGATGAAGGCTCATCCCAGCAACACACAGGAATTGACCAGGGGTCACTCAAGCTGCAGTTAGCCATTTACTGTGAATGAAAGGCTGAAGCCAATGTAAGACTGAATCCTCTCTTCTAGAAACAACCGCTTTTCTACAAACAAGGCATTTTCTCCTAAGACCATAGCTCACATCTGACCGAGTATGAAGATGGTCAGAAGAGGCCAGGAGAAATGAAGGGCAAGAAACTGGAAGATGCTGCTGGTAGGGGCTGGGTGATGGGCACACGAGAACGCCCAGCCCCAGGCTCTCTGCGCTGTTGCCATGGAGTTCATTCTGACTCCTGGTGACTCCGTGTGTTGCAGAGTAGACCTGCTTCCTAGGCAGTCCCCAGCACCCTGCAGCACTTCCATGTAATGCCCTTGGTGGTAATTTAAAAAATCTGCACACAAATTCTTTGCTTTTCTTCCCTTGAAGAGGTGGGGCTTCATTCTCTTCCCCATGAGCGTGGGCCAGACTTAGGAATTTGCTTCTAATAAGTAGAACATGGCAGACGTGATGGGGTGCGGCTTTCAAAACGAGGCCCTAAAAGGCAGTCAGGCTTCCTTTCCTGCTGGTCTTGAAGGTGGAGGACTGGGCCACGAGCCAAGGATTGCAGGTGAGCTCTACAAGCTGGAAAAGACAACGAAACATCTTCTCCCCTAGCGCTTCCAGGAGACCGCAGCCCAGCTGACAATGTGACATTAGCCCAGGGAGAACCCCAGCAGACTTCAGACCTCTGGAACTGTAACATAATCCATGCATAAGAAACTAATATCCCGTCCCTTCTCCATCCTCTGAGGTTTATGTTGGCCAAGGTCCTTGCAGCAGTGCTTTGAGGCCTTCCTCTGCAACATGTCCCCAGTGTGTCCTCACTCAGTTGCAGCCAGGCATCATCTGCTCTGCAGCACAACCATTTAAAGACAAGCCTGTGTGAACAGGGTACATTCTGCAGGAAGGAATCAGAGCTTATACAGCCCCGAATTTCCCACTGTGCCTCGTAGCATGTTTTCTTTTAGATAATCAGTCGCTCTTGAGCTGCTTATGATTTATGACAACCCCACATGTTTCTGAGCTGAACGGGGCTTTCATTGGCTGATCTTTGGAAGTGGATCACCAGGTCTCCTTCCCCAGGGGCACCATTTCCCTTTTGGCCAGTGTAATAATCATGAGGGGAAACCCCAAGCAAGAAAGTGCTGGCATGTGCAACTACACATTTATTTCCTCTTTTATGTACTTTTGGAAATGTCATGAGCAGCTACTGGCCCCTGGAGCGGGACATCACACTTGGTCAAACAGAAGGTTAGTGATGAAGAAAAGGACCCTTTATAAGAGAGATGGATTGACACAGTGGTTCTAACACAGCAAAGATTCGGAGGATGGCACAAGACTGGCCAGTGTTTCACTATGTTGTACACAGTGTTCACGGTGTTATAAAGTGCAACCAACTCCCCTGTACCTAACCATGTCTTCCTAGCTCTTGAGGAGAGGATGTCAATAGGGCCAGAGAGATGACATGAAAACACAGAGGGTAAAGGGTGTGTACATACATGTGTTGTACATGTATGTGTGTGCATATGCAACAAGTGTGTAGGGTATGTATATAAATACAAATATGTGGGCACACAAGTGGAGGCATGTAGGCATATATATTGCATGGGGCATGTGTGTATGTGTGTGGTGGCACATGCATACGTGGGTACATACACGTGTGCATGCAATGTATGTGTGCATAGGTATGCACCCATGTGGAACATGTACTCACCTGTGCTGTATGTGAACATGTGTGTACATGTGCATGTGTGTGCTGTGCATGTGCACACACATGTTGTAAGTGGAGCTGGACAAGGGTTTCTGGGGCGCACAACAATGGGGTGTGTTATTACTTGCAAACAGATCACTAGCTATCCAAGCTGTAGCTACAGCTTATCAAAGCTCAGGTTATCCTTCTGTGATACATTCAGGTACACAGCACAGCAGCTGCACAAATATTCCCAGCACAATCTTTTCTGCAGACTTATTAGAAGATAAATACCATATACTCATGTATAAGCCAAGTTTCTCAGTACATTTTTGATGCAGTTTTTGTGTTAAAATTAGGTGCCTCGGCTGATATTCGGGTCGGCTTATACTCAAGTATATACAGTAAGCTACTTAGAGGAGTAAAATCCATCTAATTACACTTGTACTTCTAGCACGTACATTCCTTCCCTCCTCTATATGCAAACCATGTCTAATTCAGTATTATTTTCACTTTTCCTCTTACCAGCAGATAGCTGTGAGGCCAATTAAACTCTTTCAGTTGACAACTAAAGTTACGTTTAAACTTCACATGAAACAAAAATAATTACGGGGGAAAAAGGCTAAAATAAGGCATTAGCGATCAAGCCGTAAGTTTGTACATGTGTATATGAGTGTTGTGAGTGAGCACACATGTGATGTAAGTGGAGCCAAGAGAAGGTGTCTGCAGCGCATCTCGGTCGGGGGTGTCAGCACTTGGAATGATTAAGATGGCAATACTGGAATCAACCAGATCATCTGATCCCTACTTTGTACATGAGGGTGAGGAACGCTGGTGGCATTGCTGGTGGCCACGGGGCTGTTAACTGAAAGGACAGTGATGTAAGCCCACCAGCTTCTCTGCAGGAGAAGCTGTCTGCTCCCATAGAGATTTATTGCCGCAGGAACCCTGTACAGGGTCACTATGTGTTGGAATCAACTGGACGAAGGAGGTTTGGTTTTTGCCTCAGGGCAGTTTAAGTCATTTGCCCAAGAGAAGAAGTGGCAGACGAGAAGCCACAGCTCTTGGATCCGAGGACTTTTGAATATCTCAAGAAGGGAGATGAGATTTCCACCTCACCGTCACAGATGAGGGTCTTTCTCTTGGTTCATACATTGCTTCTACAAATTACATATATGCAACAAATTATATATATATACACATATATGTCATATATATATGATAACACAATTCTCACAGAAGTAAAACACACCTGATTAGTCTTAGTGGACTCATACATTGGAAAGGGTAAAAGTATAGTCTTAATTGTATGAAATTTTAGAAAGTGAATCAGGATTAGTCCCCCACACTAGAATTATGGAATACCTCCATGAAGGTTGGAAGCAACAGATAAAAGGGAATACTGAGCTGGAGGAGTCTTCGATGAAGCCCAAAGTAGTCTGGCAAGACACCTGGTGTGGGGTAGGGGTGCACACTAAGGCTTCTGGCAGCCCCACCAGGAGGGCAGGGGAAGCTTCCATTCCAGCCTCTGCCTAGTATTCAGTGCAGAGCCAGGAGAGGAATGGATTTAACCCATTAAGACACTGTGTAGTGTTTCAAAGCGTTGGACAATGAAGTGGTCCTTAGAAACCTAAGAGAATAGAACGTGGGTCAGGTACAGAGTTGGGCTGCGAACAGCACTTCTTGCAAATGTGATCCTCCCACTCACTCTGGAGTGGGAGCCAGGGCAGCAGGAAGTGGATAAAGCAAAGGGAAAGAAAGTCACTCATCCCAACCCACAGTGACCCCAGAGGACAGAGGGGTACTGCCTCACAGGGTGTCCAAGGTTGTAACCTTTACAAGAGCACATGACCCTATCTATCTCCCACAATGGCTGGCAGATTCAAACCTCCAACCTTCTGGTAAGTAGCAGAGCACTTTAACCACTGCACCACCAGAGATCCTTGAAATACAAGCAGCTTCAGAGGCTGACCTGCGACTGCTAGGTGGACTCAGGAAGAAGACAGAAGCTTCTAGAAATGGGCTTCCAATCCTGCTCTCCTGCCACCCCACTCCACCACTCCAGCTCGGTCCCCACCCCCAAAGAAGAGTCCAGAAACATCACAACCACAGCCAGAATCCAGGGCTTTAAACAACAAACTGATTCCTGATCAGCAGATCGAAACAAATCGTGATCCTTTTAAGTTGGACACAACAGCTGGCGTCAAGTGTACTATTGGGACTGAAGGAGCCCATTAAAACCCTAATAAAAACCAGAAGCTGAGAAGCCCTCTGGGGAAGCCCCATAAACAATTTCTTGTAGACAAGAAATTGCACCCCAGCTGCCTGGGCTTCTCAACGGGACTTGCTGGTGAACCACGACCAATGCAGCTTACGTGGCAAATGAGGCATCCGCCTATAAAATGAAGCTAGAGTCAAAAAAACGGAGAGGCCTTTGTGAAAGGGGAAATACCTGTGTCTCCCAAGCAGGTGTTCTAGAAAACAAAAAAAAATCAAGCCGTATGCACTCCCTGCTCAAGTGCATCAACCTGTGAGTTCAAGGACTTGGCCTCCCCTCCCCTCCCCTCTCCCATGCTCTTTTTATAAGAGCCACCCAACTCCATTACGACATGAAGAGACTCAAAAGAGTTGCCACCTTGGGCTGGAGTCCATTGGTCAAGCTCTAGACTAGTGTCCAGAGCTTCCTGGTTGGTAGAAGTGCAAAGGCACAACCTCGCCAGCCTCATCCTAGCTTAGCATGCTGGGACAGCCATGCCTCCTCCGGCAGCGCAGGCTGCGTGGGGCAGACCCACCTCGCAGTTTCTTTTGCCAGTTCATTTCATTGAACAGGTCCTCGGACCGCAGGAAGAAGTCGTTGATTTTGCTGCCCTGCTCGTCCCTCTCTGTCGTGTAGTATATCCGCAGTTTGGACTCTTTGGTCAGGAACTCACAAATGCTGGGCACCGGGAACACGATCTGCTCCATCGTTCGGTCCAATCTGACAATCTGGGGTGGAAAATGGAGGAGAGTCAACCATCAAGTTCGAGAAAGCTTTCCCCACGACTTTGGGGCATGGACTCAGAGCTGAGTGTGACGCAGACCTGCTCCCGAGTCTTCTGATTCTATCACTCCATACTGGGCTCTTAGATTTTGGTGGAAAAATAGTTTGGGTAAGTCGGTCAGTATTTTTCTCACCTCACACCATTCATTGCCACTGTGGCTGTTTGTTTTTTTTCCAAAAATCGAGCCGTTTAAACTGTGCTCTTGCGACCCCATTTAGACGAGACATTAGGCTACGTTTGTCCAATTACACTTTCTGCCGCGAGAACCGAGCTGACGTGATAGCCACTGGACACACTGGTTACTGAGTACTGTCAGGTGGCTCGCTGTGACTTGTGAACCGAGTAGCTATGTTTATGCAACTTAATGTAAACAGGCACACATGGCTAGTGGCTATCAAATTAGACATCGCTGATTTAGGCTGTGGTGCAAACCTAAGATCTTTTTTTTCCCCCAGGTCCATGAATGAGGTCACTTTTCCCCCTAGATAAGAACTATGTACATGAGGATTTTGGCTTATGCAGTGGCCATAACCCTTTCATTTCTCATCGCCTCTAAAAGGTGAGATACTTGCACCAATATGCCCCATTCACTCTTCCATAGCAGCGTTTGTTTGTTTTTAAATAATTTTATTGGGGGCTCATACATCTCTTATCACAATCCATACATCCATCCATCGTCTCAACTCATTTGTACATATGTAGCCATCATCGTTTTCAAAGCATTTTCCTTCTACTTGAGCCCTTGGTATCAGCTCCTAATTTTTCTCCCTCCCTCCCCCTCATTTCCTCCCTCGTGAACCCTAGATAATTTCCAAACTATCATTTTTTCATGTCTTGCACTGTCCAATGTCTCTCCCCACCCACCTGTCTGTTGTCCATCCCCCTGGGAGGGGGCTATAGTTAGGTCATTGTGATCAGTGCCCCCTTTCTCCCCCTGCCTTTACTTACCCTCCTGGTATGGCTACTCACAATATTGATCCCGAGAAGTTTATCTGTCCTGTATTAGCTGTGTTTCCAGCTCTGTACCCATGTGAATGCTCTCTAACCAGATTTGTAAGGGAGAATTGGGGTCATGATAGTGAGGGGAAGGAAGAACCAGAGGAAAGCTATGTGCTTCATCGGTTCTACACTGCAC
>NW_022111378.1:469697-486332 GCF_000313985.2 Echinops telfairi | reverse complement strand
AACCCTTCTGTAAGGGATGTCCAACTGCTTACAGATTGGCTTTGGGCCTCCACTCTGCACCCCCCCACCCCACCCATTCACATGATTTTTTGCTCTGGGACTTTGATGCCTGATACTTGATCCCACTGACACCTCATGAACACAGGCTGGTGTGCTGCTTCCATGTGGGCTTTGTTGTTTCTCAGCTAGATGGTCGCTTATTTCTCATCAAGCCTTTAAGACCCCAGATGTTATATCTTTTGATAGTCGAGCACCATCAGCTTTCTTCACCCCATTTCACAGCAGTGTTCTCTAAGTGGGCTTGGATGGCCCTTGGGACGAACACCTCACAGGTTTTCCCATGCTCATCCCAGGCTCATTTCCCAATAAGAAGGCAGTTTGGTCTGGAATGCCAAATGCCGTATTAAGTCATAGTGTAGAGGGTGGAGCTTTCAAAAGGGTCAAAGCTAAAGTACAATAGGGCATGGCTGTCTTTATTCTTCCTCCTCAGAGGCCAGAGAAGCCAGGTGAGGCACAGTGACACCACCTTCTACGAGAAGAGCTGGTTCTCGCTCTCTCAATACCTGTGCTCATGAACATAGCAAGCAAGGTGAGTCAGGTCCAACTTGTGTGGGAGACTCTGTCAGAGGTAAGATAGGTTCCCACAGGCCTAGCACCCTAATTCCCCTAATTCCCAGGGATGCGGTCTTGAGACCAGTGGTTCCCAACTCTAGCTGGAGAGAGGTTACATGAGGCTTAATTATAATATCGATTGTGGCTCATAACCCAACACCGCCTCAGTGAACTGGAGTTGGTGTGGGTGTGTAGGGAGCGAGGGCGGCCAGACTCTGCACATGAACCAGTCTCCAGGTGAGTCTGACTGACATACACACGGGCTCCAAACCAACCCCAACGTCCCTTGCTACCAAGACTGAGCCTGCCTGCTCTGCAACCTCCCTTGACTGAAGGACTACAATCCGAGATGCAGGTCTGGGTTCAGGGGGGAAAGGATGAGGAGACGAGTTTTCTGGTAAGCATAAGTTCTAGCCCCCACAGCTATACAGCCTCCCTCCCTGGAGTCAAGACCTCGAGTCTGTATGCAGAGCTTCAGGGGAAATAAAGCTTTCCTGGGCTTCTCCTAGGACACTGAAGAGATGGGTGGTTGTGCAAGGGCAGGACCAGTGAGCTGCTCGGGCCATCATGCCCAGCCCTTTCTCCCTCTCATTTCCTATCTCTCCAGGCCTGTTTCTCATTACACTGAGTGGGGGAATAAGATGATAATCTTCCAGTCCCTTCTCCTGGCTCTCACTGGCTGGTTGACCTGATTCGTATCTCTCCACCTGATCAAGCTTCAGTTTCTCCTCAGTGGACCCACAAGGTCAATGAAATGATCTCTAGGGTTCCCCTTTCCCTGGCATTCTCAACGGAAGCACCTAAAGTATGTCCTTAGAGGGCTCCAGAGGACAGAGTCGACCCTTCTGTCGAGTGTCTGGTCAATTAAAAAAACCCTGATTACATGCTCGCACACACTGGCACGGTTAATGCATCAGTCAAACAGCCATTTCGTCAGGATGGCTGGCCCAGAGATTGGAGACAGCAAGTAAAAAAATATCCTCAAAAAGTACCAACATCATGAGCATTTCATAATGCCCAGAGGAGTTTGCCAGTCCTTGAAAAATCTTTGTTCCCAGGCAGATGTTGTCCTTGTATATTTCATCATCCCCCAAACAAGGAAAACCACTCCTTCCCGCCACGAGTCTGGAGAGAACAGTCTAGGGCTCTTTTGAATCTTGAGGGAGGCTATTGGCTATGGAAACAAACTGATGGGGCCTTAGCTCAAAATCCCTGCCATGCACCCAGGACAACGTCTCTGAGACGTTTCCCTCCTCCCCTCACCTGCAGAGTAGAGATGCCACCACTGACTGCACTCAGGAACAGCAACTTCTTTAGGACACAACTGTCTCGTCCAACTCTGAGAGCTCCCCACTGCTACTGGGCAAAGCCTCTGAGAAGGCAGTTTTCCAGACGCCGGGCAATTCTCCATGGCTGGAAAGCTCTTTCCACTACGCCCTGCCTGGTGAAGTCTGACTTTTCCTGAAGGTCTGTGTTTCTTTGCATTTTCTTCAGACCAGTCATCTCTGAGCAGGACTTCCTTTTAATCACTCCTCTCGCCCTACGTGATCTGATTAGCCTCTGCCATGGATGACGGTCTGCTGCATGTCTGCCCCTGCCTGGGGCCCTAAGCAGTAATCACAGCTGTCTTCTTGGCCATCACTGGACAGTCAGCACCCAGCACGGGCCCTTAGACTTTGACTGACCTGCTGAATGGGGATGTGTGGCTGCAGCAACAATGAACACCGAGATCCCAAGACAGCTGTGTTCCAAAGTCTTGTGTTTGCTACCCAGCCCTACCTGTGCTTTTACCTCTATTTGTGCTGTGTGTTTGGCGTAGAACTCCAGAGCTTCATCTCCGTCCACCTGCCCGCCAGGCTTCAGCATCGTCTGGAGTTCTTTGTTATGTCGAGCCAACTGGAACCCAAAAACAGAAAACAGGGGGGAGTGGGGGGAAGCACTGCTGTCTCTTTGCAATAGGAACACACAGCTCCTTTCCAACAGGGGTCTAAAGAAGACACACTATCCAGTAGAGTGGCAAAGCAAAAGGGTTCAAGAGGCTGCTAGACACACCACAGTGCACTGTGCAGTTATTCTGGGAGTTTAGCCGAACAGCCTGGAGAGCTCAGATCACACCAGTACCTACTTGCCTCTGGCTTCTTTAGCCAGGCAGGAGGGCGATCAATGGGATTTCCAGTTCAGCCCTTCCGGCCCTGCACTGAGTGTTCAGAAGCCCTTTCTGCTGGCTAGATGGTGAGAATGGAGAGGCAGGAAACAGTTTTATAATCTCCAGCCATTCCATTATAGCAAGAGCTACCGTCCTCAGGGCCAATAATCGCCCCCCTCCATCCAAGCATCAAGTGGACACCCGGTGACCCTGTGTGGGTCCATGTAGAACTGTGCTCCACAGGGCTTTCTGTGGACAATTTCCCAGAAGTAGATCACCAGGCCCTCGTTTAGAGGCATGGATGGGTGGACTTGAACTCCAGCCTTTTGGTGAGAAGCCTAGCATGTTCATCTGTGCAGCACCCAGTGACTCCAGGGTAAATTCCAGGACCATAGTTTTCTGTAGAGTTCATGTAACTGAGTCTAAGAAGAGGTTAAAAAAACAAACAAACCAACAAATGAAAAACGGAGACGGGCAGAGGAAAAAAAAAGCCTCTAGGAGTGACAGGCTCCCATGCACATCAGAAAAAGGAGCATGAGCCTCCAGAAAGAGGAAGTCTTTTCAAAAGCCAAGCCATTTGGGAAGAGAATTACGAAACATGGCATTTTGGTGCCAAGGCACAAAGGATTACGACATCCCCTAAAAGCAAACAAAAAGCAGCCTTAATGACAAGTTCCCAAGATCTCCAAATGTGATAGCAAGGAAGCTGGAGTTTACTTCTCTAGATTACTAAGATAACTCATCAATATTTATGCAAAGCCCAAGATGCCTTTCAGTTGACTTCAGACAAGCCGTACGTTATTATCTACGTGTCCCTGCTCCTTGGCAGCTGAGTGGTTTTTAGAATCTTGGGGATTTCCAAGTGTGCGACGTTATGACGAGCAAGAATGTACAGTCCTGGAACTTAGCACCTCGGAGAGCCACACATACCTGCAAAGAGCCCTGGGTGAAACCCCAAAGGGAAAAGCAGGCTTCACGGTGCCCCCATTGGGAAATGGGGCACTGTAGGTAAGCGAAGTCTGGGTGAGGTCAGGGAGAGGCCACACCTGATGAGCTAATATGTAGATGTTGTGCCCCACGTTCCGGGGGGAGGCAGCTCCATCCTCGCCATTTTCTCCATCCTCAAATTCCACTTCACCTTGCATGTAGGCCTTCTTGATCACTTCCACCTGTAAGAAAGGCCAAGCGAACAAAGCTCCTGTTTCAAGGAAGACCCTACTCGGATGGGTATTCGGGGACACCCCCCCCCCCATCTCCCCTCCTGAGGCAGACACTACTCATGGAGCGCGGCTCTAGCCCTGGAATCCTACTCAACACTATTGCAGGCAGTTACCACCCGTTAACCTCCACGGACATGAGAAATAAAATTCATCCAATCTTCCTAGACCCCCAGTGGCTGACTCATAACCTTCCACTTTGAAAGGGGACCCTGGCTATAAAAGCACCTTGAAACCCTAAAACGTGGCACAAAGTCAGGTTTTTTTCTGCTCTTATAGTTCTTCCCACTAGCTGCCCCTGGGGAGTTCTTCTGTACTAAGGACCCTGGGAAATTGCTGGCAACACTATTTCTTGGATAACAAGAGGGAAAGAAGGCTGTAACCAGTAACGTTCACTGAACACCGTGTGAATTTTCTTCTGCTCAGATGAGGTCACTTTGATGAGGTAGCACCAGTCCCGGCGGTGTTCATGGATTAGGATATGGACTGAGCGAGGTCAGGGAACATTCCTGGTCCTGTGCCAAGTCCCAGCTCTACCCAATGGCCCTTCACAGCTAGTCTCATGCTTAGAGGACTTTCTTTGGGTGTTTTCTAGACTCATGTACCCCCACTCTCTGCTCATTTCCGCTTCCCTTCCTAGTGTCCAGCCCAAAGTCTCAGACAAAGTCGGGACCCAAGCAAAACAAACCCAAGCCAAGTCACACCAAGTCACACTAAACCTACCCAAACCCACTGCTATTGAGTCAACAGGGAGGAATTGCCCCTGTGTGTTCCTGAGATTAAATCTTTATGGGAGTAGAAAGTCCCATCCCTCCCCCACGGAGCAGCTAGTGGTTTCAAACTGCTGACTCTGTGGACAATAGCCTCACGTGTAAGCTGGTATGCCACCAGGCCTCCGTGGGCAATACAAAGGGGCTTCAAAGAGCACATGGGCAAAGTCCATGATGTGTTCGCTACTTTTCTCCACATTCTTAAGTCTCCTCATAGTTAACAAACGATCCTTTCACTCAATATTTCACTATTCAAAAGTTAAGGAAAAGCACCTCCCACCCCACACTTGTCCTAAAAAATAATTTTCCTTTGATGAGTCAAAGGCATTTCGGCATCATGTTGGGGCACAGGCGGTTTATCGTCACTGCCAGCCAGCTGCCATCAAGCCGGTTCCAGGTTTGGACTCATGGTGACCCCAAGTGCCTCAGGGCAGAACTGTGCTCCAGAGGGTTTCCACTGCTCCACTTTGGGGAAGTAGACACCATCTCTCACGGTGCCTGTGAGCGGGCGGACTCACAGCCACCCTATAGGACAGAGGGGGGCGGTCCTTGTGGGGTTCCGAGATGGGTCACTATGAGTCAGACTCAACTCTACGGCAGGGGTTTGTTTTTGTTCAGCAGCCTAGCATGTTAACTGTTGTCAGCACCCCCCTCCACTACACACACACATACGCTCCTACAAGTACACGTCTCATGTTACAAGGGCAAGCACAGAGGGGCGGAACGTTTCAGCGTGCACACGGTGACGGACCCTGCACAGGACAGTCCACTCAGTGCTGTTTCCGGTCCATTGTAGTAACAAACCACACAGGCAACAGGGTGCCTGGAGCTTTCCTCCTATTTGGCTTCTTAACAGTGAGCTTGCTTCAGAGACCCCCCTCTGATGCTTGCCCATAAGCCAAGAAGAATGCCCTCTAACCACAAGGTGGCACCCCAAGTGCCGGGTGCTGGCTTCCCCACTCCCCACTCAAGATGGGTCAAAATGGCCAGAGAGGGAGGGGGCTGTGCTCTTGATTTGGGGGAACTTGAAGGGGGTCTTCCTGAACTCACTACTGCACCACCACCACCCCACCACCCCTCCCGCACCGCCACCCCTGCACTGTTACATAAGCCACTGTGTCAACGTGGACTCCAAAGCCGGCCCTGACTTAGAGTGGAAGAGCCAGGCCTGCTGCTCACCTTACTTACAGGGGTAAGAACAGGGACTTTAGCCAGGGCCCAAGTGAGCATTTAGGTCATGGGAGGAGGGGCGTTTCAATGCGCTGGTTTATGTCTGTCAGTCACTATCTATTTGCCTGGGGAAAAAGTCCAAATAGAGAAGTGGCATTTCACTGTCCCCAGCTCGCTGCACTGTCTTTGACAGCCGCCTGTCTCACAGCTCACAGCCTAACTCCCCGCCTGAGAACCCCCCACCCTGCAAACACACACGAGGGTGCTTTCTTTAAAAATAAAACTCGCCAGCACCCAGCACCCCAATCCCCCTCTTTGCTGCCCACACGGTTGGCATCAAGAAGAAATCTGACGCCTGCATCATTGGGCCTCGAGGTGGCAATGAAGCAGAAGAGAAGGTGCTGGGCTTCTCGGAGGGTTTCGCATAAGCTGGTCCTGCTGCCAAGGGCCAGCAGAGGGCTATCTCCTCTCGTCTCCCAAACAGCTCCCTGACTAGGTCATATTATCATCTTCTTTTTATCGATACAGAGATCGCAGCTTAGAAAGCTCAAGAGACTGCCTGAGGAGACACAGCTAACACAGCCACAGACTTGAACTCTGAGGGTGTCGCCCTTGACAAGTGTCTCCCATGATGGGGCAGCGCCAGGGGTAGGAGGGCAGTTCTACCAGGTGGCTAGTGCTGAAGGGAGAGGGCAGTACACTCACTCTTTAATACCCTGTGGGAGGCCCGAGTTACATGCTGTCATCCTCCTCCTAACTTTCAGAATCTCTGAAAGCTCTTGGAAAGTGGACTTTCTGCTCCTGGGCGCATGGGAGTAACAACCTCAGGGGTGAGAGTCCCCAAACTCACCAGCTCTTTCGGCCTCATGTTATAAAGGATCCTCTCTGCATTCTCACTGTCGTGCCTGCTCTCCATGATGGCCAGGAGCAGCTTGGAAGCGTTGTTCTAGTGGGAGAAACACAGGGAAGAGGGACATAAGCAGTCGCTTGGGGCAACCAACAAGAAGGCGTGAGCCTTTGATATCAGGACTGGCCCCTGGATGACGAGGGCGAACCAGGATCAAGTACCCCTAAAGCCATGCTCACCAGACAGAGCATACATCAAGTGCAGACCCAAGAAGCACGTCAGCAGAACCAGGGTTGGGTCCAAAAGACAGTTGCTATGAAGCCGATTCTGCTTCATGGTGACTACGTGTGTCAGAGCAAAACTGAGCCCTGTAGAATTTGTGATGGCTGGATTTTGGGAAGTAAGTAGATCACCAGGCCTTTCTTCCAAGGGCACCCCTGGATGGATTCAAAGCACCCACCGTTTGGTTAGCAGCTGGTGTGTTAACTGTTTGTACCACCCAGGGCCTCTGAGTCGGGCCAATATTTTGGGGGCAGAATCTCTTCTTGAAGTTCCTTGGCATATACCCATGCACAGAGAAGGGTCATTGAAACATGGGTATTTTGGGCACGTGGTCACCCTTGTGATGTTATTGGCCACAGGAAAAACCATCTATAGAGACCCAAGGTACCTGCAAGGGGTGGTGGTGTTTGCCAAACATTGCATTTAACCTGAGGTCATTCCTCCACATCCTAAAACAGGCCTATTAGCTTTATAGACCCCCAACAACGCAATGAGAGCTTGGCTGCTACTGGCTAACAAATATGACCCTAAGAAGCACTGGGGACATGCCGAGCCGCAATTTCTAGTTAGGTCTAACATCTTTACGCACCCACACCCTCCGTTTCTTTTGCTTGGACTTCATTTAGGTCTTGAGCCCATGGCAATGTGCACGCTCCTTTGCAAGCCAACACCACTGCCGTGGAGTTGACTTTAACCCACAGACACCTTAAGGGCAGAGAACAATCACTCCATAGGCTTCCCAAGGCTGCAAACCTGTATGGAAGCAGACTGCCACATCTTTCTCCCCAGGAACGGCTGGCAGGTTTGAACTGCTGACCTTGAGGTTAACAGTCAAGTGCTTGACGCACCACACTACCAGGGCTCCTACTCATTTGTCTGTAGACCTTGAAAACTGTTATTGCTGTCTGGAGGGGAAGGTGAGCTGGGGTTGGCTATTTTTCTTCTCCCAGAGCATACATAGGTCCTTAGCCGTTCAATCAGGTTACTGTGCTCTCAAACTATGGCCTTTTCCTGGGAAAGGACTTTTGCTGGATCCTCACAGAAACAAAGGCACGTAGCTGGGAATGCTACTGAGAAGGTAGCCAGGTGTGTGAGCTGCAAGGAGTCTCATGTCAAGCCTCACACAAAACTGTCCAAAGAAGATGAAAATAGCAACAGACCATTTCATTTAACCCACACATCCAAATTAACCAGTGGTTTCAACACTAAAGTATAAGCACTCAAGCTTTAAGCACCAAAGGACAAGCAAAACTGTTATGAGGTCCAGCTGGTGGGGCTTCTGCTGGAGACCTTCCTTCCCTGATAACCTTTCTTTCCTGCGACCTCTGTGCAATCAACCTGGCTCTCAGTTACAATGACAAAGTGGACGGGTATGAGATACAGGACCCATCTCCACATGCCCCACAGTGGGAACAGTTCAAAGGAAGTGAGTGTGCTCAGCGAGGCTCAGCCTTTTCCACGTAGACTTCAGACACCAGAGTGTGTTGGAAGTTCAGTTCTCAGAAATGCATCTTCAGAATCTTAGAGCCTCTTCAAAGCCCTTACGCAGGGCTGAGGGTTTGCTGGTACACTCAGGAAATCATCCCCAAGGACAGAGTATCACGTTCTCAACTACCCAAGAGGCCAGCCTGGGAGCCCAGCAGCGAAAGCACTACTTGCACACCCCAAAATGATTGGGGGTGACAGGAAGTAGAACTGTCAGCAAGGCTTCAGCATCAGTTGCACTTCCAAGAAGTGGTGCAGAGGCCTACAGGCACATCCCTGACTAGTGTGACTTTCCTCATTAAAACCAACTTTCACAAACACCTCTCTGGTAGAATGACCACTTAAAAACCCGCAAAAAGCCACCAGGTGCCCACACCTGCCAACCCCACGAGTGTCAGTGGAACCTGCTCCGTGGAGTTTGGAATGATTGGTTTTTCAGAACTCGCTGCCAGCCCTTTCCTGTGATTCATGTGTTGGGTTGCGGCCCAGTGTCACTGTGGCTCTTCCTCAACTGCTCTCTGTCCTCCCAGCGGGCAGAGACCAGACACCACAGAGGAAATGGAGTTTCCATCATTTCTTTGCCTGTGGTTTTCAGAAGCAATGCTCTTGGGTCTTAATTGCTAGGTGAACTCATCTCTCAGTTTTGAGAGATGCAGTCTCATTCTCTGTGGCCTGGCATCAATAAGCTGGCATCTCAGCACAAGACCCTTATTCGGGTTAGTCAGAGCTTGTAGCTCGGGGCCTTCATACAGGTGGAAAAGGATCATCTTTAATGCCCGGTTTTACAACACTGGCCATGTCACGCGCTGAGACAAAAAACAAAGAGTGACTTCCAGTGCACCGCCTTTTGCTTCAGTTGCTACTTGCCTTCAGTTCTAACACAAGGTCCATCCTCTTCTTCCCCAGAGGGTTGATGTCATTGAGGATCAGGGCAGTGATGATGTCGATGCCGTTGGATTCGTGGGTGGCGATGCAGTTCTGAGGAAACAGACACACACGGACATCGACACAAGGGCAGGCCGTGAGTCAGATGTCATCAGCCATGCAGGCAAGGGCTGAGACTTAACACGACGCTCACCACTCCTGGGGGGTCATGTCTCTAGGGGAGAGCCGCACATTTTCCGTGAGAAAGTGGTAAAAATAAAAGACAGATGAAAATCTCTGGTTTCAGAATTAACAGTAAACAGCAGGAAAGTCCCCACGTAACTGATAAACTGGTCGTGTCGAATCGAATTCAAACGGTGTGGCGTAGACGGCTTTGGTTCCCGAGGGAAAACCCAGGGCATGACTGATAGCGGGCGCCCAGCCCTGCTGGCTCCTTTCAACGCGGGTCCCACCCTTTCCACCCTACTCCCTTTATGCATGTCGTACCCTTGCTTACAGGGTTGAAGCTTGGACAGCAAGCTTCCTGTTTAATTCAAGCAATATCAGAATTAATCATCTGCCCTCGTGCAAGATCCCCCCTTCACAGGTGAGTCCCCTTCCCTTCTGTTCCCGTCCCCAGACGTACGGTTGGCAAAAAAAAATGCAAACTTGAGGTTATGATGCAATTTGCTTAGATGTCAGATAAAGCTTTCTTTCTCAAGCCTGTTCTTTTTTGGGGGTGGGGTGGGGGGGTTCCTTCTCATCTTAGCCAGGACAACACCATCTGTCTCGTAAGAAGGATGTGAATCTAATGAAATGCTAATCTCACATATTCAGAAAGGACTCAGTCCAAGCTTTTCATACACATCACGTTCTCTTCTACACTCCTCTGCTCCCTTACCCCACTCCACTCCTCTCTGAGTGGGTTCCTCACCCGGGGCCATGGGAGACACCTGGTCCTTTGGGTCTTGGCCAACTCCCTTCAGCCAGGGCAGAGCCGTAACTTTGGAGGTCAAAGTCATCCTCATCTACTGCCACAGCTATAAGCAATGATGCTACTCAAGAAAAGCAAACACTAAGGTCCACCCCCATCAGACACCGTAAGACTCGAAGCCTTAACTAGCCATGTGAACATCCATGGTGTTACGGTGACTCTCAACTACACATGTTCTTTCAACCCCCCGGTACTCTCCCAGGTGCTGCTCATGTTACTTCACGCAGTCTCACATAAAATGAGTTTTCAAGCTCTTGCTATGTTTAAATCCCATCTTTCAAGTAAGCACTTTTTGAGTTTTTCCTGGCAGTTAAAATACAGCACAGCACAAAGTTCTGCTCTCGCTCCTACTTTATCCCCTCTAGAGTTCCTGCCACTGAGCCAATGCCAACTCACAACAGGACAGAAACCGGTGGGTTTCTGACACTGCAACCCTTTACAGGAGGAGAAAGCCTCATCTTTTTCCTGTGGAGAGTCTGGTGGGTTTGAACCACTGAACTTGTAGTTAGCAGCCCAATGTGTAGCCCATTACTCCTGCCATTTTATTACATAATCCTAAAAAGGCAAGTTAGAATTTGGCATTCAAACCAACAAAGGACACCAGAGATCAGTCCTCTGATAAAATCTTAAAGCCAATGAAGGTAAACAAGCGGCCATCTAGCCCAGAAGCAACAGAGCCCACATGGAAGAAGCACACCTGCCTGTGGGATCACGAAGGGATCAGGGATCAGGCATGAAAGAGAACAAAAAAGCATATCATTGTGAATGAGGGAGAATGCAGATTGGTGACCCCAGGCTCATCTGTAGGCAATTGGACAACCTCTGCAGAGGGGTCACGGGGAGGAGTTGAACCAGTCAGGGTGCAGTGTAGCAAAGATGAAACACACAACTTTCTGGTAGTTCCTAAATGCTTCCTCCCGCCCCACCCCCACCCCCACTATCATGATCCGAATTCTACCTTACAAATCTGGCTGGACCAGAGGATGTACACTGGTACAGAGAGGAACTGGAAACACAGGGAATCCAGGACAGATGATCCCTTTAGGACCAGTGGTGAGAGTGGCAGGAGGGTGGAGGGAGGGTGGGGTAGAAAGGGGGAGCCAATTACAAGGATCTACATATAACCTCCTCCTTGGGGGATGGACAACAGAAAAGTGGGTGAAGGGAGATGTCGGACAGTGTAAGTCACAACAAAATAATAGTAATTTATAAATTACCAAGGGTTCACAAGGGCGGGGGAAACGGGGAGGGAGGGAAAAAATGACAAGGGCTCAAGTAGAAAGCAAATGTTTTGAGAATGATGGCGGCAACAAATGCACAAATGTGCTTGACACAATGGATGCATATATGGGTTGAGATAAGAGTTGTAAGAGCCCCCAATAAAATAATTCAAAAAAAAAATCTTAAAGCCAAATAAGTACCATGACTCGTTCTCCAGGCTGGAAAAGGTCTCAAGTCCTACATAGTCCTTGGTCCTATGACTTCTGAACCAGTTTCCACCACCGCCATTGCTCAGACATCTTCTTTCCCTCCCTAACCACAAATGAACTTACTTGGTTCTCATGGCACGGCCCTTGGCAGTACTCTGTGAGGCTCTCCAGGGTCTGGTTGATCAGCGCCACGTTCTTCTCGTTGATGTATAGGCCCAGAAGACCCAGGCCCCCGGTCGTGCTTCCACAGATACAGTCCAGAAACTGTAGGGTCTCACACACCAGGTTGTAGTTGGTCTTGTTATTCTGGCACCGAAGGAAGTTCTGCAATAGGGCAGTCCCCGGGATGGGGGAACAAAGACAGAGAGAAGAGGAAAAGGTCATTCACCTGGCCTCAAGGTAGAGGGGCCCTGGATCGACAGGGATCACACACAGGGATATGCTGCACTGCCCAGGCTAGAAGCACCGACGTGGCCTCCCATGGGTAGTCAGCCTGTGGATTCTGTCTCTGGGCCACTGTGGCTTGGTCCGTGGATGCTTTCAGGAAGTGGTGTAGGAAGGGTGAGGGGGGGGTGTCTTTGCTGAGCATTCATTTCAAACTGCTATTATAGCCCTTTCACGTTCTTACTTCTTCATTCACCTCTCAAATGCCATGTCTACCACCCCTACTCCTACCTGAGATTACATTCAGAAGTATTCGCCAGTCCGAGGGCAGTGCTAGGTTTAAAAGATGAGGATGTAGTTGGAGTGCTGAATGTGTGCGCCTCCTACAGGGGATGATAGTTTCAAGCACAGTGAGATGGGAAAGGCCAGTTTAGGGGCAGGGGGCTTAGGCCCACTTTTGTGGCTGCAACCTGGATGATGCTCTGGCATTCCCATTTAGACAAGGAAGGTACAGAGTGAGTACCTGCACATGCACCAGTGTGCACCTGTATACAAGGCTGTGTTCCCCAGGCCAATGTCTAAAGTTAACAAGAGATGTTCAAGCAAGGTCCCTCCTGTAAGCACAGAGTGCCTGTGACCCCTCCATGTTGGGTTATTTTAGGTTTTATGTGTTCACTGTTAGGTTGTTGTGGGGGCCTGGGAATACTGAAAACGGTTCCCTCTATAAACGAATAGTAATTGCTCCTTTGCTACCTACCATTTTTGCTTCCAAAAGGTTTCACGTGAATGCTCTGTTTTTGGATATGGGGAGAGAGAGAGTGTGTCAGTGTGTGTGTGTGTGTGTGTGTGTGTGTGTGTGTGTATGTGTGTAAAACCTGTAATTCTAATTCTATCAAGTATTTACTTTGATTCACTAAATCTGTACAAACATGTACACTAGCACGCTGCTTGTAACAGTGAAGAACTGGAAGCAACTTTAATGTCCACCCACTGGGGAGAAAACAAACCCAAACCCAACTCACTGCCACTGAGTCTAAGCCAACTCCTAACGACCCTGTGGCACAGGGTAGAACTTCCCTTTGAGTTTCCAAGACTGTAACTGTTTACAGGAGTAGAAAGTTCCATTATTCTCCTGAGGAGTGGCTGGTGGTTGTGAACTACCAACCTTTAAGATCACAGCTCAATGCATAACTGTATGCCACCAGATAACACAATTTTGGTATATCGATATTATTTCATATCACTAAACTGGTATCACAGAGGTAAAGTTCATATGAGGAAAAAATCTCTAGGACATACTATTTGGTTAAAGAAAAGCACAAATAAAGCAAGCAGCAAATGCTTTCAGGTAAACACACAGAGAAAATACAGTTGAAACGAACAGAAATTCTCTATGGGGTGGGAATGGGCAGAGGAGGAATTTGATCAGTCCTGTTTGGACTCTAAATATTTATTTGAAACTTTACAGAAAGAAAGCACATTTACTACTTAGTATGATTAAAACTTTCGTAAACACTCAGGTTAAAAACTGATTACTAAGTCTCATACTTAACTCATCTTAAAACTAGTCATCCCCCAACTTAGCCCTTAGGTTAGGCTTGACTCTCTCAGTAAGTCTAAACATTAAGTAACTCTTCTGGTTCTGGTGGGAGGTGGGTGAAGGACAGATGATTTGGGACAAGGAAAAAAACACACGCTCTCCTGAAAACCAGCCAGTGGACACCTCCTGGGTCGCAGCACAGTGCTGTCCAAGTCGCTGGATTTGGCCACACCATCAAGAAGAACCAATGAATCACTGGAGGAGAACCTCCCGAGAGGGGAAGGAGAAGGCTGGGGAGGGGTTGGGGTTGGGCGGGAAACCCTCCTGTGAGACTGCACAACAGCTCATTCTGCTGCGATCAAGGCAACATGAGTCAGACGGGGCCTGACGGCAGTCTCAACACAGGCTTCAGGAGAGGACGGGGCATTTGTCTAAGGGTCACAGGAAGCTGCAGAAGTTTCACAGCCATTTCTATCTTGTTCTGCTTTAGCGCCTAGCTGAGCTCCCACAACGAGGGGCTAATGGAGAAGCTTCAAGGCAGAGTATAAGGACGCCAAGGGCAGGGTTGCCCAGAGTTGATCCTCAAAGCATAGCTTTCAAGGCCCACCTGCCTCCCAGACTGTCACCTCTCCTGTGTCCCTTTAATCCGCAGCATGAAATGCTTGGCATTCTTTTCCCTCCTAAGCTTCGGGCCCACTCCTCCTCTGCCTGTCACTCTGCTCCACTTCTACCTTGACAAGCTCTTCCTTGTGATGTGGGTAAAATCTTCTTTCAGGAGGCCCTCCAAACCCTAGTTCCCCAAGACCCAGTCATGTCCCACTCCAAGAGACCAGAGCAGAGGCCTGCGGACTGTATCATGTTCCTGTGGTCCAGCAGCTGGAATAGGGACTCAGCAAAATGCTCTCAAGTACATGGAGTGGGCAGAGAGGGGCACTTGAAGTCATGAAGGCTGGCACATGCTTCCAACTGCCATGGAGGATGGGCAGCTGCTCTGCCTGGAAAGCCTCTCCAGAGTCCTCTGTGCCGTGGACCAGCATCTCCCTTCTCTACCACAGACTTGGTTCCTCTCATCCACCACCAAAGAGAAGCCTGCACTCCTTCGCAGGCACACAGTCTCCTGACACGCTCAGAGGGTAAAATTCTCCTTCAGCTCATGAACACACACACACACACACACACACACACACACACACACACACACACACACACAATGAGACTGTGTTCTGAGTAGGTAGATGGGCAGGTGGGGGAACCGACACTTTCCACAGAGGGCCTCCAGTCTACGCTTACGGGGACTCCACTGGAGCAAGACTGGGCCCTGTACTCTAACCAGAGGCAAAAGCAACACCAGCTTCCCAGGCCGGGGCACGTGGAAGCAGCACAGGTGGACAGTTCAAGAACAGCCCTCCCATCAAGTTTCTGACAACAGCTAATGAGGCTTGCTTAAGGCAGCAAATGCCAGTTCTGCAAAGCCAAACTCCATGGCCTTATCTCTACTGCACATTTACTAGAGGAATGACGAGAAACTGGGCACGAGCCACGGCACATTGCCCTAAGAGACCAGTTCTGATCTCTCTCTACGTTTATCTCCATTGCTTTGCACTTCCAGAAACCATGACACAATCCCTGCGTGTCAAAGAACCACCACGCATCCCAGGGTTTTCAATGGTTATCATCTTTGGGAAGAATTTCTTTAAGCTTTTCATCCAAGCTGCCTTTCGGTAGGTTCAAATGGACAACCTTTTAGTTAGTGGTAGTTCAATACTTAACCATCTGCGCCACTCAGAAATTCCCCCCTAGCCCCTGCTCTTTGTTTTTTAACCCCAGGGAGCCTACACTCCTCTCCTTATGAAACTATGTATCTTCTCTCTAGAATTCACAAGGAGACCATGACCCAGTGATTAGCCCTCTGTCTGGAGCAGGGCTACCACGGCGGGAGGCAGGGCACTTTATTCCCACGTGAACAGCTCCATTTTCAGAACAGAATTCCTACAAATATAATAAATGCACCAAAGTTGACCATCACCTCAGCATATCAGATTTAACAAGATTAAAAAATATCTGTCCAAATCATTGGTCCAGGTCATTGGCTTTCCATCTGGGCTGTACAGAACTATGGGGGTTCCCTGCAAGGCATTTCCCCGGGGGATACTCTCTGTCTAGCAGTCTCTAGCCTCTGCTCTGACAGCAGCTTGGCTTTCATCTGTTTTACTGAGCGCATTTCTACATAAGACGAGGCTCAAAAAAAAAATTCTGTGCTTCCATCCCCCACCCCACCCCACAAAAAAAGACACGTTGGACGGTACAAACCAGGATCATCTTTATTGTCTGAGCAGAGGCAGCTAGTCTGTGAGCACGCTTATGTGCCCGCAGCACTATATGCCATGGAGCAGCGTGCAGGGGCTGCATACTGAAAGGACGTCAGTAAAAGAGGCGGTTCTTAGCACAGCTCTGCGAAGAGATCAGGTGCAAAACTGAAACCGTGAAGACTTCCAAATGAGAAATGATGAACATGGGCCATAAACCCCTGCTCCTCCCATGGTGGACACTGGCACAGGGGTGAGGAAAGGAGGAGAGGGAAGATGGGCTGGTGCCAGAAATAAGAACCTCACTCTGGATCAAGCCCCTAGGTTTTGCCCCGAAGGAATTCATGGGCAGATTAGACCCGACCATCCAGTGTTCAACTCACTGGGACCTTGGCAGAATCGGTAACTCCTGGACGTAACCTACTAGGTTGGCTCCCCTCTCCTGAACTCACAAAGCCCCTAAGATCACTGTTGAAATGGATCACACTGTACTTTAGGTCTGCCGGAGTGTCCCCGCCCTCATCGCAGGAGATGGCCGGCACAAAGCAGGCATTCACCAGTACATGGCCACGTGCAATACCTCTCCCT
>NW_022111378.1:465213-466348 GCF_000313985.2 Echinops telfairi | reverse complement strand
TGTCAAGCACATTTGTACATTTGTTGCCATCATCATTCTCAAAACATTTGCTTTCTACTTGAGCCCTTGGTATAACAATTAGTTCTTATGGTGTGGCCATGCTCAATGCTCATGAAGTTATCACTGAAGATATGGGTGCAACAGCAAAATGCGGTGAAGAAAACAGAAAGAACAGTATCTGGGGTCTTAACGCTTTGTTTTCAAACAAGCAGCCATTTAAGTGAGGTATCAGCAAACTCCACAAGGAAGGAGCACACAGCCCATGTGATTAAATGACTGTGAATAATAAAATCCAAGATCAGATGGGGGCATTGTATTAGAGCTTGAATTCTGAGCACCCAGCTTGCAGAAGGCTACAGATGGCAGTGATAGCTCAAGATCCATTTACAAAGCCCCCACTTGGTTTAAAACTCAGTGACCAATTTTGTGAACATTCTTACCCTCAGACAGTGCACTGGAAAGTGGTTTATTGCAAATATAGTTAGGTTAAAATAGAACATATTATCCCTTGTTTTCCCTTTCGACCTATTATTAATTTGTTCTAGTTTCTTTTATCTTCGGCATTCTCATAGGTGGAGGCTTTTCTGTGTTTCATGTTGTTGTTGTTGGGTAAGGATGTCTTTATGTGAAATCCAGGACGGGTTATTCTAGAGGGACAGTAATTAGGTGAAAATTTTCTTAGGGTTATAGCAGGAGAGGCTGGGAGTAAAGGGGAACCAATAATAATGGGACAAAAATTAAGAAAATGTCCTAAAATAGATTGTGGTGATGATTGCACAACTATTTAATATGTTTAAGCCATTGAATTGTATGGTATGTGGATTATACATAAAAAACAAGAAACTCTTAAAAAATACAATAGGTTTAAAATATATTAAAAACCAAACACTGGGTCAAGTCCCACCAGTTTTTTCCCAGTCATTAACTTTTCACCATGGCTCATGCTACACTTGAGGGCAAAATGTATAATATAGGGTCTGTCCACTTATTGGACCTAGGCTCGTTCCTCTGTAAAACTGGACAGTGCATTGGTAAGTCCTAGGGTGATTTGTGGGTGGCTCTCAGCTCACCCAGCGCTGAAATTCACCAGTGCAAACACTGTAAGGCTGCCTTCCCCTTGCCAGGCTGAGTAGAA
>NW_022111378.1:456354-463998 GCF_000313985.2 Echinops telfairi | reverse complement strand
GGACCACGGGGCTTCTCCTGTGGAGGTGGCCACTCAACGGTGCTGTTTCTCGTCCAGCGGAGAAATGGATCAGAAGCTTTATGGATTTTTTAAAATGTGTGAAAACGGGAGAGAATGAGCTGAGAAACTAATGGCATCTACTTTTCAAGGGAGTATTTCCCCCCTAACGCCAAACCCACTGCCGTCGAGTCAACTCCAACCCACAATGACCCACCCCATAGGACAGAGTCGAACTACTCCCTGTGATTTCTGAGAGTATTTAAATCTTTTCAGGGGCACACAGCCTCATTGCCTCCCCCCCGCTGCCTCACCCCCCACCCCGAGAAGCTATGGGTTCTGTCAGCAGTCCAACATGCAGCCCACTGTGCCACCAGGGCTCCTTATTGCCCCCCTACCCCCACCCGAGTCCTCTAAAAGCATGTGCCCATCAAAGGAAAAGCACGGTCCATTTCCTGCCAACACAACACTCAGTGTGACCAAACAAACGTTTAATAATTCACCCTCCACAGCAGTGCGAGTTCAGCTCATGTTGCTTCAAACCATACTGTGACCAGCCTGGTTTTCCTCTGCAAGCCCTGTCCCAGAATGCACTTTGGGGTCTAGAAGTAACAAACCAAGCCAGAAACCTAAGGCCCCTCCTGCCTCCTCAGACTGGTCATGCACAGGCACACAGGGGCCGTTACCTTTTTTACGGGAAGGGGCATCTCTGTCTGTCTCCTCATCCTTCTTTTTATTTCCCAAGTCACTAGTATTCACGGTCACCGTTGCCTTGATTTCTTGCTGGGCCACCTTCATTCGGTCGTAGAAAACTTTGAAGAACTTCTCCGACTTCTTATCTTCTGTCAGCCGGCAGAAAAAGGAGTGCTGCCAAGGAAAAGCCACCAATTTACAAACTGGGCAAACGTGCTATGGCTACCACCCCGTTCTGCCATCGAACACACCAGAACCTAATGGATACCAGCAGCCAAGAGACCCCAGGAATTCCTCCTGTTTAGACCAAGGCTAGGTACACGCAGTTGTTCGGTACGTTCCCCCCTCCCCCTCTGGGTCCGAGGCTGAAGACTCTCCCCACTCAGAACATTTAATAAAAGCTGCGATAGAAGCTGTGAAGGATGCTATAGGGTGGTGGGCAGATGTTCCCCAGCTAGCAGATAGCACACGTGCACGTAAACAACGGAAATGAAGTATTACTGAAGATCACTTTGGGGCCAGTTGCTCATGTCAAGGACTATCTATGAGCCCCTCCTCCATCAGCACCCTATGAAGGGCACGGAGATGAGTCAGACACGCTCCCTGCCCTCATCAAGCTTACTCTCTGGTTAGGACGTCGCCTCCATTGTTGTTTGTTGCTTTTGAGTCAGCTCTGACTCATGGGGCCCATGCATGGCTGAACGAAACCTTTGCCCAGTCCTGAGACGGTCTTCCCTATCGCGGGGCTATTTCTGTGGGTCTGGTCTTCCAGCAGTGGGTCAGACAGCACGGTACCTTTAGCATGTATCATTTTCCTAAACTCACTCAGCCAATTTACTCCTTACTCCTCCTTATATGCTGCTATTTCTGCTTCTGCTCACATGGAAAATCCTCTTACGGTAGGCAACAGTTTCATATGACTTGAAAGCCCAAGGCCATCACTGTTCTCATGACCGGGGCAACAGCACACCATGTTGAAACTAAGAGGTCAGAATGTGCAGAGAGCTAAAGATTCGTAAGAAATGGCCCTGGGCCTTGATTTAAAAGAACAAGAGGCTGTTTATACTTTGTTGCTTTGGGAAATTTTAAATAGAAATGTAATTGTGAGTACATGTAACATTTTGGGGCTATTTTTACACATATGACAAGGAGATTAAAGAAACTGAACACAACAATATGATTCACAGGAGATGGGTACATGAGGCCGAAGTTCACTTTTGGAAACATCGTGAGGCATGTGTGGTATGTGCATGGGCATGCCATGCCAGAACGGCTGTACTCAATTTCTGCGAACTTGTGGGCACGTTATTTGCAAACAGGACAGAATTATGTTGTGATGCACTGAGCTTTCATGGGCTAAGTTTTGGAATTAGATTGCCAAGCTTTTCTTCCTACTATGTGTCTCAAGCTGGAAGCTCTGGTGAAAACCAGCCCTCAGGGGTGACGCTGCTGCTGCTATCTGACACACCAGTGGCACAGGTTTCAGCATCACACCAGCACGTAAGGCCACCCACAGTATGAAGACAATAGACTAGCAGTGGGCCAGGTGGATAAGTAAGAGTAAGATAGCTAAAGAAAATGTGCCATGCTAGGTTGTATATACTAAGAATGTTTGAAAAGACAAGGGAATATTTTAAAGTGTTCGAGAAGCTCCGCAGACAAGATTATATGATAGAAATTCAGGACTAACAAGGATGGCATTGAGCTGTGATGAGCCCTGTCATCATGGAAAGGAGTATCTCAAATCATGCTTGGCCAGGCAGGCAAAGTGGGTGGGATCTAAGCAGCTTGGAATGAACAGGTAACTTGCCCCCTGGATACACATTTGTTCTGGGAGCCATGGAAGCAACAGACTATGCACTGTTGATATAAAAACATTGTTGACATTAATATGGCATCTCAACTCCATTGATGAGTGTTCCCTTTTCAGCCCTTTGCAAGCACCACACTGTTGTGATTGATTTACATGGGAATGTAGTATGGTCATGTCCAGAAGAGAACAAAGCTCCAAGCAATGTATCTGCTTCTCCCTATGTGAGCTTCCTGCCAGTTTCCTATCCTCTCCTTTATGGAAGGTAACCAGAGGCATACAATCTGAAAAAGAAAGACTTCTTAGCTGCCTTTCAAAGTTCCCCGAGTCTCCAGTTCTCCCCTACATGTGTCCCTGATGCCTGAATCGGCAGGTCTCAAGAGCACCATGTTCCCCCTTTGCTGATAGAATTTCAGGGACTCTGAACCTTCTTCTAGCCGCAAGCTCAGATACCACATGGACACATCTGTCCCGCTTGTCCACACAGTGCATGTTAGCTGTGCCCTATCCTACTTCACCATGCCTCTCTAGCCTCTGGCCCTTTCTCACACACAACACTTAATACATCACATTTCTAGTTGGGCCCCCGGCTTGACCTTTTCCCCTCCATGTGATCCCAAGTGTCACACACAAGTCACTACTACCTCCTGACTGTAAAGTCTCCTCATTCCCTGTGCCACCAAGACCTCCACTCTGTGAGCCATGCAGGTCTTTATCTCCACTCGCATCCTCAGTGCTGCTGTGAGTTGGCGCTAGACTCCAAACCCACCAGCACCCCCAAGGGAGACGGAGGGGGTGATCTATTCCTATCACGATTTACAGTCTCACTATGAATTGGAAGACACAGTGGCAGTAGAATTTTTTGTTTTTATTACCTTTAAACCAAACCAAGCCTGTTGCCATCAAGTCAGTTCTAACTCTGTGAATATTAACTCGTGCAGAGGGACTCATCGCAGACCTGCGCCCCATAAGGCTTTCTTGGCTGGATGGCACAAATGGTTTGGGGTTGGCAACTTACATAATGGGTGGCTGTTTGAACCCACCCTGTGTTTGGTGGAGGAAAGGCCTGGAAATTTTCAGCTGTAACTATTACAGGAAAGAAAACCCTAGGGAGCAGTTCTCCATTGTAATACGTGGGTTTGCCTTGACTCAGTGTGCACTCAATGACAATAGCTTTCTTGGTAATCTTTAGGGAAGCAGGTCACCAGGCCTTTCTTACTTTTCTTTAACCATTTTATTGGGGGCTCCTATAACTCTGATCACAATCCATACATACATCAACTGTGTCAAGCACATTTGTACATTTGTCGCCCTCATCATTCTCAAAACACTTACTTTCTGCTTGAGCCCTTGGTATCAGCTCATTTTTGCCCCTCCCTCCCTACTCCCCCCTCCCTCATAAACCCTTGACAATTTATAAATTATTATTATTTTGTCATATCTTACACTGCTGACATCTCCCTTCACCCACATTTCTGTTGTCCATTCCCCCAGGGAGGAGGTTATATGTAGATCCTTGTAATTGTCTCCCCCTTTCCACACTACTCTCCCGGTATCACCAAGCTCACCACTGGTCCTGAAGGGATCATCTGTCCTGGATTCCCTGTGTTTCCAGTTTATATCTGTACCAGTGTACATCCTCTGGTCTTGCCAGATTTGTAAGGTAGAATTGGGATTGTGATAGAAGGTGGGAGGAAACATTTAAGAACTAGAGGAAAGTTGTATGTTTCATTGTTGCTACAACGCACAGACTGGCTTGTCTCCTCTTCACAACCCTTCCCTAAGGGGATGTCCAGTTGCCTACAGATGGGTCTTGAGTCCCCAATCTGCACTCCCCCTCATTCACAATGATTTGAATTTTTTGTTCTTTGATGCTTGATCCCTAATTCCTTCAATACCTCGTGATCACACAAGCTGGTGTGCTTCTTCCCTGTGGGCTTTGTTGCTTCTGAGCTAGATGGTCACTTGTTTACCTTCAAGCCTTTAAGACCCCAGACGCTCTATCTTTTGATAGCCGGGCACCATCAGCTTTTTTCACATTTGCTTATGCACCCATTTGTCTTCTGTGATCATGTCGGGAAGGTGAGCATCATGAAATGCCAGTTTAATAGAACAAAGTATTTGTGCATTGAGGGAGTACTTGAGTGGAGGCCCAACGTCCATCTGCTACCTTAAAACTAAACCTATACATATATGCACATAGATCTATTTCCCCATCCTCATATATAAATATATTTACATATGTACATGCCTTTATTTAGACTTCTAAATGCCCTTTGCCTCCTAGCTCTTTCCTCTATTTCCTTTTACTTTCCTCTTGTCCCACTATCATGCTCAGCCTTCATTTGGGTTTCAGTAATTCCTCTCAGTTATATTACCGTTGATCACGCCCTACCAGGCCTCCTACACCCTCCTTACCACCGATTTTGGATCACTTATTATTCCCTTGTCCCTGAGTTTGTTAACACCACTTCCTTTCCCCACCTCCCCCTCTCCAATGCCCCTCCAGAATCACTGGTCCCATTGTTTTCTCCTCCAGATTGTTCATCTAGCCTATCTTATTTAGATGGACTTCAGAGATAATAACATGCACAAAAACAAGACAGCAAAACAGAGCAACAAAAGAAAAACAAAACAACAAAAAAACAATGACCAAAGAAAAAAAAAGGGAAAGCCTATAGATAGTTCAAGGACTGTTTATTGGCCTTTAGGAGTGTTTTTCGGTGGAGTCAGATGGGGTGTCACAACTTGGCCCCAAAGTCTATTTTTGGTGTTCCTGGGGACTTCGCTGTTCTGTTCCCTTGCTGTTCTGTTGCACGTCCTTAGTGTTTTGCCTCGGTGTGGTGGGGTTAAATCGGTCACAATTCCCACACTGTGTCTCCAGTGTTGTCCCCTGTAGGGCTATGGGTCAGTGAGCAATGTCATGTCATGTAGTGGGGCCGGCCATATGGTCCTCTCTGTGCATTGGCTGCTCTGAGCAGGGATATCGTCCTCAAGGCTTGGTGGGCCAGGATGTGCTCCACGCTCTCTTCCTCCCCCTTCATTTGCCCCCATGTGCTCTGATCAGACATGTCCCTCTCCCTGAGTGTGACATGCTTGGACTTAGCATGACCTGTATAACAGAGCTTTCTGGCCTGTCATCTGTACATCAGCTGACCACTAGTGCTTTTTCCTCAAAGGCTGCTGGGTGGGTTCAAACTGTCCACAAACACTTAATGGTGCCTCCCACCAGCACCCCTTACCCTTTAATTTGCAGAGCATTACAGGGTTTTAGACATTAAGTATGAAAACCTCACTGGGAGCCGCTAAAGCAGTCTAGCAGAAGGGAGAACTTGGCTTCTGGAATCAGGGAAAGCTGGCTTTAGTGCCACCACTTACTAACTAATGTGGCCTTAGAAAAGTGACAATCTCTCTGAAGGCCTAAGTTCCTCATTTGTAAAATGGGATGATAACACTACATGGGTGGTGTGATGGACGAAATATGTCCCCCTTAAGATTAGTTGAGGAGTCCTGATGGGGTCGTGGGTTACACGCTGGGTCACAAGGTCAGCAGTTGGAAACCATCAGCTGCTCTGTGGAAGAAAGGTGAGGCATTACACTCCTGGTAAGATCTGCCGTCTCAGAGTGCCACAGGGGAAACTACTCTGTCCTACAGAGTAGCTATGCATCAGAATTGACTCAGTGGCAGCGAGTGAGTGACGATAGGTGGATAGAGAGTCTTTGAAGGGAAGTTTACACAGGGTTAGACTGGAGCAAGGCAGGACCTAATCTCCACTGAGTAACAGAACCAAAACCCCTGCCATCAAGTCTGTTTTGACTCATCCTGACTCTAGATGTGGTTTCCGAGGCTGCACGTCTTTATGGGAGCAGACAGCATCATCTTTCTCCCTGGGGACTGTTGCCGTGTTTGGACTAGAGACTTTGCAGTCAGTAGTCCAATGCTTACTGGCCAGCGTCACCATCTGTGTGGTCTCCTTAACAATGAGAAGGGACAACAAAACAAAACAATGGCAGATGGCCATGTGCAGACAAGACTTTGCTTCAGTAGCAAGCCAAGGACTACCGGGGGTGGGATGGGGGTGGGATTGAATCTTCCCCAAGAGCATGGATCAACCCCCACCTCTGCACCTCCTCACCCCCCAACACCCTCAATTTGGACTTCTCGCCTCTAGAACTACAAATGTGTGTTCCTATAAGTCACTGACATATGGGTGCTTTGTTTCAGCAATCCTGGGAAAGGAATGCAGGTGGTTAGGCATGATCCTAGGTAAATAAGCTGTGAACACAGTTTACTAAGTGCCCGGAACTCAGGGTAACACCTTCTGATGCATGACCTCACACAAAAATCCCACCGAGGGACCTATGATTATTATTCCTTTTTGTAAGGATAAATGTGGCAAGCGCAGCAAAAACTATTGCCGCGGAGTCCATTTCAGCTCCTGGTCACCCGTGCGTTGCAGAGTGGAACTGCACAACTCCATAGGGTGCTCTGTGGCTGTGAGCCTTAGAAGCAGCCTGCCAGGCCTTCCTTCTGAAGTACTTGGGAGGGCTGGACACCAGTCTTTGGTTAGTCATGGAGCACATCGCTGTTTGTGCAACTATAAAAGATCATATGTATGACGAGTTTCAAGAGCCCCCAAGCTGTGAAAACTGTCTCCTCAGGATGCCTGTGTGAGCAGTGGGGGTGAAACAGAGGCAGGGCCAGGGCTTATAGCTCAGGTCTCCTAAATGAATCAAATACAGATGCTCTGGAAGGAAGGGAAACAGGGGTGTCTTGGGAGAGAGGAGATGAGAAAGATGGGGGCTTCATTGGGGCAGAGCCATGACAGGGTTCCCCAGAAGGGGCTTAAGGTAGCAGGTAGTGGGGGAGGATGGAGGCTGCCAAGGGGGAAAACCAGGCCCTGGTACCTGGGACATTATCTGAGACTTGACCACAGCTCGTCCTTCAACCTCATTCTGCAATCACATGTTCAGAGGGCTTGGAAGTGGGAGAGGGAGCGCCCCCACTAGGCCTGTTTGCCTAGATGCGGGTGGGACTCAGAGCAGAGCAGGTAGACACAGGCCTGAAGCCCTCACACCCTGAGGCAGGGCCTCTCCCACAGGGCTACGTGCCTTCTTCACTCCCTGAATGTCGGGCAAGTCAC
>NW_022111378.1:453971-455431 GCF_000313985.2 Echinops telfairi | reverse complement strand
TTTTTTTTTCTTTTTTTCTGCCTATTTTTTTCTCTCTCTTCTTTTAAATTTTGTATGTCAGTGGCTTTTTTGTTTGTTAGCTTGTCGGTGCTGCTACTGTCGTCGCCATGTTCTTATGTGCCACTTTGGTGCTGTCAAAGCCATCCCCAATTTTATGCACATATCAATATATCTGCAGGTCCACGTAGGGAAGAGAGGCTGGACAAACAATGTGAGAAGAAAATAAAGGGACTAAGGGTCCCAGAGGACATGAGAGTGTGGGAGGCAGGGGAAGGGAGGAGGTGTTGGCCAACCCAGGGACAAGGGAACAACGAGTGGCTCAAAACCAATGGCATGGAGGGGATGGTAGGACTGGTAGGGAGTGACCAAGGACAAGGTAACTGAGAGGAATTACTGACACCAGAATGAAGGCTGAACATGGTAGTGGGACAGGAGAAAAGCGTAAGGAAATAGAGGAAAGGAGTAGGAGACAAAGGGCATACATAGAAGCCTAAATACAGACATGTACATATATTTAAGATTATGGGGGAAATGGACCTAGGTACCTATATATTTATAGGTTTAGTAGTAGGGTGGCAGGTGGACATTGGGCCTCCTTGTGTGCATTCCCTTAATATAAGAGCACCTTGCTCAGCTCATTTCATGATACCCACCTTCCTGACATGATCTCTGAAGACAGACGTGTGCATAAGCAAACGTGGTGAAGAAAGCTAAAGGGGGTAGAAAGGGGGAATTGATCGCAAGGATCTACATGTGACCTCCTCTCTGGGGGATAGGCAACGAAAGGGTGGGTGAAGGGAGACATCAGGCAGTGTAAGATAAGATAAAATAATAATTTATAAAGCATTAAGGGTTTGTGAGGGAGGGGGAGGAGCGGGGAGGGAGAGGGGAAAAAGGAAAAAAAAATCAATGTGAGAGAGAGAAACATGTCCCCCCAAACAAGGTTACGGTGCAAAGTTGTCCTTGGAAACTGGGACAAGATGCCCCCTCCTCACCCTAGGAAGTAGCATGGGCTCCCCCTCTTTGCCTGTTCTCTTCCATCTGCCCCTCACACGGGACTCCAACATCCTTTTCACAGACGTGGCCTCATCTGCACCTTAGGAGATTGCCAGGAGAGACCATAGTTCATAAACCCATCAGGCTTCAGAGCAGAGAGCGGGGTGACAGAGGTCAGGTGACTGGTGGCAGAGCCAGGGCAACCTCATGGCCCTTCACTCAGTGCTCTCTCTCTGTCACATGTATTTAAACAAATGCAAAGACTAGCCCATGATGAGAAGTCTCAGGGATAAAGGACATGGAGGAGGCTGCTTTGAGGGCAGATGCACAGCATCCACCTAGACAGCAGGGGAGAGGGGAGGAAGTGACTGCTGGCTGGGGCCATCTGCATAGGGCTCTGAGGCAGTGGGGGGCCAGCCGGCAGGTGCTGGGCCTACTACCAGAAGCCAAGTTTAGAGAAAGGT
>NW_022111378.1:431444-453871 GCF_000313985.2 Echinops telfairi | reverse complement strand
TCCAACATCCTTTTCACAGACGTGGCCTCATCTGCACCTTAGGAGATTGCCAGGAGAGACCATAGTTCATAAACCCATCAGGCTTCAGAGCAGAGCGCGGGGTGACAGAGGTCAGGTGACTGGTGGCAGAGCCAGGGCAACCTCACGGCCCTTCACTCAGTGCTCTCTCTCTGTCACATGTATTTAAACAAATGCAAAGACTAGCCCATGATGAGAAGTCTCAGGGACAAAGGACATGGAGGAGGCTGCTTTGAGGGCAGATGCACAGCGTCCACCTAGACAGCAGGGGAGGAAGTGACTGCTGGCTGGGGCCATCTGCATAGGGCTCTGAGGCAGTGGGGGGCCAGCCGGCAGATGCTGGGCCTACTACCAGAAGCCAAGTTTAGAGAAAGGTAAAGAGTAAGATCGGAGAAAGAGAGAGAGAGAGAGAGAGAGAGAGAGAGAGAGAGAGTGTGTGTGTGTGTAAGCACTCCATTCCAGCTGTTTCCAAACACTGTCCCCAGGAGGGAATCCTCCTTCCTCCCTGCTTGCACACTTCATCCTTGAGAATGGCCCAGCATTTCAGAGAGAGATAGGCACAGCTGCTCTGTCTGAAAAGGGCTGGGGGCAGGGCAGCGGCACCCTTCTTGCTATCGAAGGCCATCCTTGGGATACCAGGGCCCCACAGAACACCGTTTGAAAACCACAGTCTAGCTCACCCTTGACATTTCAGAGGTGAGGAACTGAGCCCTGGGAGGGAAAAGGGCCTTGCCAAGGTCACCGGGTCTTCTCCCCCTGATGAGTCAAGCCAGGTCCTTTGTCCCTTTGGACAGTACAAGGTTACAAGTTGAAAGAACAGGCCGACTTCACATTATGGCCAGAAGAGAGGATCCGGTCTCTATGGCAATCGCCAAGCAGGCACAATTTTCCTTCCTGGGCAGCCTGAACTTGGTTCAGACAGACCTTAGATTGCCCACAATAATATCATGACCCTTTCAATCAGCCTCACAAATAACCACGTTCTGTTTTTCTGGGAGACCCTGGGTTGTGCACATGGTCCAGCACTTTATTCTAAGCTAAGAAGTTGGTGGGTGCCTCCACTACCCAGAGGTGTCTTAGAAGAGGGGCCTGGTGGTATGCTTCTGGAAGGTCCCAGCCTGGAAAGCCCAATGGAGCAGCCAACTCTGCACACCTGGGCCTCATCCAGGGCTGTAACCACTCAGCAGCAAAGGCAATGATGGCATTCTTTCCCCAGCTTGCCAGTCATCCCCCCTTCACTCACTCACTCACCACTAACTCACACAGAACCAGATTAGGGCTCGTGACATGCCTTCCTGGCTTCAGAGACCAGGGGTGCCCTCATGGGTAGGGACTTGCTGTAAACAGCTTGGAAGGAAGTGAGTAAGGTGAATATCCTTTAAGTACAAGAGGCCACAGCCCCAACTATCCTATGCAGGCAAGGGTCCTGGGGTGAAGAATGATGGGTGGGAACACAAACCTTCCTCATGCATAAGAAACACCCAGGGTAGCCAAGCAAATGGGCAGCTTCCTTGTCAAGAAGCCATTCTGCCCAGAGTTCAGGAGAAAGGCAGGCTTGGGGCTCTAAGGATTCTAGCACCCCCGGAACACAGAGCCGCCTGCCCACAGGAATGTCTCTCGGAGGGCGTCTCAGCCACAGGCAGGGGCAACAGCAGCAGGAAGCAGAGATGCATATGACCTAGTGCTGAGCTTGGTGGGCACAGGGCTGACCAGGGCTGAGCGTCCCAACTGCTGAACTTGTATTCTTCTTAAAATGCATGTGTGACCACCCTGTGGTTGCTCCATCTTTTAGAAGCACCCCCTCTGGGCCTTGCAAGGTCCCAGAGGATGAGAGTTTTTATTCCGGGTGTGGGGTTCACACGACAAGACCCTGGCCAGTACAGCACTGACACTCCGCTCGACATCTATTTCTCTGATGCTGGAGGAACAAAGTTCTCAGGCTAAGGCTACGCAAAATTTAGAAAATGTGCCTGTGCTGAGCAGTGAACCAATGTCCATGTCTGCGGAGGCTGAGGAAGGCTCTTCTCTGCAGACTTCCTATTTTTCTCTTTTCACTGCAGCCTCTGACACCCCAGAACCTTGGCACAGGCTCATCCCAACTGGCTCGATCCATTCCTGCCCAGTTCTCTGGGCAACGGAGTGACGTCCGTGGCTACCCAAGTGCAAGATTTACCTTGGCTCTCTTCCTATACCTGCGATTGATGGACACATCGACGCCAAACCCCCAATCAAATTCTCTGCCACTGAATGGATTCTGACTCGCATCAGCCCTAAAGGGCAGAGTAGACCTGTTCCATGGGGTTTCCGAGGCTGTAATCTCTACAGAAGCAAACCACCTCATCTTTCTCCCTCAGAGCATTCATAGGACTCTAATCAATGCTCCACTAGGGTTCCCGGACTCCCACTCTTTAAATTACACCCAAACAGGACTTCAAAAAAATGTGTGGGAAAATTCTATGATTGGTGAGCGCAGGGGCGGGTAGTTGTGGAACTCCTTCAGGTAGCTTCTGTGCTTGCCCTTGGCCCAGATGGTCATCTGGATGAAGCCCACCAGGGAGAAGAGAGCCACTGGGAGACACTGGGTCATGATGGTGAAGCCAATCCAGGAGCCGACCTCTTAGGTGTAGTTGGGGCAGGACACCAGCAGGAAGAGCCACGTGAACGGATTCTTGGTGGGGAAGGGGATCTTCCTGGCCTTGGACCCTGCTGGCCGCAGGTTCCGCAGGGCCATGTGGATGGAGAAGTTGCCAAGTTGGCAGATCACAAGGATGGCAAGTGCCAGCTTCACCTGCTGTGCTCCGTGGGTGGGCGGCGTGTAGAGAGGGTGGTTAATGTAATAGGCCATCCAGGCCGCGAAGCCCCAGTAGTACGTGCAATTCTTGAAGATGTTGCGGAGGGGCATGGTGCCGTGCGAGAAGCGGTGCACAAAGATCGTCTCCAGCAGACGTTTCACGTAGTGGAATGAGTGGCAGATACAGGCGAGGTGCACCACTGTGTGTCGGCTGGACGCGAAGTCATATTTGTGGCCGTAGATGAAGGGCACCCGGAAGTAGAAGAGCAGGTAGATGAAGAGGGGCCCTGCATACTCTGTCAGGAACACCGTCACCCAGCTGATCTGGGCCCCGAGGTCCCGGAAGTAGAGCATGGCCGTGGTGCCCACAGGCAGCTTCTGTAGAACATCCTCATCCTTCAGGGACTTACCCTTGGGGTCCAGGCGGAGGGACTGGCAGGCAGGGTACCACTGCGGATGGCTCTTGGTGAAAAGGTTCTTGATCTCTGCGATGGTGGCGTGGGGTTCCACCTTGTCCAGGAAGCACAGCTTCTCCCGTGTCTTCCCGTCCAGGATCTCCACCTCATAGTGTTTCATGGCTCCCTCACACAGTGGCTGCTACTGCGGCCTCTTACCGATGCGCCACACAAGCCCTCTTGCGCCCCCATATATTTCTTTTAAAGTAAACCCCAGTTAGAGGGGAGTAGATGCTGACTCACAGTGAGCCGCTCTGTGACAGCGCAGCACTGTGCTCCATGGTTTCCAACGGCTGGTTCTCAGAAGTAGATCACTAGGCCTTTCCGCAAAGGGGCCCCTGGGTAGACTCAAGTCTCCAGTCTTCAAATGGTTAAGCCAAGTGTGCTAACTGGTCACACCACCCACTGACGTCCCCTCATTGATTCCAACTCCCGGCCATCCCATATGTTATACGTTAGAATTGTGCTCTATACGGGCTTCTTAGGCATCACCCTTCTATGGAAGCAGATAGCCAGAACTATCTTCTGTGATACTGCTGGGCAGATTCAAATTCAGTAGGTTAGCAGTCGAGAACACCAGCACTTGCACCACCTAGATTATGATAGCGAATGGTGATTGAACGTTTCCTATTTGCCAGGTGCTGTAGAAATACTTCATATACATCATGTCATCCCAACCTCAATCTGCCCTTCGAGATAGGTGCTACTATTGCCCTCAGGGTACAGATGAGCGAGCGGAGGCTCAAAAAAGTGAACTAATGTGTAAAGTCGCATGGCCAGGAAGCTGCGGGTGCCCAGGACTCAGGCCCATTTGTCTGCTGCCGCAGTCCAAGCACTCTGTTCAGCTCCATAATGCTCCTTGGAGCAAGTCTGTCTTACTCGAAATGCCTTCTGACATTTTATAGTCCACTCCCCTCCCCAAGTCCCTCAGTTCTACAGACACTATTTGCATAGTGAAGGAGCCTTGGTGCTCAGCGGCTAATGGAAAGGCTGGAAGTTCGAACCCACCAGCTGCTCTGTGGGAGAAAGATGAGGCGGTCTGCTGCTGTAAAGCTCTACAGGCTTGGGAACCGACGGGGTAGTGTTCCTTAGTCCCACGGAGTCGCTTTGAGTAAGAATTGACTCAGTGACCGTGGACTTGGTTTGGTTTGGGTTATTTTCACAGTAAATAAATAGCTGTGTTACACATGTGAAATGCCTCAATTTTCCTACACCACAATATAGACTCCAGCCCCCCCCACCCCCTGGTGCTAAGGCAGCAGTTCTCAACCGGTGGGTCAGGACCCTTTGGGGGATCAAATGATCCTTTCACAGGGGTCACTTGATTTATAACAGTAACAAAATTACAGTTATGAAGTAACAACGAAAATAATTTTATGGTGGGGGGCTCACCACAACATGAGGAACTGTATTAAAGTGTTGGGACATTAGGAAGGTTGAGAATCACTGTGCTAGGGGATACACGTGGTTAATAAAACCATTGCTACATAGTGAATGCTACAGGTCCAGCATCCTTTTCTTAGAAACCAATGATAACAATCAACAGACAATGAGTCACAGACTAGGTCATAAAAGACATTTACATATTTATATTTGGTATATATGCACTTAGCAAAGACATATTTTTATATATGGCTTGTATATGTTATATATACATAAAATATACATACACACATATATAAACACATTTATATATGTATGATAGGCTCAGTGAGACTGCAAACTGGAAACCAGGAAACCTAAGTTCTAGCCTTGGCTACTTATTAGCTAGTCACATGTTCTATCTGCTTAATCTCACTTGCGCCCTGCCTCATCTTTCTTTTGCAGTAGTTGGTGGGTTTGGACACCTGACCTTTTGGCTAATTGTTCTATGCTTAACCCACTGTGCCACCAGGGCTCCTTTGATGCACAAAAGGGTTTAATAATTAGTAAAATGGACATTAAGATTAGAACCTTCTGGAATTCACTACTGCTCACTCTGTAGTACAGCAAATTATTTAATGGCCTTTCGAGTCATAAAGAAGCCCTGTTGGTGCAGTGGTTACAGGCTGGGCTGTGATCTGCATGGTTGGCAGTTTGAAACCACCAACATCTCCATGGCAGATAGACAGGTATAGTCTCGGAAACCCTCAGGACGGTTTCTATGAATCAATATTGACTCAAGAGCAGCGAGTTTGGTTTGGTTTTTCGAGTCACAGTTTTCATAACTCTCACTAATAACTGAGTAGGACTATGCAAATGAGGTGCTTGTGGCCCACCAAAGAAATTGGATAATGTACTAATAATGTAAATAAGGCTTGTAGCACCATTGTGGGGGTGGGACCATGCAAATAAGGTATATGTTATATTAATGTGGGAATAGGTTAATTTAGCCTTTCCCAAGGAGCCATTGTAGAAGAGGAGAGGTGTACGTGACTACCACCAAGGAAAAGACAGGAGCTGAACACGTCCTTTAGGCATAGGGTCCCTGTCTATGTCCCTGTCCCTCCTGGCCCTAGAAAACAGGCGTATCACCAGAGATACAGAGCAGCAGTGGCAAAGAAAAGGTGGAAGCAGACTAGCAGGAACTAGCGCAGTGGGCTTACTGACTCATCGAGCCAGAGCTGGGCAAATTTGGGTCAAGGCTTACTGGCAGAGTTGGATGCCTCCAGGCACTTACTGGCAGGGCTAAAAATATTTGTGTGAGTAGGGCAGAAGCCAGGACAGCCCCAAAGGCCTAAGATACACAAAACGCGAGGAAGATGAGGACCAGAGAGAGGCCTGCCGCAAGCACAACTGAGAAGATGGTGTCTGTTTTTATTAAAAGATCGTTTTATTGGGGGCTCTTATAACAATCCATACATCAATTGTATCAAGCATATTTGTATATATGTTGCCATCATTATTTTCTAAGTATTTACTTTCGATGTGAGCACTTGGTATCAGCTCCTCTTTTCTCCATCCCTCTCTCCTCCCACCCTCATGACCTCTTGATAAATTATAAATTATTATTATTTAAGACGTCTTGATTAAAAGCTCTATCCTTAGTTTTTTCTGATCCAGAATTGTTAACTTTTCACTTCTCTAGTAAAACCCCTTAACTGTAAAACTATGGCCTGCAAGTTCTGAGTAGCCACTGCAACAAATGATGGAACCCAGAAAAGGCGAAGAGAGTATTGTGGGAGGGACATTTAGTATCAGAATTAATAAAAAGATTGGCAGGTAGAAGTGTATCTAATCTCTGCATTAGGAAATAGCTAGCCTTGGGATGATGCTAATGGTAGCGGAGAGCAAATGACTCCACCATTATTAAGGTTGATGTCAGATGCGGATTTGTGGCAGTAGCTTCAGACTCACAGAAACATGGGACTTTATAAGAGAAAGAAATATATATATATATGAAATGAAACTTCTAATTTTTAAATAGTTACTTGTTATGATCTGTAATGGCTAAAGAGAAAAGAAATGTTATGCTCTGGTACTGTAGGATAAGTGTTGGGCTAAATGCAAGGTCAGCAGTTTGAAATCACCAGCTGCTCTGAGGGAGAGAGATGAGGCTTTCTACTGCTGTAAAGAGTTACAGTCTCGGTAACTCCCAAAAGTTTCAACCGTGTTCAATAGGGCCACTGTGAGTTGGTATTGACTTAATGGCAGTGAGATGCTACAGTAGCAGGCAGATGGAGAAATGGAGGATACAAAAGCCACTTCTGGAAGGGCTGGGGAGGTGGGGTGTGTGTGGCCATTTAAACAAAGTAATTGCTATGGGGCCAAGGCCTCCTGGTTCCCCCCATCCAGAGGCCCCAAACCATATACACATGAATTGGAAGAACAATGAAGTGGTGGAAAAGATGACAACACTGGAATGAATCAGAGATGCTTCAGAGAAAGGAAAGAAGACACACTTCTTCTCCAAGTACTGAGTTGACAGAGAAGGATAATTTTACATTAGCTATCTAAAATGGTGTCCATAAGGAGAGTCGAGTAAATATAAAAACCAAACAACTCACTTCCATTTAGTCAATGCTGACTCATAGTGACCCCTTGTGGGTTTCCAAAACTACTACTGTTGCCGGGAGTGGAACACCTAGTTTTCTTCTGAGGGGCTGCTGATGCTGAGCATGTGGATCGCAGCCCAACGAGCAACTACTTCACCAATACGGACACTCAAAATGAGGGAGGCGAGAAAGGATCCCCACTGAAGAGCTCCCTCTTTTCCTAACGGGTTTGAGGAAGAGAAGGTACAGGAAGATGTTGGTAAAACTATATAATTCAACTCTAAGTATTTATTGTAGCAAGGTCAACCGTAATTATAAAACATACACACAGAGAAAACTACTAAGGGGGTGGGGGCACTGCCAGAATGAAGTACAGTAGCCAAACGCAAAGTCCCTTACAGGTTTTACTATACAGATACCTTGTGAGGCTCAGAGCAAGGGAATAATCTTCTTTAGGTTAAATGTTATCAGAGGCCAGGGAAGGCGAAAACCAGACAATTTTGGGAGATCAAATGGACACCTGGAGCAGACCTGAAGGGCTGGTACCTGAGTAACCTTTCCCTGAGGACTCTGCCTTACCAAGCAAGTCATTATTATAGTTTTAGACTAGCACAGTGACTGGAAGGGGGAAGCAAATCCTTCAAATAACATGGCCAATGGCTAGAAGGGTCAGTGGGTGGCTTGTGGTGCAATGAATGACTTAACATGGTCCTTCTTAGCCATAGTCCTTGTAACTCCTACCAAGTAACTGGGTAGGGGAGACAAGTGAGGTGCTTGTGACCTGCCAAGGGGACTGGATAACTTGCTAATAATGTAAATGATGCCCATGAGACCTTGTGGGGGGTGAGGCAAATCTGACAAAGGGATTGATACATTCTGCCAGTCTGATAGGCTTAAAATAAACCATCCTAGAAGCAGGTTTCAGGAACCGCACATCCACCAAGAAGAGATGGGAGCGGAGTGCATCTTTAAACCCAGGGTTCCTGTGCTGGGAGCCTCCTGGACCCAGGAGACAGAGAGGAGAGAAAAATAGGTGTGATACTGTAGATAGTGAGAGGAGGCAAGCAGCAGCAGGAGCAGCAGCAGCAGCAAGGCAGCTGTGGCAGCAGAGTTAGAAAACTGGCAGGAGATGATGCTGTGGGCTTTCCAATCCACAGAGCTAGAACCTTCAGGCAGAGGTGTACTGGTGGAGTAGGATGCCATCAGGCACTGATTGGCAGGGCTAAAATGCTCTGTACCACTTACTCAACCAGGGCAGAGGCCAGGCCAGCCCAAGAGGGCCAAGGATGTTTGTCTTTGGCCAGAGGTTTGTCTTTGCAAGCACAAGGCTGAGAAGAAGCTCCCTTAATTGAATAATTTTTGACCTTGGGTTGTTGTAACCTATTATTTCCCTAATAACCCCCCAAATTCTGAGTACAGTCTGTAAGTGCCCAATGCCACAAATGAACAAACCTAGCAGAGGAGAAGCGTGCCTTGGGAGGGACAGTTGGTGGCAGAATTAATAAAAAGGTTGGGAGGTTGAGGTATGTCTGATCTCTGTCCCACAGGAATCAGCCTTGGGCCGATACTAATGGTAACTCTCCCCCCCCCCCCACAGAAAGCTAGAGGTCAGATGACTCTGCCACACCATTTTTCACACTCAAAGAAGGAACTTTTTGCCAGTTTTCATGGATTTTAAATACTACCTTTAAGCTCTGAGCTAAGCAGTCTCTCTGAGAGTGTCCCGAGTGTAGTGAGTTCAGAAACCATATAGGTGTGAGGAAGAACACTGAAAGCGAATTCAGCGTGCAGAATTCAGCTTCTTGCCGATATGGAGACAAAATGCCCTGGTGGCAACCACTCTGCCCTGGCAGGGCAGGACTGAAGGCCACGTGGCTGGTGCACTGCTGGCTCCCAAGGCCTGAGAGAAGCAGGTGTGGAAGGCATGGAGAACTTCACTCGGAAAAACCTGCCATTGGGCTCCAGGCAACAGCCAGGGCTCCAGGGTCAGGGCCAAAGCAGAAGACCTTAATGATGCATTTCAAGGTGAATCCATTTCATTTTGAGCAAGCAGCAAAGCCCAACTTTGTCTGGAAGAAACCCTCTTCTCCCTAGAGCAGCGGTGCTCAACCTGTGGGTTGCGACCCCTTTGGTGGGCGAACGGCCCCTTCGCAGGGGTCACCTGATTCATAACAGTAGCAAAATTACAATTATAAAGTAGCAACGAAAATAATTCTATGGTTGGGCGGTCACACCACAACATGAGGAACTGTATTAAAGGGTCGTGGCATTAGGAATGTGGAGATCCGCTGCCCTAGGGGAAACAGACCACCTCTCGCTACCTGTCTCCCTATGCCCAGGGGAAGGAACTGTGCTTGCTATGAAAGCTCTGGACTAGTGTAGTCAGCAGTATGGGTTCCCGCTGGTATGGAGCAAAATGCTAACAGCTTCACACATCTTCATCAACAACATCTCAAAGAATCAACATCTCAACATCTCATCTTAGTACTTCCTAAAGAAAATAAAATTAAAAGGTGTTGTTTTCTTACAAAATCCCTGCCTGTGCACAGAAGCTGCCAGCAGTAGCTGGCGAGCAGGTGACAAGCGAAGTCAGAGGTGGGTGGGGCCATTGTGGAGGACCAGGGACACATCTTACTCTGGAACAAAAACATAAGGAGACTCATTTTCTCTGGGTCCAGTGATCAACCCTTCTTATCAAGGCCAAGCTGGCCTCTTCCATGGGCTACACTGGCATGGCTCTCAGTCTCTTTCAGCCACAGACACGACAGGAAAATGGCAGAGCTTCCGGAAGGAAACAAGAATGGCCAGTGGAAAATAGGAACCGGTTGTGAGTGTCACCCAGTCACCTCTCCTTCCGGTGACACATGTACATCCTGGTGACCAAGAATGGCCCAGCCCTGCAGGATCTTCGAGGCTGCTGGCATATGTGGGTCCATGGTTGTGGCCCCCATGTATTCTGCTTGCCTCCCCATGGAGGGGGCTCCTCCTCCAGCAATGTATCAAGGAGTAGTTTGTTGTGATCCCTAGTTTTTACTCGTCAATGTGATTTTCAGGCCTTTCTTCCTGGACTGTCAGTCTAGAAGCTACACTGAGACCTGTCCACTATGTGAACCCATGCAGTATGTGAAATACCAGTGGCACAGATTTTTTAAAACCTTTTTTTTTTTTTGCTGGAAGTAGGAGGGGTCAGAAGTGAGCCCTGGTTGCATAGTGGTTACATGTTGAGCGTGGTCAGCAATTTGAAACTACCAGCTGCTTTATGAAAGAAAGAGGAGGCTTTCTACTCAGCCTCTGAAATCCAAGGGCAGGTCTGCCCTGCCCCACAGGGTCGCCACGAGTCAGAATTGGTTCCATGGCAGTGAGCTTGGTGGTTGAAGCGGGGGTCGGAAAGAGGGGGACCTTCTTGGTAATCTGCCTCGATCTCTATTCTTAAATTGGTTTGCTTGCTGCTCAAGTCAACACGAGGCTTATTAAAAGTTACAAGGCTTTGATTAGACAGCAGGAAGAACTTTAGTTAAAGTCCTCAGTGGGCTAATAGAATGTCTACACCAGTAGAAAGAACACCAACAACCTGCAGCGTGTGCCTGGGGCTATAGGAGCCGGGCAGCAGCTAAGGATGCTCTGCACAGCTGATTTGTAGAGAAGGATCATCTCATGGCCCCAGTGAAACTCCCAAGCTTCATCTCGGCTCGCCTACAAAACCCCTCGTATGACTGATGTCAAGGAGGATGCTGAAGTCTTCCTGTTGGGCCTCTTGTATGCCTAGACCTAGAGAAAGATACAGAAGGCACTTGGAAATCTCCATCCCAAGGAGCTGCTGGCAGCAGAACTGAAGGGCAGACTGAGCCCTTAACACACCAGGTGGGGCCAGGTGCTGAGCCTGGGCACCTGGCTGGCTCAGGTGCTGCTCCTTCCACTGTATAGGGGGCTGACACTGTGCTGTTGAGACAAAGGCCTGAAGCAGACATGGGAAGTAAGAACAGTGATCGTGTGCTGCATCTTCCTAATCTTATGTCCATCTGCACTGCTGTGGGGTAATAACTACACACTCACTGTCTGGCTTCTTCAGGGAACCCAACATGCAAAGGGTCCGTGTTAATAATAGTCCTTTGCACACTAACTTCCTGTGCTTGTCCAAACAGTCTGGCAACTCAGAGCACATGCTTAGCAAGGAGGAAACATCTGGACAGACATGACTTTAGCACTGAGTCTGTCTGCAAAAGGACAGATATTTAATGATCCCAATTGCACTATTTAGCAGACACACATACAGAGGGGCAAATGTGCGCTAGGGTGGCTACCAGGGCCAGGTAGTGACTGCTAAAGAGACCCTGGGCCTTTGTCTGGGGCAGTGGGTAAAAGACCAGCATTCCGTGCCTCAATAAAGTGACACTTTACCTTTCCTACCCTCAACAAACCTGCCATAAAGTCCACGTGACAATCCAAAGGCATAAACCTCAAACCCAAGCCTCCACACTGGCCTCTCATGCAGTGACACACCCAGCAGAGGGAGCGCCTCCCACAGGCAGGCCCAGCCCTCTCAGTCCTGCCCTCAGTTGAACATAGTCTGGTGGCCCCCAGCTGAAGCATCCCAGACCTCTCATCTCTCCCCAGCCTGCAGGCCCATCTCACCAGGTGCCGGTCCCTCGGGTAGCTTCCCTCTCCGGAGTCTGACAGTAAAGCCTACAGATGACCAAGTGGATGGGGATCAGGGGGTGAAATGACACAGCACTCATCTGGGTAAGTACTTCTTAATGTATTGTGGCCCTAGCCTTGGCCGTGAGGATCCAAGCAGGCTACAGGCCAGAGCCAACTCGGTGCCCTTTGGAGGCACTGAGAAGGGATGGCAGAACTCCGGAGATCGCCTAACCCAGCCTTCCACCTGATGACAAGTGCGGGTCAAGCAGGCACCACCAGGCTCCCCTCAAACTTGTGGGGCCTCGGGTCCACACTGGCCTCCTTTCACCTCCTACAGTGTGCCAAGCCCTGGCCACCAGGTTTGTCTCAAACTTTTCTTGTTATCTGATCTTTACATGGCCGACTCTCTTCTCATTTAAATGACACCTCCCCTGAGCAGCTTTCCAGGACCACTCTCAGGAGGCTCCCTACCATATCTGCACCCTGCTTCTTTGCAGCACCTTTCTTCAATGTGCTATTTATGCATTTCCTTTATTTGTGAATTGGTTGATTGTCTGCCGTGCCACTGGCCCCTAAGCTCCTTCAGGGCAGGGACTGTGTCTCTCTCATTCCGACTGTTCTGGTGCCCAACACATACCCGGTGCTCCTGAGTATTACCATGTTAATATCACGGAGCAGGCCGCAGTGGCACAACTCTCCCCTTCCGGGCAGGAAACTCGGAGTAGTTCCAGCTGATGCTCCTCAGGCTCAGCCACCACCTGCCCATCTCTCTGTGGAGGCTGTGTGCTGCTGGGATGCTGAACAGCTTCCAGCAGAAGACAGGCCAGGGAGAAAAACCGGGAGGTCTCCTTGTGAAATACAGCCAGTGAAAATCCTACATAGCACTGTGGTCAGCTCCACCATGGCTCACTGAAGTGACTGGGGCCAGCAGCATTTTGCTCTATTATGTAGGGTCACGAGGAGGGGCCAGCTCAGTGGGAGCTGACAACAACATCTGATAAGCAGAGGACAGTGATCCCCAAAGAGGCACAATTCCCAAACATTGAAGTTGAGTTCTGCATTGTTGGCAGATGGTGTTTTTAACTCAATGGCCACAAACTGCAGTATGGAAAGTGCCAAGTCTTACCAGATGTGGAAAGCAGAAGCTGCCAAAGGACCAGTCTCCAGGTGAGCTGCGCGTGGGGTCCTCATCTCCCAAGTGCTTACCAGGGGACTCTGTGCATAACTCTGTGATTAGCTCAGACTGGCTGAGGACCCTAGATCCAGCTTGTTTACTGTTAACCAGTCTGACCCTGGAGACGGCCACCTACATTATTAGCAGAGAAGCAGGCAGGACAGTCATATGCGGGTGTGTAACTACCAGCTATGGACTGAACAGTGTATGGGCTTCTGTTGCGAGGAGACTAGTAAAAACACATCTCCCAAACACTGTATTGTAGGTGTGGGAAACAGAAAGATTTCTCCCAAGTCATCTCCCCCAAATATATGTTAGACTTAGGACACTGCTTGCAACTAATGGTAAGTGATTGTCAAGTTACCTCCCTGAAGGCAGTCAGTTGCCAGACTACTATCTGATCCCACCACAAGTAGGCCCCATGCCCTGCTGTTAAGGACAATGGGTTACTTCTCCCTAAAGACTTGTGACCATTAGCCCGGTCCCTGTAGGTGGGGTTTACATCCTAGTGATAATGGTTTCTATGGAGATCCAGAAAACAGATCAAACCGACTCAGGGACATCCAAAGTTAGGCTGCCATCCTGAATCTAGGATCCGCCCTTCTTGTCACATGTATACCCCCAATCCCTCCTCTTCCTATTGCATGTATATCCCTAGATTGTCCTCGTATTACTGTATTACCTATAGTTTTGATCCCTTCCTGTGACATGTCTTTACCTGTAATTAGGGGGCTTGCATGCCACCCCCAAAGGTATATAAGCCTGGGTTAGCAATAAAGAGGGCTCTCCAGCTCCCCCTTGGCCTCTTGTCGGCTCCCTCTTCTCTCTGATCCTCTCTCCCCTGTTCCCTTGTCCTCCTTCCCCTCCCCCTCTCGCCTGCCCTCTGGTCTCCCATCTCCACATGGACTATATATATATATATTTTAACCATACAATTGTGCTTATCAAACCCGCGATTAGTTATGGGGGGCTGGCATTTCCCCCACAGTGAGGGCAGTCGAAGCCCAGTCTCCTTGAATAGCAATGAAATTAGAATTTTAAAAAATACTGTATTCTAAGAGTAAGTGGCATGGAAACCAGTCAGCCAACACAGGACAACATAGCCTCCTGTGTCCGTGTCCGGGACACCTAACTGACAAATTGAAAGTCCAGCACAGGATACAGGGAGAAACGTCCCAAATCCTCTGACAGAGGACCTGGGGAAACGGGAGCAGCAGGGATTGCCCATGACGGGATGCCGTGGAGAGGGGAGAAACCAGCCGTGAAGAACAGATGTCCTCAGAGTCTGGCTCTGCTCTGAGGGCTAGAGGTGTCTGTATTGCCCTCCGCCTGGGAACCAGGCTGCAGGCAGCTCCTAATGAGAAACGAAGGTCAACCATGAAGTGAAGTGTGCTGGCTGATTACCACAGGGAAAGTCCCTCCGTTGCTTGTGGGAGGGAGGATGACGTCCACGGCCTGGAATCTGGGGATATTTCATGCAGACGTCTTTTACAGAAGTTAATAAGCAGACATTGGCTGGCCTCGGATTATTCCAACAGGCTACTGCAACTCAAGGTTGCATAAGAGCAGGATGGGGGTGGGCTTAGGCTTTTGTAGTTTTCAAGCCTATCCTTGCCGGAACTACTTATTCTTTTCTTTTTTTTAAAATCATTTTATTAGGGGCGCATACAACTCTTATCACAATCCATACACACATCAATTGTGTAAAGCGCATTTGTACATTCACTGCCCTCATCATTCTCAAAACGTTTCCTCTCCACTTAAGCCCCAGGCATTAGGTCCTCATTTCTCTCCGATTACTTCTCCCAAACACCTCTGCTCTGAGTGGGAACCTCACTGAGGGTGAAAAGCCATTCCCAAGGTCTCCTGGCCACCATCAAAGCAGCCCAGCTGCAGGTGGCTCTGGGCCTCAAATAGGCTCATTCCTGTTGGATCCCCCTGCTGGGCACTGAGCCTTCCCATCCCAGAGACATGGAATCCCAGTCTTCACTTTAGAAAAATCCCCCAGCGATTCCTACAGATTCTGTCAGAATGAAGACCTTTTAAAAAAGTAGACTCTGATTCAGTCTCTCAGGGAAGGAGGTGGGGGATGAATGCAAATGCTAAGCCAGGGGTCTAGCCAGAACAAACCAGCTCAAAGCCCTGATGAGGTGGACGCTCCCAGGGCAGCCAAGCAAAGCAGAGCTCACAGAAACCCTTTTCCACACTTCTCTCCAGGGCAGGCTGAGTAATTTCAACCTGGCCCCCCTTGGAGTGACCCAAGCTACGCCCCCATGCCAGGAATTATCATGGCGAGACAAAGGCATCTCTCACCTTCATCTCGTGTTCACCTATAATGTATATAGTTGACAGAGGAAGTGCAGGCAGTTTGTGCTTGACTGTCAATTGGCAGCTCGAATCCACCCCGAAGTGCCACAGAGTAAAGGCCTGGTGATTGGTTTCAGGACAGATTTTAGTGAGGTGTCGTAGAATCAGTTCTGACCCACAGCGACCCCAAGTACAGCAGAATGAAATATTGCCTGGTCCTGAGCCGTCTTCACAACTGTGCCTGTGTTTGAACCCACGGTTGCAGCCACTGGGTGCAGGCCTTTCTCTTTCACTGCCCCTCCACTTTACTCTGCATGGTGTCTTTCCCCAGGGACCGATCTCTCCTAAAAATATGTCCAAAGTACGCGAGACAAAGTCTGGCCATTCTTGTCTCTAATGAACACTGTGGCCATACTTCTGACGGCCGAGAAAACCTCCAGCAAACCTACTCTGAAACGTAGGTGGTTTCCATGTGTTGGACCAGACTTGGTAGCAGTGGGGCTGCTGTTGGTTCTGGTTTGAAATGGACCAGACTTGGTAGCAGTAGTTCCGGTGATGGAAGGGGAGCACAGGGCAGACGGTTGGAAACGCTAGTCAGCTAGCCCCTCTCAGGCAGCCCTTTACACTCAGGAGGCTGATTATGAAACAGCATGGGAAAGCAGATAGGGAGGGTGGGGGTGAATACACTGGAAGGAGAAAAAACTCTTCTGGTGGCTTGGGGAGTCCTTAGAGGAGAGAGGAAAAATATGGTTTCCGGAGACAGCTCCCAGATTCTTGAGTAGGTGTGAGAAACAAGGAAGTGCATAGATTTTTAAGAGGGGTGGGGGTGGGGGATAGGAAGGAGTCTGGGGAGAGGGGGGAGAGGGGAGTGAGATCCTTGAGAGACAGGGGAATTAAAGAACGCCATGGCAACCACTCAATCCACCTACCCCAGCCAGCCACCCACAGCCAGATTCTTTGCTGACGCATTTGAGAACAAGCTGGCTCCTACCAGCTCAGGAAGGTGAGCAAGCCCAGAGAGCTCATTAAATCCCTTCTCAGGGACTCTTGTCTGCCTGCAGATAGTGAGCAAGGAGGATATAAATAGAAGTTATGTAACATCTCTTTGTTGATTCCTCTGCTTACCAAAAAAATGTAGCATGACCTTGTTTTTCTGAAGAGGTTGCCTTGGCCTGCTTAAGGACTTCAATCCTGTTAGGGTCATCTTAAAGTTTAAACAGCAGACGGCAGAACAGCCAGATTGGGAACCCTCAGGTGGAAGCCCTTCTCAGGTATATATATGTGTTGGCATAAAATCTATTTTAAAAATCAGCGAAGGAATGTTATAGCTTCCTCTGATATTTTGGGATGATGCCAGGAGTAAGATGAACTCCAACAGAAAAGACCCCCTTTGAATGATACCCTGGGTCATTAAAGGAGGCCCAAGCACGTAAAAGTACATTTAAATGATGGATGCTGAATCCTGACAGACATCCTCCTCAGTTGTCCACTTCATTCCATAACAGCAGGGCAGTGAGGGGCCAGGTCTACTGAAAAGGTCTCTCCCTTTTCCTAGAGATGCTGCAGAGGAAAGGCAGACCACATGCCCAAGCCCAGTCTGCCCTGGCCAGACCTTGTAGGCCCGGGTGGAGGTTTCTGTCTCACAAGTGAGCAAGGTCCTTTCAAAGGATGTGTGTGTGTACCGTGTGCTGCTCAGCCCCGAGACTTTGCATGCTGAACCTGTTGATGCCACATCACTCCTTTCAACGCTGTTGCCATGGGAACATTTCTCTCTAACCATTCTTCAAGAAAAGCTACAGGTGTAGAATATGCCTTTGGTCTTGGTAAGCTTTCCCTGAATCTTGAAATGTGTGGCTTCCCCTGAGGACTTTCAAACCTATCATGAATGCCAGGGTTTCAGATGCAAAGGGCTTCAAGGGGCAGGCCAGTTAGGGGTTCATTAGATGGGGGTAGGGGTGGGGGTTTGGTCCAGGGATCACCACCCAGAAAGTGCGTGTCCCACTAAAGAGAGAAACTCTGAAATTCTGTGCAGAGTGTTTGTGATGCATCCTGTTGGCTGTGCAAAGTAGCTCCTACAGCTAGAATCAGCTAAGAGGTGGCTCCAGTGGGACACTTGGTGGTTACCATTCCAACTGGGCACTTCCTTTGTCGATTAAACTTCTTGTTATTGGTTAGCTGTTGTTGGGTAGACCCTGACTCTGGGTGACGTATGTAACAGAAAGTTCCATTGCCTGGTCCTTCATAGCCGTCACAATCCCCAGCATTTCCAAGTTGGGCATTGGGGGAAATGTTCCGACCCAGCTCCCTGGGGCCTCCCACCCTCATGCTCACAGGCCTAATTCGGCTAGTGGCAACTCAATAATGCATCGATATAGGTGGGAACTGAGTGGCAAGCATGGGCCCCTAGGATGACTCCATGTGTATTAGTGATTTGCCCTTACAGTATGACGAGGGGGGAGATGACTCAAAATAACCTGAAGAGGAAGAGTTCATTGTTCTGTTTTCGCTTTAAGACGATAATCACTAAGAGACTGGCTACTACTGGCCGACCTGGTTTTCTTGTGCTTCTTGGACACTGTGATTAAAGAAAAAAAAGCAATAGAAGGTTTGTGGCCAGCTGCTCTGTATAAGGGAGCTCTAACAGAGGCAGTGCCAACAGTACAACATCACCTGCCCACCTCTCAGCCCCAGGCCACATCCCATCTCTCCACGGGTTTGCAAACGCCTGCGGAGGAAAAGGAGACTGTCTTCTACCAGGAGGGTCTCGTAAGAGCCAAGAAATATTCATGGCCCGATGCAGCAATGTTGCCGGGTAACAAATGTAGAAATGTATTCAGAAAGCTGTATGTGGCAACATACAACCTCCACTCTGCAGCTGATAACTGAGGGGGTGTTGAAGCACCATGTTCTCTTAACACTTGAGCTTTTGGTGTGAAAATAAAATTACATGGGACGCTTCCCCGTGTAAATAGAAGACGTGCATACAACTCACACATGCATCTACTAATTGGAAGTAGTGGAGGATGTTTGCAGCAGCCATCTGCAGAGCATCTAAGCTTGCTCCCCTACATGAATTTCAGAAACACCCCACTAACGAAAATAAATGAGCAAGAGTCCTTCTGACCACATGTTATTTCAAAGGTGGTGGGGAGGCATCAGACGAAACTAAAGAATAGCTCATCCCATCTTCATAGAACCTCCTCCCTGGGAGATGGACAACAGAAAAGTGGGTGAAGGGAGATGTCGGACAGTGTCAGATATGACAAAATAATAATAATTTATAAATTATCAAGGGTGCATGAGGGAGGAGGGGCAGGGAGGGAGGGGGAAAATGAGTAGTTGATACCAAGGGCTCAAGTAGAAAGTGTTTTGAGAATGATGATGGCAACAAATGTCCAAATGTGCCTGACACAATGGATGCATGTATGGATTGTGATCAGAGTGGTCTGAGCCCCCAATAAAATGATTAAGAAAAAATAGCTCATCCCTTTTTATAGGACTTGCTTACATACTTACACTGTGTGAGCTCTTCAGTCTTAGGTCCACTTTGAAAGTCATTTGACAACGAAGCAGAGATTCCTGGCTTTTCTGATCAATAGCCAGTGCATCCCACCCATCACCATCAACAAGACTGGTTTTGAGTTGCACAGCACCAAAATGGGTATAGAAAGAGCTGGTCATGTCTGTGCAGGGGAAGTCCATGGGGCCTGCCCAGGGAAGGAGGCAGCACTGCAGAGCAGCAAAGCCCCTCCGTCTCGTGCAGGAAACATGCTGGCACAGCCATCTGCTAACTGTGTGGCCCAGATCTGATACTCGTTTCCTTGTTCACAAAAGGATTCTCACAGGACCTCCCGGAATGATGACCATGAAGAATGAATGTGGTCATGGAGGGAAGGCTCCCAGCACAGGGACAAAAAGGTAGGTGCCACCATTACTATACTCTACAGCTGTTAATGCGGGAGAAAGGCCAGGCTTTCTGCTCCTGTCAAGAGTTACAGTCTCTGAAACCGCCAAGGGTAGATCTACTCGGTCCCATAGGGCTGCTCTGAGTCAGATCCACTCGATGGCCATGAGTGAGACAGTTATTAAGAAGAACAACTGAAGTAAACCTATTCAATGTACCTGGTGCCACCCAACACTCTCACTATAAGGATGCATCTCAAAATTGCTCATTGTGAATTTCTCTTATCTCAAACACACCCACCACCCCACTCTTACAGAGGGTGTCATTTTAAAATGGTAATAACCACAAAAAGGCATGCTGACAGTTCACATCCTCATGTTCACAAGGCATAAGAAGGCTAAGATAATGCAGTGGCCTCAGGGGGCCAAAACTTCTGATGGTTCAATACTCATCATGGTCCAGGTGCTGGGGAGTCAATGCAGGCCGGACTCAGGAAGAAATAACACTCTTGGAGGGGTGGGTGAGATAACAAACAAGAACCTAGAGCTGCGATTTATGAACCACTGCTATTTGTAGACCACCATGCTGGGCAGAAAGCTTTGCCTATATTTTCTAATCCCCAGAATAAAGCCACATGGAGGCATCAGTACACACTGCGTGCCCACCACCTAACACACGTGCAATCTCTCCAGGGGGCACTCATGTGAAAGCCAACCTGGCCTCGGTCCCATTGGATCCTACAATTGATCCTACAATTGCGATAACAAACAAAGGCCTGCACAGAGCTGGAGATTTGGGATTCTGCCCCAGGGGGTCAGGAGAAAGTCTCCTGAGCAGGGCGTGGAGAGCCTGTCCCACATGAAGCCGAGGTACTGAGGACACACCCAGACAGGGTTTGACAAGCACCCTGGCGCAGGGACCATGGGCTCGGGGGCAGGGCGGGTGGAAAAGCGGGTGGGGCCAGGTCACAGAGGGTGGCATAGATTTGGACTTCCACAGAAGGCAGTTACAACAGGAAACGAGAAGGCCTGGGTTCATTTCAGACTTCCCCAACTTAAGTGGGAGAGAAAGAGAGGCTAGTAACTCAGCCACTGGAGAAGTGGGGTGAGGCGGAGGTCAGAACTTAGCCTCACTTGGGAGGCAGGATAACATGGAGCATGAGCTCTGAAGCCGGGTACCTGGGTTCAAATCCTAGCTCCTCCCTTCCAGATGCGTCACCATGGACACGCTAGCTTTATTTAACCTCACTGTGGCAACTATACAGATCATCAGCTACTGGCCTGTGGTGAGCTCCCAAGGAATGGGAATAAAGAGAGACACCAAGGAAGGGCATCTGGCTCATGAGAAGTCCTGGTTACTAAACTGCTGGGAGGCAGGGCAGGCCCAGAGCTAGGTACTGATGAGAAGGGAGGAGATGGGGGACTTCAAGTTTTCCAGCTCTGTGACAGAGTAAGGGGGCATGGCCAGTCTCTTGGTGAATATGCAAGAGGGTTGTGAGGGTGACAGAGGAGAGCCAAGCATGACCAGAGCCAGGTCAGCAGGGATTTGGGTACAAATGCAGGCACTGGGAGAGGTCAGGGCAGCAACACCATGGGGAGTTTGGCACACATGGCCACTGGAAGCTGTGGGAGTGGATAAGATCACACAGGGAGTTCACAGAAAAAAGAAGACAAACTGGCTAGGGACAGAGGTTTTGAAGGTTTACTGATTGTGCCCCTTGTCCCTATGTTGTCCAGTTTCCTTCTGGAAAAACCTCTGTAGGACGCACAAAGATAGCCCAAGCACCAGGTACCAAGAAGGTGACTCAACTGAAGATTCAGTGCTTGTGAGTCAGATGGCCATGGGAGCGTCAAACATATGGAATTTCCAGGGTCTGAACACAGAACCCCATGGACAATACACCGCACAGGAGTGATGACCTGTCTCGGCCACCTGAAGCTGGGGGGAAAGGCAGTGAGCAGGGTGGTGGAGGACTCCTGGTGGAGGCAGGGAGGGGAAGGGGGAAACTGTCTTAGAAAATGTCCCCTAAAATATAAGAAAGTCCTCCCTCAAAGAAAGAAGAGCCCCGGCGGTATAATGGTCACTTGGGCTACTACCTTCAAGGCTGGCAGTTCAAACCCACCAGTCACTCTGGGGGAGAAAGATTAGTCTGACTGCTCCCGTAAAGATTTACAGTCTTGCAAAGTCTAGAAAGAGCAGGCCTGCCTGGTTCTGTAGAGTTGCTATGAGTTGGGATCAATCTGATGGCAGGAAGTTTGCTTTGGGTTTGGTCCCAAAGTAGGCAGAGGGAGATTTCTCTTTTCCTGAATTCCCACAGTGAGTATCTAACATGATTTGGGACTGATGACAGTTAATAATGTAAGTCATCATCTGAGCATTTACTCATCTTCAATTTACCCAACTCCCATCATTGCCAACCACAAGGTGACAATCTCAGAACAAATGGGGATGACACACTTCTTTCCTGCAGACAGATTACTGCCTTGATAGTGAAGGAATGAGCAAATAGGGATTGGACAAATATCTTCTGTAAAGAATTACAGGGAAATGTTTCAGACCCAGATGGGTCTCTGTCTCAACGATTCACCTTTGCCCTTGTAACAGTGAAACGCAACCATCGGCAGTACCTAAAGAAAGATGCATGGCTGGGAGCCAATGACAATTACTTATAAAAACAGCCATGGGCCATGGTTTACCAACCTTTGAACCAACACGTCACAAGCCAGCAGAGGAAAACGTGGTTCCAACTTATAAATTCATAAGAGGCCTTCTCTACTCAGAAGTTACTTAAAAAAAAAAAAGACTAGAAAGAGAGGGTAGACCTCTAGCTAGACACAATGGAAGAGAAAGAAATAGGAAAATCCAGACTTGTGAATTCGACAGGATAAATGTTATAACGAATCCATTTTAAGTCATAACAATTTTTTTTCTTGCTCTCTGGTCAAGTTTTGGAGACTGAAGTTTTCTCTGAAGGCATTTGCTCTTCGAAATGAATTCCTGTTTCTAGGTCTTGTAGAAGGGAGATTGACTTTCTCCCTTTCATACCCCAGTCACCTTGCCGCCGCCACCACCACCCCTCACCACCAGTAACTACAGCCCTCTCACTGAAGACCAGCGATACTCATTTCTTCTGAGATTGACTTTCTCCCTTTCATACCCCAGTCAC
>NW_022111378.1:422871-431344 GCF_000313985.2 Echinops telfairi | reverse complement strand
TATATCATATATATCATATATATATATATATGATGTCCAATTCCTGGGGTGTCCGGTTCCTCTTAGAAGGAGTCTCTGGGTTGCACACATGGCACATGACTTGGCACTGAGCCATTCACTAACTTACTGCTAGCAGCACAGATAACCAGGTGACACAGAGGAAAGGTACGGCAGTGTACTTCTGCCCACCATCCATGGAAACCCAGAGTGCAATTCTCATGTGAAACACGTGGTTGCCACCAGAGGTGGGAATCAAATAATTTAACAACTGGTTTGCTGACCTAATGACTGCTTTAAATATTTAAAAACTGATATACCAAAAGGTATATTATTTCATATAGTTATTATGAAAGTTTATTATTTCATATAGTTAACACTTATATTAGAATAAAGAGGTACACAAACAAGATTGCTCTAAAAGTTTTTAACTGAAAAAATATTTAATAATACCTGGCAAAAACAATAAACTGTTATTTAAGACATTTTCATATGGCTTCTTGATTGGCGTCCTCACTTGGAATATTCTTCATTATCTGTACAACATCAGCTGTGTGATTTATCCTTAACCATCCTTTCACAGTGTGTGTAGGAATCCATTTCATTAGAGGTAGGCCAATTAGACAATAGTCGTTGTGTTTGATATATTAGAAACAGTTAAGCAAGTTGTCTTCTCTGAACATATTATGTTCATCTGTGAAAAACCCCTTTGTGCTTCTGCTGAACTTACAGCAATTGTTCTGATAATTTTTTTTATCTCTGTGGAGGAATGAACATTACCATGGGTGTTTTAGAATATGCTATTGCACAGTTGAATGTTAAAAAAGAGTGTAAATTTGTGATTTCCACACTGGAAATCCACAGCTGGGCAGCTGCCCACCTTAGAAAGAACCCTGATTACAAGGGCCATTTTAACAACCTGTTTGCTGACTTTAACAAAAAGTTGGGTTCTGCTGAATCCCATCACTGGTTGCCACATATAGGGTCTGAGTTGGGGGCCAATGGAATGATGGTAGTTCCTCTCTCGGGGGCATGAGTCAGAACATGGACGACGCTCCGCTTGGACTCCCTCACAGGGGGCCATGCATCTCCCTCTCAAGCTGAGAAGCAACCGCCATGAAGTTCCTACAGGGTAATCTTGTCCTGAGTTCAAGGGTCTAACCACCGTTTGGAGGGTAGTATGAAGGGCAGCCCTCCAGATCCAATCACTACGTGAATTATCATTCTGTTTTGCAGGAGAATCTACTCAAGATTCTACTCTTACATTTACGAGAAACTACTTGTGAATGTTGAGTTTCCACGTCAAGACCTAGATTTAGACCACTAAACCTAAGAGACCCTTGTTCAACGGCGATTTAATTTTCTGGAGATGGAGAGGCAGGGTGAGGTGCAGGTGCCAAAGGAATTATTAAAAAGAAAGAACAGAGAAGTTTCAAAGAGCCAGTCAAGTAGACTTATAGGGTGATTTCGCTCTCCTGGGAGATTCTTAGTAAAATTTCTCTATGAGAAAGAACAGAAAAAGGAAAAGACAAGACCCCAGGGCAGGGAGTACTTCAAACCATAGCGAGTACACTAACCCTCTGCTTTCAGCTCCTTCACAACCTCTTTCAGCAGGAGTAGCCAGAACCCCACAGCAATAGAATTTCCTACCTCCTGGATCCCTGTAATTACTTTAAATATGCAAGCAGGGGTACTGATGTCACCTGAGTGTAGAATTTACATAAAATAGATCACCCACCAGCCCATGACAGGAAAGCCGAAGATCAGAAATCAGATTTCGGACAAAAAAAGAAAAAGAAGGCTGTTTTTCAAACGAGAATTTAAAAAAATATGAAAAAGAACAGATAGGAAGAGGATTCTGAGCCAGGAACTGCATTAGGCACTTTCGGGAAAGTCACAGAGTGACCTGTCCTAGAAGGCCTCGGAGGTGGCCCTGTCACTATCCCCATCTCCAGATCAGAGGGAGGTGTGCAGAACTGGAGTCCCCGCCCTCAGGCGTGGAGCAGGAGGCGGCCAGGCTGGAGGACCGCCTTCCAAACCCTCAGGGTCAGCAGCAGACTTATTTCCTGCAGTGCGCTGAACCTGATTCCCAAGGCAGGCAGATGCCTTGGGTAAGTAGTGTTGCTCTCACAAAAACTTGACAAGTGGATGGATTTAACAAGCATAATTTTATTCTCTCACATTTTGGGAGAATCAAAAAACAAACAAAAACCCTCAAGCCAGCTTGGAGTTGATGCCAATTGACAGTGACCCTATAGAACAGAGAGGAACTGCCCCTGTGGGTTTCTGAGACTGTAACTCTGCACGGGAGCAGAAAGCCTCATCCTTCTCCTGAGGAGCACCTTGTGGTTAGCAGACCAATGCGTATGAGTGCTGGCTCTCAGGGGAGGTTTGGTCTCTCTGGGCTCTGGGGGAAGGTCCCAGTCTTGCTCAGCTTCTGCTCCTGTTCTACCTTCACGTGGCTCCACATCTCTCTTCCTGTCTCTACTCTGCTTCTTATTTAATCTCCTTTACATTTCAAAAAAGATTAACTCAAGACATACTCCGAACTCATCCTACCTCATTAATATAACAAGCACAACCCAGTCCCAGATGGTGTTGTACAAGCACAAGCATAAAGGTTCGGATCGACAACATGTGTTTTGGAGGGGGATCATTCAACCCATAATAGCAGGTGTGTCTGACAGCAGAGGCTCACCTTTGATAACACTCCCTCTGGGGCATCTCTCTCAAGGTGGGGGGTGGGGGGTCCAGTACCACCCTTCCCTCAGCTACATGGGCACAGGGTAGCCACCCCAACCCTGCAGGCTATCAGCGGAAGGACACAGTGCTCTGGGAAGCTTGCTAGGGACAAGCTGGCAGCCCCACTCTTTCTTAAGGCAACAGTTCCCCAGACCCTGAACGGCTCTTACTTCCTAGCTGGTTAAACTCGTTTCCCACATGGCTAAAACCTGAGGTTAGAAAACACCACTCAGAAGTGACTCACTTCTGATGACTGCCAAAAACAACACCCTTTTACGTAACTTGTTCAAACACCAATCTTTTTCCCTTCCTGCCTGTGACTGCCCTGTCGAACGCAGGCCCATCTTCCTTGCAGGCTGGCCTTCTGTTTCCAGAGACAGGAAATCAAGCTGCCCTTCCTGTCCTCCTCTTTGCTAACTGGGGCCAGAGGCACCAGAATCAGTGTGTCCCTCCCATGGATGGCTAAGTGCTGGCTTCTTATGGAAGGCTGGGAGACTTCTGGTCTAATATTGGCTCTAGGGCTGACTTCTGAAGCCAGCCTCGAAAAATCAGAGTGTGGTGAGGGAACGGCCCCAAGATCCAGGAATCCCTCCCACAGCTGAACTTGCAGGCTGGTGTCCCTGATGGGGACTTGTCATGTTTTCCATCTCCCATTTGCGTATGTGCAGAAAGGAAAACCCTCCTTGGGTGTGTCTATACACTAGACGTTGGCATTGTCATGGCTGTGGGCAGCATTGAGCCGCTGAGACAGAAAACTCACTGCGCTTCTGTAACCGGAAGTAATTAGTACAAATGTCCCCTCCCTTAATGTTTTATGAGATTCTGTGTGGTCACATCAGCACATCTACCCCACTGCATCTGTATTTGCTTATTAAAAAAATACTAAGAACGTTCCAAGATGTACCTTCCTCCTCCTCTCCCAGCGAGGGTGGCTCTGTCCCCAGCTTCCTGTAGGGTGGAAGAAGTGGCGGGAACCCCCACCTCCCACCCCAGGGTGCTGGTGGGAGCATTTTCAGAGGAAGGAACAGAGAAATTGGCAGGGACTCAAGGACGGATATGAAAGTGCTGTGAGGCTTACTGAGTTCTGTGTCTGCCAAAAATTAATTCATAAGCAAATGCTTATTTTATAGTTTTCTACTTGCTCTAAAACACCCAGCGGAAAGGGGACATTCTTCTGGGAGCTGGAAAGAAGAGGGTGGGCCTGATTGGGGGGAGCAAGAAAGCAGGAGTGACTCTAAAAGAGAACCCTGATCTGTGGGCTGGTGTTCTGGGAGAAGCCGTGCACATCCCTTGCTCCTATAAGAAGCGGACTTGAACACAAGTTGAGGGACTTTCATGGCATCTGGCAAGTGAGCACGTCAGTGGTGGATCCCTCTTCTCAGAGGCCAGGGCAGAGCAGAGATGATGGAGTACAGGGCAACACCATGCCTAGGAGCCCATTCTGCCAGCCTGGGAAACACCCTACGTTGGGTTTCAGGCATGTCAGGGCTGCGGTGATGATGTGGGGGATGACAAGGCGCTGGAATACGTGAGGAAAGTCTTGATGACTATTACTAACAAGCACAGTATGTTTTTACTTATGGGTTCCTTGAATCTTCCAGCGTCTGGACAACGAGATCCAGAACATCTGGAGAACCGAGGTTTCCAGTGACCTCATGCTCAAGAAAGACAAGGCAAAATTTTCACACACCCATGCAAAAGATCAAGATGCATGAGTCAGCACTCCCAATGTTTCCTGGGAATGAACATCCAGGGAGACAGAACTCAACTGTAATGACAACAATGTCTCGTGTTGGCAGTTCCAGCATGCAGTCCAAAGCCTCAATGAGTTCACTGTAGGGGCTTGATGAATTATAATAGCAAGTGGGGTGCTTGTCTTCAAAGAGAGCCACCCAAAACTCCCTCTCTCCCTTTACACACATGCCCCTCCTGCCAATAAGAGGTGGAGCTCTCTTCCTTTGAAATTGGGCTGGCCAGCTCACTGGCTTTAAGATAAATGAGATGTGGCAGAAGTAACCACATCCTGTCTCCATACTGCAAGACGCCCAAGGCCCTGGAGAGACCACATGGAAGAGAACAGAGCCAAACCAGGTGGTAGTCCAGCTAACAGCACCAATCACACTACACCCATACAAGTGGGCCTTCGTGACTTTCCAGCCCACCAGGCACCAGGCAACATGGCATGAAGCAAAAACCTCCCCAGCTGAGCCCACTCATGACAGCTAGCAAGATGGTAGTTGCTGCAAGCCACAAGCGTCGAGGTAGTTTGTCAGAGCAACAGGTAACTAAAACAAGGGGTAGTTGTAAAGGATAAAAACCACGGCTTTTTTCACAGGGCTCTATGAAAATCACAAGCTCCCCTGAGTCTGTTCCTTGGTCTCTACAGTGAGGTTAGTGCAGGCACAGCACAGGGCAACTGGGAGACCCAAATGAGAGAACTCACATGAAAGGACAGTCCATCACCAAGCACACAGAGTGGGTATTAGCCACAGTCCTCTTCTTTGCTGAGCTCTTACTGCCATGAACATTCAGCCTGACCCACCACGACTGCTTCCGTGGAGATGACAACCACTCATCAAGTTATCTTCCTTTATAAAGCACCCAGCATTCCCCCTTAGATCCATTTGGACAGCCCAGAAGGTGAAGTCATTAGGAGCAAGGAGAAATCCTGGGAGCTACTTAGCCTGGGCTCCAATCTTGGCTCTGTTACTTACCACTTGTATGATTTAGGGGCAAGTGCCTTGGCCATCTTGCCTCTTAAAGGGATTATCCTCAGAGGAACACTGTGAGGATTCAGTAACATGCCTGGTACTTGATAATGTTGGCTATATTCATTCTCAGGAGAAAGAAGAGGCTTTCTACTCCCACCAAGACTTACAGCTTCAGAAACCCACAGGGGCAGCTCTATCCTGTCCTGTAGGGTTTCTATGAGTCAGAATCAATGCACTGGGAGTGAATCTGGAGGGTTTTCTTTTTTAATAGTAATCATGTTTTTTAATTTTTAAATTTTAGAAATGTTTACACAGTAAAACTCATCTGTTCTGGCATTCATTTCTACGAATGTTAACGCACGAGAACACATGTTCAGATTCACGTAGTTACCACTAGAATCAGGCTACACAATAGTCTGTCACCCCAATCCGCCCCTCTCCCCTCAATCTGCGACCCCAATGTCATTACATTCTCCCATCATATAAATGAATCATAAATAATGCAACCTCTCTGTACCCTACCTCACTCCTTCCCACCTAAGTTTGTTAAAGTCGGAACCTCTGGTACCTGTGTACCTTGTTTGGAAACAGGGTGATTGATGATGTGATCACTTAGACTGGGTCACACTGGAGGATGTACCCTAAATGCTCCCTGAGGGTCTTCTTATGAAAGAAGAGTCAGCCAGAGACACAGATGAAAGGTCATGTGAAGATGCATAAAAACCAAGGGCCATTTGAGCCTATCAGAGTCTTGAGTCCTCCTCAGAGAGAAGGTGGCCCTGCAACACACAAAGCTCAAAGGGATGGAGTTTGTCCTGGAGTACTTGGTTGTCAGTCCTCAGTGGCCTTTTGAGATCTATGTCTCTCAGCAGCATGGTGCCTTTGAGATGCATCCGAGCTATTATGTGTGTCTCAGTTCTCTAGAGCTGCTCTAAGAGAGTCCCCACTAGGGGGTGGCTTTAACAAACAGATGTGCTCTCTCAAGGCTTAGAAGACTACTAGACTGGCCATGGGGACAGGACCCCTGGTGGTGTAGTGTTTATGCATTGGGCTGTCACCCATAAGATCTGAAGTTTGAAACTAGCAATGGCTCCTCCTGGGAAAGATGGGGTTTTCTACTCTGGAACAGTTACAGCCTTGGAAACACAGGGGCCGTTCTCCTATGTCCTATCGAGTTGCTTTTTGTCTTTTCTACATTGTGCTGGTTCACCATGTAGAAGTCTTTGTCTCCGTGTAATACCTGTGTGCTCCATAGGGACCTCACAAAAAACTAGGCTTCCAAGCGGGTCTCTGTACTCTCGTGAAAGGTGTAGAGAGCCATGCTCGAGAGGATGTGGTTCCTCTGACACTGTGCTCCTGGACAGGCGACACATGGCCCTGGGGCTGCAGAGCCTTGCACGCTTCCTTACAGCTGCCCCTTCTACCATCTGTCAGTGGGACATAAATCCAGAAAGGACCACCTGCCCAGAGTGCAGTTTCCCTTCCTGAGACGGTGAAGATGGCATGTGGAACAGGAAGTGACCCTGAGCAGCCGGCCCCAGCTGGAACTGACCAGCCCTTTCATGGACCGCAGCATTTCAGCAATCATTAACAGCCACACTTCAGCCTCAACCCCACTCAGAAGAACTTTCCAGCTGGTCAAGGACTACTTTGAACCTGCCTTTCTAAAGCCAGACGAAACTCTGATTCATTCCCCTCCTGGGGCCGCAGAGCTCCAGTCCTGAACTGGCCCTAGAAACAGCCCTAGTTCCACATCACTTTCTCCAGGGAAAGGGCACGCACAAGGCCAAGGTGGACAGTGCCAGTCAATTCTAGATAAGGTTTTCCTGGAGGCACAGGCCTTCAAGGGTTAGATTGGGCCCCAAAGGAGTTAGGAGTGGAGGGCAAAACAGACAGATAGACACCCTTCAGTGCCGTGCCCTCCCCACGCCCACCCCAGCAGGGGTACTTATAGGCTCACCCCACTCAAGAGTGTGCTGGCTGCCTGAGGAGAAATTGGCTCCCTCCATCCCCTCAAAGACTGCGCGACCGTAACTCCACTGTGGCATTTCATCTGGAGCCTGAGCCGATGAGTAACGCATGTGTGAAAACAAGAAACTAATATTCATAATTACTTTACAAGATGACGAACTCAAAGGAAAAACAGCATCTGCCCGCCTCACAGTCACCATCAGGAGGAAGCTCTAAAAAACATGGCACCTCACCAGCTTCATGTTAGCACCCGTGGGTGGGGGCCACACTCCATACTGGCCCACTGTGGTCTTCTGCAAGGCCAGACTCAGGGCCTTGGCAGCCACCTTAGGCCTCTTACCTTTCCACACCTAACTGAGACCTTTCAGCCAGTTTGGCTCAAGCAGTGAGTCAGGGGCCAACTGTCATACTGAAGACCCCAGCCCTCATCTTCTGCCCAGGCTCCCCCGTCTCATTCCCAGCCACTGTATGCCGCCGAGTGCTTCTCTTTGTTTTCCTTGGCCTCTAGCTAAATGTACCATGGAGCGTGCCAGCTGTGTGTGTGGACCCCTGAGTGTTACACATGCACACACCCATGTAACCGCCAGACAGCGCTACTGACTGAATGACTGGAGGTTCAAGTCCACCCATATGTACTTCGGAAGAAAGGCCTGGGAGTTCATGTCTGCCAAAGCAGCCACTGAAAACCCTAAGGAGCACAGCTCTCGGGTGACACCTGTGGTGTCCCCATGTGTCAAAGCTGACTCCATGGCAGGTGGCTTTAGGTAACCACCTGTGTGAGTCTGGGTACATTAGAAAAACAAATCCACAGAAACTCATGTACGAGAGAGTTTTATATAAAGGGTAAGTGCACATCAAGAAAACATCCCAAACCAGTGCTGCCCAAACCCACAAGCCCAACATTAACCCATATGTCCGACACCAATCCACAAAGTCCTCCTCCATCTCATAAAACATACACAATGATGCCGACTGCAGGAGGAAAGCTGAATCAGTGAGCATGTAAGCATCTCAGTGCTGGGGTCTCCACACGGCTGCTCCAGCACCCAGGG
>NW_022111378.1:412449-421954 GCF_000313985.2 Echinops telfairi | reverse complement strand
TGGCCTTTCTGCCCCATGCTCTATCTGCCATGGAGCAGCTGGCGGGTTCCAACTACTGTCTCTTTTGGTCAGCAAATCATTATTTTTTAGTTAGGAGACATACGGATGCTTTGAAAAAACTGAAGAAGATACAATCTCAGAAAAATGGTCAGATGGTTGTAAAAGTTGAACACATATGGCTTACGAAGCTCGCCACAATAATCTAGTTTTCCACACTTGGCTGCGCCTGGAAAAAAAGTCTCCGAATCTGTACACCCAAAACTGGTACCACGTACATGGAAAACACACAACCAATGTTTACTTCAATTGATCTTCATCCACAGGGAAGTTCCTGGGTCACCTCAGCCCATGTGGAGCCAAGCACCCGAAACATGGTAGCAGTTTGACACCACCATCATGCTGAGAAGGACAACGGGCCATCCACACTTATGGTCAGGCTCCCACGGGACACGACTCAAAGGAAATTCCAAGGTGACAATTCTGTGCCCATGTGACAACTCCACAGGCACTGAACTCTGTCAGTGGCATGGGTAACTAACTCATGATTCCCGATTCCCATTGAGTGCGCTGTGCGTGGGGACCCATGGGGCTGGGCGGGTGAGAAAACAGGGCCATGCAGGTGGCTTTGAAGGTTGTGCAAGGCACAAGGACACCTGGCTGGGGGAGTGAGCGGGGGCTAGTATCCAACCTGGGCTGTTCTTGCCAAGCCAGGTGCCCTGGCAGCCAGCCACAGGAACACGCCCTTTCCCAGTTTGCACAAAAACCCCAGGCTTCATTCATCCAGATTCTAGGTTTAAATTTAAGGCCAAGAAGACAAGGTCAAGTCACAAAGAGGTGAGTTTTAGGGCACAAGAATTTTACCTCTGTGAAGTTGTTATTAGCATATATCATCAAGACACACTAGAGAAAACCACCAATTTTTCCAAGAAGCAACAAAGGAGAAAGAGCAGATGAAGCAGCATCAATATATTAAAGGAGGTCATTGTAAACACTACTTCTACGTAACCATCAGGCCTGTCATTTACAGAAGGGGTGCTCACCTTTGACCTAACTGCAACAAAAGGTGGTAAGAGTGATCCTTATAAATCCGTTTCTCCACAATCTTTTTGAAGCCTGACCTCTACCCCTGATATGTTATTAAAACAGTTTCTCTAAGGACACAGACCAAGAATCCTACATGCCACGTGCATACCACACCTGGGTAACCAAGCACCATGTTCCGAGGGAGCCTGGCTGGTGCCTTTACTGACTCGCCTCAGTTAGGTTTTATTGAACTTTGCCATCGAAGGCGGAAAACTTTAGTGAATAATAGCTGCAGTGCCTAAAGATTTGAAAATTAAGACTCTCAAATAACACACACAGTCCAAACTCCCAGCTGGTTATGTTGTGAGCTTAGATGAACACTGTAAGTATCCTTCCTTCAATCATTCTTTCAACATACATTTATGGGTTATAACTACTCTGTCCCAGGCCTGGAACCGATTTCCTTTGCACATCTCCTCATTGTCTCATTAGTTTTCAAGCGTAACTCTTGGTTTGGAACCACGTCCAAATTATGGCAAGCTGATCATAAGAAAATTACCAACTGAATTCATTTCCTTGAACAGCAGCATCTGGAGGGATGAACCACCTCATGCTCTTGGCAGGAGCACTTTCTCAGCATCACCAGATACCTGTTCCCAGAACAGACAATCTGTCCCCTCAGCAGGGGCACCACGCCAACGGCCACCCTATTGTCCTACCTGAATGGTGGTGTTGCCTCCTTCCAGGAGCGCAATGGCCAGGAGAATGCTTTCGTGGAACACTCGGTCACTAGACGCGTTCATGATGAGGTCGATGACCAGATTGGAGGCCCCCTCCTTGTCGAGGTGGCACTGAACTTCAGCCAGGCTCATCTCACCTCTGCTTGTGGAGCTGGAGCCGGATCCTCCCCCTGGAAGATGGAACACTGTCTTCAATAACCTCTCTCAGTTGCCAACCGCCAGCAGTCTAGACCAGGGGTCAGCAAATTTCAAGACAGAGTATACAATCCTGTCCCTCACAACAATTTAAAAATGACTCGAGAGTCATAAGTATATTTTTTACAAACAAATGCAATCACCATGATCTGAACAATCTCCTTTAAAATGTTTCAGTTTTACTTCAGAGCCATGTGGACATACCACAGATGGCTCAAAAGCCACTGTTTGGTGACTCCTGGTAGAGACTGAAGCTTTCTGTATTCACGGCTTTGCACGCAGCCCCACTCCTCTTAATCCTGCACACTGCTCCACAGGGAACATCTTCATCATTAACTCTTAGCTTATAAGCAGGAAAACACACCAGGAGAGGTGTAGTCACGTGCCCCGCTTGCCAGTAATAGAGATAACGTTTGAGGGTGAAGAATAGGTCCTTTCCAGTAGGGACTATATCTGTGACCCCACCAAGCCACCCCCCTCCCATTAAAGTACCCTGACTCAGTAATAGATGCAGTCATGCTACAACTGAACACCTAATCATTTGTTCTCCCTTTCGACCCTTTCTAAATTTGCTCATTTTAATTATTTTCTGCTTTTTGATTGAGGTTTTTCTCTGTTTCATTTAATGATTGTTGGGTATATATTTATTTTACAAATTTTTCTCTATATGAAATCCAGAATAGGCCAATCTATAGAGACTGCTAGTTTCTTAAGGTTACGGCAGGGAGGTTGGGGGGAAATGAGGAGCTAATTTTAATTAGCACAAGAATGAAGAAAATGTTATAAAACTTATTGTGGTAATGACTGTTTAATTCTTTTTAATATAAGTACTGGTATGTGATCTGTGAGTTATATGTCAATAAAACTGTTAAAAGAAAAAATATGCTTATTTGGGGGCAGAATTAGTAAGAAACTGATGTGAATTTAAGAGACAAACCACACTTGAACCACCCCATGGCAGTGGTATAAAAATAATCTAGAGCTATCAGTCTAGAGTTCTAACTAACTCACAAACTCATCCTTTTGTATCATTTATCTGTTCTTGACTTCATTCAACAGACACCTGTTCAACCAGGGACTGGGAGTGCCTAGCCTCAGTGAGTTGACTGAAGCAAAGAGGGCATTTAGTGGAATGGGTTGGGGCTGTTCAGAAACGACATATTTAGGAAGTTGATTGTATTACTGTTGGTAATAATCACCACTCTCCCATACATGGGGAGGGGGCTGATCCATTTTAGAAAGTAGATACCACATCTACCAGCTCTTCCCTCAGAGGTCACTTCAAGTGCCCTTTATCTCCCTTCGGCTGCCCAACCTCATCTCTGCCCTTATATATCCACAGCACAAGGCAGCAAGCAGGCCATCCATCTGCTCTCCGAAAGCTTCCTAAAGCAGAACCCATCTTTAATGCACTTCCCCCTTCCAAGGGCCTCGTGTATCCTTTAGGTGTGATGTTATTGGAGGAACTTCAGAGTGAAATGTTTTGGGGAGTTTGGGGAGAAGAGCCGAGGTGGTCCTGTCTGAGGTGTGCCCTGAGAGCCACTTCTTCAGTGAAGCCTGCACAGCTTACAAACGGAGAAAGTTGAGACCTGCTGATATAGCCAAGGCCCTTCCCTAGGAATTGCCAGGACGAATTAACTCTTGAGTTTTTAAAAACATTTTTTTAAAACTCTGAGTATTTTTGTGCTACTTGGGTTCATGCTGCCCAAGGACCATCACCATAACACAGGGAATTAGGCAACTCACATTTGCACTTCAAGTACCATGTAAATGAACCTGACTACTGACTCACCTTAAAACCAATACCACTACTAAGAACCACAGTGGAGTTCAACATGTTTGCAGTTTTTGCCTATGATTGGGTGTAAAACGTTTCTGGAACACCTTGAAAGGTATGATATAAGCAGTTCTGTACAAGGTCGCTGATGGGTGCTGGAATTAAGCAACCAGGTTCAAAACAGAACAGCCAGCAACACTCATCAGTTTCTTCTGCTAGACTGGGGTCTCCATAAAAAGCTGCTGCTGAGGAGTTAATTCCAACTCTTGGCAACCCCAGGTGACAGGCAGTTAGAGTGGAACTGTGGTCTGGAGAGCTTCAGGGGCTGCATTCTGAGGAGTAGACAGTCAAGTCTTTCTTCTAAGGTACCTCTAAGTGGACTTGAACTTCCAACTGTTGGCACACCAAGAGTGCCTTGGATAATTACAGTACATACCATGCCACGGTCACATGGAGGGAAACGGAGATAAAAAATGCAGGCCATTTGAGAACGCACCCAGCAGTCCGGAAGTACATAATAAATGATAGTCTTCCCCAGCCTTGCTGCCAATATCAGCACTGCCATTTAATGGGAAGACAGGAGTCCTAATGAGCACAGGAAAACCTGGACCGGACTCATATTGACCCCAAAGGAAAAAGAACTGCTACTCAGGGTTTCAGAGGCTATACATCTTTATGGGGACAGCCATAAAGACAGCCTTGTCTTTCTCCCTCTGAGTAGCTGGTGGGTTCAAACAGCTGATTTTGTAGTTAACGGTTCAGTGCTCAGCACAGTGTGCCACCAGGGTTCTTCTATCACAGGAAAACATGAATACATCAAGTTAATTTAAATATCACTAAAAGGGTCGCTGTATGGGAAGGAGGGGCAAAAGACTTGGCTAATATCAAATTGTGGAGAAATGTTATTTTGTAGGGAGTTACTTTTAGACATTGTTTTGATACAGGACAAAGACAAAACAAGTTGCTAAAAATTATACTGGCCACCCAAATTTGTCTGTTTAAAGAGTTTCAACCCATTTTCCAGACTCATGAAGTACTCACATGACACACTGCTAGTTAGTACCCACGTGGCCTACCTCCTCCCCCAGGCTTGCTGGGTCCTCCTGGAGACAGTGGGCCATTGCCAAAGCTCGTAAGACTCTCTCTTCTTCCAGAAGGTCTGATGTTTCCATAGTAACGGTTGACCAAAATTTGTCTGAGTGCCTCACCCTTAATTCAAACAGGATAATGAAATCAGGTACTGAATTTGATGCATTATAGAGCAATTAATGTTAAAAACAAAACAAATATCCAGGGTACTCACTTATCATTGGCCCAGTTTCACTCAGGAGAAATGTAAATTTATAATAAAATCATTTGGAAACTCTGAAATTAACTTCAACATTTTCTCAGGGAACCAGATAATTTTTTTGCATTCTTTTTTTTTTAAGTAGCAATGCTTGAATAGTGCATATCTGAAGTACTCTCTCACACATTGATAAGGATAAAGATAGAATATTAATGTTGAAGAGCCACCACCACCAACAAAAATCCCTTTAGGGTAAGCCAACAAAACTTAAAAGACAAATGGAAAATTTCACAGGTCAGCTTCCACACAGAAATATAAACACATGAAGATGTTAAACAGGTGTTTATTTCCAAGGTCCTAAGAAAATATTGAGAGAGAAGAGCAATGGAGTGTACTACTATAATGAGCTGGAAGTGAACCTTTCTTACATAAACATCAATGGGCCCAATATACAGAAAAATAATGCTATAAGAAATGCATTAGTGATTGACATGTCAATCAAAGCCTCGGTCTCACCAGGGACCTGATACGAGTCTGGGATTTACTCTGCAGCGCTCTGGCTGGAGGAGAAGGTCAATGAGAGGAGGGAGGGGTATTGAGGAGACAAGACTGGGTGTGACTTATAGCTGGTGAGACTGGGTTATGGGGGAGGGGGGGCGGTCTCAAAGTTTTCTGAACTTCTTTTGACTACATTTGAACTTTGCCATTTTTTTCAAGTGTGAAAAATCTGTCAATGGAATCCTGGGTGCAGACGTAACAACTATTTCCCACAACTTTAACTGAAAAGAAACGTTCTTTTAAAGGTTCATTTTCTCACTGGTCCTAGGGCCCATGGACAAGCCAGCACATCGATGTGGGATTTCTGCTCAGCTCTTCCAGTCGGCTCCCCAAGGGACTCCCTGACCACATACCAATCTGTCCTGGGTTGCCAGCAACTCCAACACATGCTGACCCCACGTGCGTCCACGTAGAACTTCACTATACAGGGTTGTCAGTGGTTGATTTTTCAGTAGCAGATCCAGGTGAACCCAAACCGCCCATCTTCTTATTAGCAGCAAGAGCATTACACTGCCCTCACACACCCCCCAGCGCCCCAGGGGCTCCTCCCAGCCTGTAAGTCAAAGGCTGTATGCATTTCCACCAGCCTATTTCTCAGGGACAAAATAGTACGGCATGGAGTTCCTCTGATGCATCATCAAGAGAGAGGTAAGTGAGAAGTCTAGCAGAGACAAGAGGTGCAGAAACATAGCAGGTCCCTAAAATAGAGACTCCCAAGTTCGGAAGGGCGCAGCAACTATAACATGAGTTAGTTGGATTTGAAGTGATTTGTTAATAAATTCTAAGAATAGGTGTGGGGACTTCAAGTGAGGTGTTTGCCAACACAAGAGGGGATATAAAGGAGGGAGGGTGGGAGGGGAGAGGAGCCCAGAAGGCAGGTGACCAGAGGAGAAAGGGGAAGGGCAGAAAACTCACACCAACTGCCAAAATCATGTATGGCCTTTGCTCATTCTTGTATGGTCAAAAACCATACAAGGGCGAATTGGGGTAGGGAGGGAAGAAAGGACAACCTTTAAGTTAAAAAATGCAGGATAAACACACACACACACTCCAAAATTCTCATTCCATCCACGAATCTGTCTCACTGTAGCTTAGCAGAGGGGAGTACTTCTTTGTATCAGCTTAAGGAGGTCATCTCCCACCTCAACCCACTGCAAATTCAAACTTTCAACAGTGCTTCAAATGGCAACGTTACTTGCAATGTTTTGAGTGCTTTTTTAATATAAACGTTTTGTTGGTATGGGGAAAGTTTCGGGACAATATTCCTTAATGACTCTGAGTTCCACATCTTGGTGTAAAGATAGCTTGGGTCCAGCCTCAGGCACCGACACACCACCCCCTCCAAAGCAGTAGCTGGAAGCATGGCGATTTAAAGGCGGGCTCTTAGCAGAAACAGTCATTCCAAAGGAATTTTTTAAAGCTTACTAAGACAAAAAGGGGGACGGGGAGGGCAGGGTATGCAGGGATAACTCCACTTGAATAAAAAAACAAACACACTGCCATTAAGCCAACCCTAACTCCTGATGAGCCTATGCACACTATAGAGTATCACTGAGCCCCCCTGCTCCCCAGAGTTTTCTTGGCTATAATCTATATGGAAGCAGATCGCCAGACCTTTCTTCTGAGGTACTGCAGGTGGAATGGTTAGTACGGGAGCACCATCTGTCTCACCCAAGGAGCTGATTTCATTTTTTTAAAATAAGAGGCATCTATATTTGGACTTTCAATAAGATAGTGTTTCAACAAATCAATAACAGGAAATGCTGGTTGACAGTAAACCATGCTGATCCTCTAATTGTGTCTCCACACTAGCTAGACCACATGGAGAGGCGGATGGTTGATATGAGCTACAACCACAGAGGCAGCCAGCCTAGCTAACATCATAGGACTAGGGGGACCCCAGGGATGGATGGTCAAGTCAAAGGGAGTGTGGCTATGACCAGCCCCCATGGGAGGCTCTGAGGGTCTGAGTGTCCAGTTAGAGAATCTGGCTCCTGGGGGTTGTTTTGTTTTGTTTTTTATCCTCGTTGTTTGGAGAGCAATTGGCAAGGCCCTGGACAGTTTGTAAGCAAGCAAGTGGGAGGAAGAAACAGGGGCACTTGCCCCCAGCAGACAGGTGGCCCCCAGGAAAAGCAATGTCACATTATGCAGCCCTGGTGCCAAACCAGTTACAAAGGGATCTCACATTGCAACTTTACTGGTCCTTCCATGGGGGCTGGGGGTGGGAATCCCTGTGGTTACCATAGCAATGGATGCCTCCAATGGTACACACACACCCACAAGAGAGTATCATGAAATGTACTCATTATGGAAAGAGGGGGGAGCATATGACAAATTAATTTTTTCCCCTTCTTAATTATAAGGCTCTTGCCACAGTCAGCTCACTTTCTTGCTACAAAACATACTGCAAGAAACAAAATAAAAGAAAGTGAAATTTGCTCTTTAAAAATTAAATGAGCTTTGAGCCTTTCATGAAAGAATAGTGACTGGGAAATTTAGGTAAAGAAGGAAAGAAAGAGAAAAGGGATAAGCCTTATTAAAAATTAAACACAAATCTTTAGTATGAAAACCTTGGTCCCAGGAAAAGTCAGGTGTCTTGAGGCTGTGGTTTTACTCAGGAGAATTAGGCTGCAAAGCAAGCCTTTGTAATCATCTGGGTATCAATTATTCGATCTCACAGGCTGATGGCGACTTACCAGCTTGAGAAATCTGATTGCAGAGGAGAAACAGAACAATAAAACAAAGACTTTCCCTAAACATCACTTCTTCAGCTTTCACATCTGGCTGTGGAAGCTTTTTATAAAATTAGATTAGGTTTTGTTTTGTGCCCCCCCACCCCCTCCCCCGTTTACACCTACAGTATGCAAACAAATACCAGACGCCTGTCTCCAGTCAGAAACTCCACACATGGAACAGTCCGTTTGGGTGTCATGTTAAAACAGTGGAAATCGTGGGTTCAGGGTAATGAAGCCTGGCTTCCAGCCTGCAACTCCACCAGCAGACTTTCACTTCTCACTGCTGACGGTGGCTAATGAGCCGTGTGGGAACACTGCCAGGTATCGAACATGGCGAGACACGCAGGAGTGAATATTGCCACAGAGGACAAGAGGCAAAGCGACCTTTTGGCTTCCCAGCCTCCAGCCACGTGAAAACCACGTGCTTCAGGAATGACTGCCTCTGTAGATGAGCCTCTCACACCTTAGTCAGCAGGACCAAGGTAAGCCCTCCATTTACAAATACCGTATGTGTACAAGCCGAGTTTTTCAGCACATTTTTAATGCAGTTTTTGTGGTAAAATTAGGTGCCTCGGCTGATATTCAGGTCTGCTTATAGGCAAGTATGTATGGTACCTTCGTTCATCTGATTCTTGCTTGTCTGCAACCTCGAATCAATGTTTCCAACGGGAACTTGCTACAACAGAACAGCTAGCGTCCCTTATCAGTGCCCCACTGCACTGTGCTATGTGTCTAACATACACATTTCGGTACCACAGCCCCAGGGGATGGGTACTGCTGTAGTCGAGTGATACAGCAGAGGAGACTGAGGCAGGAAGCTTGCCCCAATCACAAAATTAGTGCTTGGCAAGCAGAGACTCCAACCCATTTCAAACTCATGAGCTTAGTGCTCCAATACCATGTTCCCGGAGCACTAGCATTAGAACTTGACTATAAAATGTAAGCTTCAAATCGAAGACAGGAGGGATGGCTTCATCCTTTTACCAGCAGTTTCTAAGACATACAATCAGGTTTCCAGGGCAGGAAACACATGAAGGCAAGGCGTCCTTGGCCAATGAACTGTAGGAACTACAGCGCTAGAATGCCCTGCCCTGCATTCTGCCCAACTGTCTCCTTTACACATGTAAAAGTCCTAGCACCCCATGAGACCTACAACTTTCCTATAGCTCCTAAATGCTTCCCTCCTCAC
>NW_022111378.1:408897-411145 GCF_000313985.2 Echinops telfairi | reverse complement strand
AGGGCAGGTAGGGTACCAGGGTCATCAGTTCCCAATACTCGAGACTACGTACCCTTTTATGGTCTTCCAGCTGCCTCAGTGGCGGACTTGGTTCAAGCTCCTGCTAAGCATGTAGAAATTCCATTTTAAGTATGACACTGTCATCTTCAGCATCAGTCATGAGCAAATGCATCAAGAGCTAGGATACAGCAATGACTTACAGGTTTTGGTTTCCAGACAAAAGACTAGCACTCACGTTCTTTCAGACCAAGCCTGTTGTCAGAGAGCCATCTTTGACTCATGGAGGCCCCACGTGCATCACAACAGGATGGTCCTCCACGGTGCTGCCTGTGGCTGCGTTTTCAGAACTAGATCCTTAGGCCTTTGTTCTGAGTCACCTCTGGGTTGACTTGAACTGCCAACCTTTTGGTTAGCGGCCAAGTGCATTAACCATTTGCACTTCTCATTTTCTTTAGGCACTCTTCTTTTGATTAAAAATCCTGGCCCCTGCCAGTGCCCTATTTTAAATGAGCAGGCACATGACTTTCTGCCAGCATGATTTTTGGCAAAGACGGTGAGACGGGAGTTGGACACACCTTTCCTTTACCTTCAGAAGGGGTTATAGTGCAGGGCTCACCCAGGCAGGCCCTTGTGAGTCACCCATGCATTACTACACAGCACATGCAAGCGGGAGAGGGGCGAGGGGAGACACCGAGACACACACTGCTGAACACACACACACACACACACACACCTGGGTGCCAGCACTCTAACCAAGGCTGCACACAAGGAATTGCTCAGGTTATGCCATGAGACACTAATCGGCATAAAGCCTCTGCTATCTGAAACCATGCTTGTGTTGCAGGTTAAGAGCTCCAATCTCTGCTTTCAAATAAAGGAGATGTCGCCCTCGCTTTAACTATGGTGGTTCCCAAGCAACCTCTGACTGTGAATGCGGACCCTCAGAAGCAACCCTTCCTAAACAGCTTCTGTATCCTCATCAATGCTAGCCCCTTGTTTAATAAGTGTGGTGAGCGAGGGGGAAGAACAGAGCTACATCAAATGACAATTTTATAGCAGCTTTCTCCCAAACGAGACTTCTAGAACTTTGAAATGATGCTATCCCTGCACAAGACCGAGATGGAGTGTGGATGATCACAGCCACTGTCAGGTCCACCCTGGCCAACGGCCAACCCTGATGCATGACCAGACGACACGCTGCGCAGTCCTGTGCCATCTCCCTCCCAGCCGGTTTGGGATCAGACCGTTGTGATCCGCTGAGTCTACACTGGCTGGACTTCAGGCGGTTGTCGAGCCTTTCTCGTCTCAGTCTGCATCAGAGTAACCTGCAAACCACCACGGGTAGGTGATGGGCACTATGCACTCGCTGGTAAGCAAGCCTGGGATACTAGCAAGGCAGATGAGAAAGGAGTTGATCTACCACTGAGTTAGAAAGGTCTTAAGCCTCTGACTTAAAGCGACTGAGCATTTTAAGACCGAGACAGGCGGTTTTGCATGAAGACTTGGCAGGCTTTCACTTGAAGGGTTCCTTTGGTTGAGCCCCAGCTGCTCAGTCTCCATCCTGCACTAGAGACTGTCTCTTACACACACCACCTGGGAGAGCTTCCACAACGACTGTCCAGGCACTCTACCAGGACAATTGAGAAGCACCCTTATTTGCCAGCCCGGCAAACGCAGGTGAGCATCAACACACCTCTGTGGAGTTCTCCGCGTCCGGAGCAGGGGGCAGCTAGTTGGAAGTAAAAGGAAGCACATTAGTTACAGTCCTCATGTCCAGTGAGCCCGAGACCAACACCCACAGACACAACACTGAGGGAAGACCAAAGACGAGGGGGCTGCATCACCCGCCCAAGTGGGCATGGGCAATGCTGCCGAGGAGAGACTGCCTCTTTTACACAAAACTGAATGTGGTTGTGCTGGAAGACAGGCTGGGATGGGGAAACACATTTGAAGCAAGGAAAGAAGCAAAATTCTGTACTACACACCCAGAAGGAAATACAATTAAAAATCATGAGGTGTCGATGGCATCAGGTTTCAGGTATCAAAAGATCCAAAACAAACTATACTGATGAGAAAGAAGGGGGTTGGAGTGGAGACCCAAAGCCCATCTGTAGACAATTGGACATCCTCCCATTGAAGGGTCACATGGAAAGGACGATTCAACCAGGGTGCAGTATAGCACCAGTATAGCACATCATTTCTCTAGTTCCCAAATGCTTCCTCCCACTGACTACCATGACCCAGTCCT
>NW_022111378.1:377426-407871 GCF_000313985.2 Echinops telfairi | reverse complement strand
GCCAGGAGTCAGAGTCGCCCAGGTGACAGCTTTACAGGAGAGGTGGTGCTTCAGAGGAAATATAAGTGATATGAGAGGGTGCATGTGGAGGCTCAAAGATGGCCAATAATAAACTGACCATTCCAGGGGGAAGGAGCACCCTTTAGCAGTCCTCCAAAACCTACCCTGGGCACTGATGTCAGATCAAGTGGCTAGGCCCCGCCCTGCTGTCCTAGACAAAGTCACGCACCCACGGCATGGCTGCCTGGTTCAAAGGTGAAGTCTGGGCTTCAGGAATGAAGCCAAGGCACATGCCGCAGCTCGTGACCTTGATCTCCTACAACTGCACCCAGCGAACAGGGCAGGTTCGGGTCATCTGGGGGATTAAGTGAGCGCTCTGTCCTGCTCAGCACTACCTTCGGGTGGCCTGATCCTCGAGGTGAAAGAAAATGCTCGGACCAGGAAGCTGTTAGGGTGCAACCCAGTATTTGTCTTTTCTTCCCCGCCCACCCCACTCCCCGCCCCCCGTTACAATGAACAAAAATTAGGTTTATTTGCCATAGAAAATGAGGCAGAAATTCAAGGGTGTTCACTTGATGCTCCAGAAGGCCCCTCCTACCTGTGCCGCCCCCGACCCATCCTAATCTCTATGAGACTCAGAATTGAGTTCCCTGCACTGGGCAGTAGTGCCAGCAGGGGCTCGGGTGAAGCCAGTAAAGGAAAATCTGCACTTGGATCTAAGGATTTTACAGATAACATAAATAATTTTGGGATGCAGGCATGCATTTTAGTTTATCCGTACATGTTTTAGGTTAAAGAATTAAAACTGCTTTGAGGATTGTATACACACACACACACACACAAATTTCTTAACCACTCTGAAACTAGTGATTGTTGCTATTTGCAAGGTTGTGTTAAAGGTTGGCATCCTCCTCAAATTGCTGTTGCACTTGCTTTAACATTTTTTCAACTTTAAAGGCAAAAGTTAAATCCATACTACTTTATTTTCCTGTGAAAATTTCATGAGCCCGTCTGAGACAGCAAAGCATCCTTGTCTTCAGGAATCACTGCCTCTCTAGCAGGGCGACTCTTAAAGTTATCACTTATGGAACAGGACAGAAAAACCAAGAGCCTGCCAGGCATCACCAGCCGTGGCTCACTTGAGTTCTTGCACTGCTCCTGTGTGACCCTGAGCCAGTGCCTAAACCTCTCTGGACTCACACCAACTGACATACTCTTTGAGGAGACTAAGCTGATAGGCTTCAGGATTTCTTCCAGATAAAATATTAAGTGAGTCATGCCTTGTCTATTTTCAGCAGACTGTATACCATGATATTAAACCAGGTAAGTTCTTAAAGACTATAACCTGCTGGGGCGTAAACTAATTTCAAGCATAGAAAAGGCCAATCTCTGTTGGTTCATTTGATAAAGCAACTAACAGTCAACACTAGAGCTTCCCCCCAATCAGGGATTCAGCTGTACTTCCTGGAGGATGAGCTTCTCTGATGAAAGTATGTGCCATTTAAAAACACATAGGCATGTGTACAAGCTATAGACACAGTCAATACATGAATGCTATATCTAATACCCAAAGCAAATAACAGCGCTTAGTAAATGAATGAGCTGAGCCTTATGGCACAATTTGATGATTTTGTTTGCCAATCAGTGGAGTCACTAGAGGGTGTTGGAGGTACAGACTGCACCAGGTGTTGCTCTCAGAGGAAGGGATACCAGAGTGACTGTCTATGAATTTTCAGGCAGTATTTCACCGAAATTTGTTATTTGTTAACAAAAATGTCCCTATAGCTAACTATAACACAAAAATATTTTTCATAATCCCAGCTATATCAATATATGTACCAGGCTAAAACTCTGTGCTCATCTACTATTTGAACTCTCTAACATGTCCCAGTCAGAGTTGTCTGCCATTATGACCCAGTTACAGTGATGGGTTAGGTCATGTGGTTTTTCGGGCATATGCTTCAAGCATGGGCTGTTACTTTCATTGTGGCTAGTGTTTTTATAAGGGTGAGATTTGTCACATCTTCCAATGTTTTAGCTACAGTATTGTGGCAATTAGTATTTGTGACCCTGTATCAATAACTTCTTTTGAGAACTAAGCAGTGGCTAGAAGAACGAGAGAAAAAAAACACAAGGGCCTCAACTCAATTACTATTAATTTGTAACTAATAATGTCATTCAATAAGAAAAGATTTTTAAAAGCAATTTTGTTTTTGGTATTTATATAACCTAAGAATTGTGGCCTTTAAGTAATTTACAAGCATTTTTAATCTATGTTAGTATGATTAAATTTGTTAAACATTACAAGGGATCCTGTATGGTCTGGTACTACAGGAGCGCCATGGGACAGAGGGCAGGTTTCCATGAGTGACTGTCCTGGGTGACCCCAGCCCTATAACTGCCACGAGAAGGTGCAGCCTGCCCTGATCACGCATTAAGGAAGGTTGCTTTGAGTAGGTGAATTGTATGTCTTGTATTCTCCGGCCTTACTCCCAAATCAGGCCCCATGTCTGTGTGCTGACTCTTCCAATCAGGGCGAAGGCTCCCAGGCCAACAGGTGATTAGCACTGTTCTGAGGCTGCCTAGTTTCAGATTTGGAAACCAACTATGGCCTCTCTTCTTACCCACTGCTCTCTGGTCTCCATGGTGCTTTAGCCAAGGCTGGCAGAATCTAACACGGAGATTTCCAAACAACTGGTTTTGAGCTTGACGTGCAAACTAAATCTCCAGTCACTGACTCTTAAAGAGTCCATGCTGAATGAGGCCACAAGCCAGCCCAGCCCAATGGTGGCCCTCCACCAGCGCAAATGTACATGCCAGACCACCACTGCCATGGAGGCTCTGATTCATGGCAACCCCAGGTGGTGCAGGGCATAACAACCCACAGAATTTTCATGCCTGTGACCTTTGGAAAGCCAATGGTCAGGCCTTTCTTCTGAGGTACCTCTGCTGAACCACTTATCCCCCACCCACCCCTGCCCCCAGGGGACTCCATGTACCACTCCCCGCCCCCCTGGGCTCCTAAATACATGAAAACATACTACAAATATAACTCACTTCCATCTTATCAAGTGGTGAGCTTCTGCTATGTAAATGGAGTATATGAAACTCTTCCATTTTCAATGAATAAGAACCAGCCTACAGGTGTCCTACGGCTACTATTTCTGGTGTCTGCACCACATCCCATCCCTCTACCCATTACTCTGTCCCTTTGCTGCACGGTGTGCCAGCACACAGTACGATTTTTGTTTTTCATATGGATCCCCGCTCTCGTTCTCAGCTTCCAGAATTTTCCTTTGGGATCAGAAGTCTCTCGGGGGCCACTTCTGGCAGAGTGGCGTTAAAGACATGTAATCATGTAATAGAGCTGGTCCTCCACACAGCAAGGAGCTTGTCTCTCCGATGTCTCTGAAGTGACCTCACACAATGGTGGCCCAGAGGAGGGACACCCTTGCAGCCAATGGGCTGCAGACCCATGCCAGGCCCAGGCTTTCCCCAGCCTGAAAATCCATGCTGAGGAGCAGAGAGCTTGAAAGGAAACCAGGCGAACACAGACGTATCGAGCACTTCAGCAGAACAGTTTGAAATCTCCCCATCTGCCAAGACAAGCTCCTTCACTGACTACACGGGCTTTGAGAAGCAGAACAAGTCAACAGTGTTTTCACCCAGGGCTGGCTTTTCACATATTAAATACTATTTTATTTTATATTATATTATTTCAGGCTCATCTGCTCAGGAGGAAATTTTTTTTTTTCTTTTTCACCCAAGACATTTGGACTTGACTACAGCAGGCAGTTTTTGGTCGTTTTGGAATAAACTCAGGGCTGAAAAAAAAAAAAAAAATCCCTCTGCAGAGCCAGAGTCTGCAATGGCTTCTGTGGCTGCCAGTGTCTAACAGTAAACAGCCCCACTGCATTTGTTGGCAATTACTGCTGAAGGTCACACATCAGCAGTGAGCCTAAATTCCAGGAAAAAAAAAAAAAAAAAAAGCAGCTCTTATGTAACGGCCGCCTGAATGTTGGCAGCTGTCCAACTCAGCAGTTCACAGAAAAGTGAAAAAGTAGGGCACCTCCGCCCTGGATTGGATGTCATGAGAACGCCCCCTGAAGGTGAGAAGGTGTAATTCTGTGCTTCTCTTCAGGCACCCGCCAGCCCTTTGCCTCTCTGGGTTTTACAGAAGGCCTGCCAGGGCATCCCTTTTCTTGGGGAAAACCAAGCCCCTGCTGTTGAGTTGATTCCAACTTAAAGTGACCCTTTGATGGGCTTCAAGGCTGTAAATCTACAGGAGTGAGAGCCTCATCCCTCTCCCGGGCGTGGCTGGTGGGTCTGAACAGCCATCCTTGCGGCTGTTCACAGTCCAGCACCTGTCACCCACTGCACCACCAGGTCTCCTCTGTGTTGGAGAAGCAGCTCCGGACGGGAGAAACTGGGGTGTCCATACAAGCAGACTGCAGCCACCAGGAACAACGGGAGGTGCTCGTCGGGGAGGTAAACGAAGTGTAATCACTAGCTGCCCCTAGTAATACTGGATTTCAGGGTTCCAAGTGGTAGTGATTAAAGGGGGCTTTCATCGCTAACATGAGGACATTAGACATGACCACTGAACCACAGCACACACTTTTTACACACAACTTTGCTTTCCAAGGACACGAGCACAAAAACAAGGTGGGCCACCACCCACCCCCGCTGAGTGGCCGGCCGCCTGCCTTCAACATCATCCCTCGCCCAGCATAACCCGCCAGTCTAGAAACGGCTGCTGTCCGTTCTGAAGCAAGGCAGCGTGTGCGTGTCAGAAGGGAACCGTGCTCCATGAACTTCCCAACAGCTGTGTTGTCAGAAGTATATCCTCAGGTCTTTCCCTGGAGGTGCCTCTGGGTGGACTCAAACCTGCAGCCTACGTGGAGTGGTTGCACCATTCAGGGATGACAGTTTAGAAAAGGGATTCATGAGCAGTACCTGTTGCTGCTATCAGCCCAAGTTTCCTGATGCTGCCATGCAAGCAAAAGTTCCCTGGGCACCATGTGATTCCCCTTCCTAACACATCTCCTGGTTTTCACTTTATGTTCATTTGACTCTGTGTCCCCCCCCCCCCCCAACTGCACGCTCCAGAATGCAGGCCCTGTGCCTGCGTGGGACACCACTGTATCCAAAGCCCTGAGTGCTGTGCCTTGGATGTCACAGGCGCTCGCATTGTCCTCACCCACATGAATGTCTTTGCCATCAGCCAGTGTCAGCTTAGAGCCCCAAATGGGGAGCTATGGAAGCTCTCAGGGGTGTCAGAAACGTTTTGTGCCTTGATGTGGGTGGTGGATGCATAGGCGTCCATGTATGACACAATTCATCGAGCTAAAGGCAGGGCTGAAAGGACACTCCTGCAAGCTGTTCTTGTCTGTCCTTCACCTCATCTGTGACCCCCCCCCCAAACAAAACAAAAACAAAAACAGAAAAGGGGAAATCAGGAGATAAGGATGGAGACACGACCACTTTACTTGCAACCCCCCTCCTCTTCCTGGTTTCAGAAGCAATTGTTCCAGAAGACAGCTGGGGAGGCCCTGCAGCACGCACTGTGCCTGCACGGAATCTCTGGTTTTGTCCTCATTTCACCTGCCTTCCTGAGCTTCCGGACAGGGACTGGGCAGCGTTATGCCCTTCCACTCCTGGCACCTTCTCTCTCCTCTCTCTCTCTCTCTCTGTGCCACTGGCCTTCCTCATCAATGGGCAGGAGCCCTTCTCCCATCAGGGGTCAAGAGGGCACCCGAGATGGCTCGCGGGGTCTGAGGGGCTCTTTGCCATCATGTTTGGAATTCAGAGCACTGCCCACCATGTGGGTGTGAGGCCTTGCCTGTAGCCTTGCCAGCATGAACTCCTTAGGTTTCTGCAGAACTCCAGCTGTGGGCTGCCGGGTTCCAGGAGCACATGCTGACAGAAATGCTTGTGGGAGAAGAAACCGCAGGAACTGCGTAGTTTCCAGAACAGCCATCGTGATAGAAGGCAAGCAGGCATCTCTGCTGAGGGCTGCAGCACATTCAATAGCCCTCGGGCTGAGAGACAGGGCTTTGGTGTCCCAGGGCTTTGACTGTTGCTAAGGGTAACAACGAGGAGGGGATCCACAGTTGCTTCCTCAGGGAATTTTCAAAGAATCCAAGTGGCTGCCAGAACCTTCTCCTTTTATAAACAGACAGTATTCAATTTCCTAGAGTATAATTATAAACACACCTGCTCCAACTGTGGAATCTTTCCATAAGCAAGCAATAAACTCCCAGCTAGGAGACCCAAGTTCTATCTTGAGCAAACAAACACATCAACTGATTACTAGGGTGCAAAACAGTGTTATTAATAGCAATGCAGACTCTGTTCCGATTAGGAAAGGCTTTCCTTTTCCACCTTAGTTTGTTCTTAAGCAAAGAGAAATGTAGCCTCAATATTTCACATTCGTTTAATCCGCCAGGCATTCACACTTCAGGTAGGAAAAGGATGCCAGTGTGTATACTGAGCATACGTCTCAGTTCTCTAGTGCTGCTATCACAGAAATGCCACAATGATAGGGCTTTAATAAACAGTGTAGGAGGCTAGAGGTCTGAATCCAGGGAGCTGGCTTTAAGCGAAGGCTTCTCTCTGTCTCGGCTCAGAGGGAATCTTTGTTTCTTTTTCTGCTCTTCCACTCCTAGGGGATCTCCACCTGGCTGGGTCTCTCTTTGGCCCCATCCTGGCTGCTGGCTACTTTATATCTTAGATATCTCAAAAGAGGATACACCCTAGACAATAGGTTCTCCAACTTATTTGGCCTATTTCCCCATTTTCAGAGGACAACAAATTACTTACAGCCCCCACTGGCAATGAAAAACTTTTATCCTATAGCCCCATGGGTCTCAAACTTCCTAATGTCGTGACCCTTTAATACAGTTCCTCATGTTGTGGTGATCCCCCAACCATAAAATTATTTTTTTTGCTAAAAATAATTTTTGCTGCTACTTCATAACTGTGATTTTACTACTGTTATGAATCGGGCGACCCCTGTGAAAGAGGATCGTTCAACTCCCAAAGGGATTGAGACCCACAGGTTGAGAACTGTTGCTATAGTCCATAACCCAGAATAGGGTGTAGACATGTTTTTGCATCCCCCCCACCATGCCCCCAGTGTTCCAGTGGCCCCCAGAATGCGATATTTATGATTTTAGGGAACCAGGCCCTTTACTAATCCTGCCCAATGCACACAACAGAGAACCCATGCCCAAATGGAATTTTAACCCTAAGCATAGAGTTGAGAATTCCTAACACCTCTTTTTGGAAGACACGGTTCAGTCAGTAACAGCACAGTATGCACTCTGCGGGGCACACCAATCGCCTAGAAGCCCGGAACAGCAAAGATCACCGAAGTTAACGGAATTACCCAAGTCTTTTGTCCTTGTCATCTTCTATTAGAAGCCTGACTTCCGTTCCAGTTCATGCCCAACTAACATAAGGAGAGTTCCGTGTTTGCAGAATTTGCTGCGATAGATCAATCATCAAGTACACCCAGGAGCTGAGGAGCGAGGATTAGTCCGAATTTAGCCGTGAGCCAGCTGTGCAGGCCAGGAGCAGTCACTGCATCTCGGTGAGCGCCATTTCCGAGCCCAACCTATTGCCACTCCATTGCTTTCTGTTTTAACTGTTTAAGTGCCTACACTATGCCTTCGTATTTCTGGTGTCACAGTGGCAGGTACTGAGTGGACATGATATCCTATCTGGTAGCTATGTCCTACCCCAAAGAAGGTATTATGAGTTGGCCTGCCAAAACAAAGCAGCAGGAGAGGAAAAAACAAAACAAATAAACAACTCACTGTCACCAAGTAGATTCTGAATCACAGCAACCGTATAGGACAGAGTAGAACTGTCCCTGTGGGTTCCTGGGGCTATAAAGTCTTTATGGAAGCAGAAATCCTCTTCTTCCTTCCCCTAAGCAACTGGCGGGGCTGGTGAGTTTGAACCACTGACCTTGCTGCTAGCAGTCCAATGCTGAGTCCACTATGCCTCCAGGGCCCCTTAGACCCAAAAAGTGAATTTTAAAACTCATATAAAATTCATTTTCCAACCTGTTCAATCTGCCAACCAATCAAACAGCCTCAATTACGTACAGTCTTCATTCCCAAATCAACTAACAAAAATGCTCTGGTGCCATTTACCTGGCAATGCACCCTGAAAACATGAAAAGGGATGTTGACGTGCATTCACCAAAGAGGTGATACGAATTGAAGTGACATGTATGTGAGGCCTGAGAACGGAAATCATGGAATTAGGTTTCCGTGTTTGGATCTACAGACAGATCTCCTAGAATCAAAGCTATGGATGAAGTACATCCCCAGTCCCATGGGTGGGCCTGCAGCTGGGCATCTTAGAATCCACAGGGCACTTTGGCAGCAGTCTAAAAGGCCATCCACACTCAGTATGTGTTGGCCTGCAGCAGAGTGTAGCAGCGTTTCTGCTACCGCCAAAGTGGCCCAGTTCAGTGTGCATTTCCCGTGCATTACATACAGATAGAGAAACTCGACACAAGCCGGTTTCAGAGCTATGACCGGCAACAACCACAAATTCAGTTGAGATTCTAGACAGGGACTGATTGAAAACTCTCTCTAGCTGCAGATGGGATCTCAGAGGGCACACAGAGCAAACACACGCATGGGAAATGCTAACACAGACAGGTATCCCGGGAGGTATGCCAGACAGTCACACACGAGGAGACACTGTGGAGACCAGAAGACCAGGAGAGGGTCATGGGCACACCACCATGGGACATTAAGAAAAAAAGGAAATTAGGACCTCAGCATTATCCAATTCATCAAGGGAAATTAGCTGGAAGAGAGAAAAGAAGGAGAGAAAAAAGAGGAGAGGTTAGGAAGCCAGCCGAGCGTTATAACTGTCACATATATATTACTATTCTTGACTCTCTCCGGTTAAAGCATTGTTCAATGGTGACCAGCTACTTAAAGGGCTCAGGAGGTACACAGTGACATCCGAGAGCAGAAGTCTTCAGTGGGACAAACAGGCGGGAGGCAGCTACATAACGGAACCCCAGGGCCAGCACTGCGCCCTCACGCTCTCCCACAGGCATGAAAGTAAACTCACCGGCTGGTGAGCAAGGGCAGTATCCCACACAAGGACCATCGTTTCTGAGAAGAGGGTGGGACAACTAAAGAACCCACTGAGAATAGGGCAAGGTCTTCCTTTCCTCCAATATTTGATTCCATGGTAGTCTGAAATGCAGGCTCCCCTCCAGCTGGGCTACATCAGAGGCAGCTTCTACTGCGGAAAGTGCTAAGGCCGACACAGAAACCACTGTCCTTGTTCTATGCCGTCAAGTAGACTCTGACTCAAAGCAGCATCCAAAGATTAGAAGCCTAATCCTGCTGCTGCTGGTGAAGAAAAGAAGCCACGTTCTTCCCCTATGGTGATTAGCGCTATTATGGGCTTAGTAACAAGTAAAGGGATTTTCTAGCCTCAAGTCCAAGAAAAACAAACGAACAAGGACTGACCACAAGTATGCTTGTTAAGGGAAGAGAGAGGTGATTCTTAACTGATGTTTATTATGCATCGTTACTATTTAGTCCATTTGGCAAATTTAAGTTCCTATCAGCAACACTAGTCCTGGGTGGGGGGGAGGGAAAGCACTGGAAATCAGCAGGGTTGGATGCGGTGATGCTGCAATTCCTTCAGGACTGGGGCAGTCAATCCTGGCCCTCCCCTGGGGGAGGGGTCTGTTAGTCATGGGACAAGTTCCAGTTTAACAGCTAATCTATAGGAAAATCAGGATACTTGCTCTGTGTCCTTGGCCCCAAGAACCTCATTTACTTTATCAATTCCAGCCAACTGGTTTGCTGGAGACAGGTTTGTGCCTTAGCTTGGTGGTTTCCACCTTGAAGAAGTTAGCTTGCCCTGTATGTCATGCTTCTTCCGTCAAATAGGGACAGCAAGTAAACCACCGACAGCATCTTCAAAAGCCTTTGTGAATCCTAAGTGCCAGTCTGAGAGGAATAAGAATTGTTTTTAAAGTCCAGCTGATGTGAATGGTGAACCAGCATTTCCCAACAGTCAAAGCATTGAGCCAGGAGCACGGCCGGTGTTTGCTTTAGGGGTTTGGAGCTACTGACTAGCATGCCATCTGACAAGGTCTTCCTGGTCCGTTCTCAGACTCACCTATGGTACTTCAGCTTTCATCAAGAGAGAAGGGCAGTCCCCACCACTCTGGAAAGAAAAGCCATCTTTCCTCCAAGCTTCTCTGGCTTGAGTGTGGCTCATTTCTTCCCTCGCTCAAGTGGGACTTGACTGAGGGCTCTAGAAATCATTCTGAATGTTGGCGATTGACTTCCTCCTTCATGATGGTCTTCAGCTTTGGCCGTAAGTGCCCGGTCTCTGTCATCTCTCGAGCTTTCTAGCAGGCAAGAGCTCAATGTTCTCTTAGCTGGCATTATGGGTGGGGAAAGGGCACAGCGTAGCAAACTTCCCAGAGGTCCTAACACCCTGAGAAGCACTAACAGCCAGCAACAGAGACTCAGTGAACTCTTAACAATTCTACTTTCCATCTTACAGGGAGAAAGCTGAAGGGGAACGATGATACATTTCTACAGCATACAAGCATGCTTATTTAAGAAATAAGGTTTCTATACTAATTTGTAATATTTGCCAGAAGTGGAGCAGAGACAACACAAGAATACCCTCCTCAGAAAGTGTTCACTTTAAATGCAAAGGGGTTTCAGAAAGTCCATAGGAAAATGGAAATGACAGGTACAAGGATTTTTCCCCCCACAAACTTTTTGAAACTCCCTTGTGCATTGGTTATGGAAAGGAGCTGAGTCTCAAAAAGAGAAAATAATGACCTCTATCTTTTAAAATTCTATTTGAGGCCCCACAGGGGCAAAGAGAGCCAAGTCTCTTTGGTAGATTGCATTTTAATGGGAACAGTGACCTTCTGTACTAGAATCATCGTTTTAAAACATTTCTTTTTCTGCTTGAATGAGCTTACGAAATGTTTTAAAATAAAGATTTTGTGAAACAAATGGTTATATTTTATTTGCTTGGCAAGTATATTCCTTTGAACAAATACTCTCATCCCGTACCACCTTCTCTTCTCTCCCTGTCTCTCTTAAGCAAAACCTAGGTAGGTACCTATACCAGGAAAAGGTCACCTGGTTACGTTGCATCTGTATCAGGGTGTCTTCCAGTTGGTTTCAACTCATGGGAACCTCCTACACAACTGAAGGAAATACTGCCTGGCTGGCCCTGCGTCATCCTTCCAAACATTACTATGTTCGACTCTATTATCGTACCCACTTTGTACATATATGTCATTGAAGTTCTGCCTCTCTCCCTCTGGCCCTTTAACAGGCATGGAGCTCGTCTCCAGGGACTTGACCATCCCAATAACATGTCCAAAGTACATGAGATGAAGTCTCACCATTCTTGCTTCTACAGAACAGTTTGGTTGTAGTCTTGCCAAGACAAATTTGTTCAATCTTCTGGCAACCTTTGGTACCTTCACGACCATGGCTTGGGGCAGGCACATTTTAGTCCCTACAGGCACATTTTTGTTTTTGAACACTTTAAAGAGATCTTTTGCAGTAGATTTGCCCAATGCAATATGTCATTTGATTTCTTGTTGCTGCTTCTATGGCATTGATTGTGGATCCAAGAAAAGTAGAATCCTTGACAATTTCAATTTTTTGTTTATCATGATGTTTTACTATTGGTCCAATTGTAAGGATTTGGGCTTTTAAAAATATTGCACTGTACTCCAAATTGAAGGCTGTCCTTTTTGCTCTCCATCAGTAAGTACTTCAAGTCCTCTTAGCTATCAGCACGCAAGGTTTGGTCCTCTGTCAGTCACAGGTTGTTCATGAGTCTGCCTCCAATCTTGATACGATGCTCTTTTTCATACAGCCCAGCCTCTCTCTCTTGATTTGTTAGGTTACAGACTGAATATGTATGGTGAAAGGATACCCTTCCCGATTTTAAACCACCCCTGTTCTGTTCAACTGGCTGCGTCTTGGTCTATGTACAGGTCTGCATAAGCAGAATCCCCATTATTTGCAGTGTTATCCATAATTTGTTAGGGCACACAGAATGAATGCTTTTGCCTAGTCAAATATCTCTGTGAATGCTCTGCTTTCAGCTAAGATCCACCTGATGTAGGCAAGACCAGTTGTTCCATGTCTCCTTCTGAATCTGGCTCGAATTTCTGGCAGCTCACTGTCAATGTACTGCTACATCCATTTTAAAATTACATCCAGCATAATTTTACTTATGTGCGATATGAATGATATTGTTAGATAATTTTCCCATTCTGTTGGATCACCTGTGTTTGGAATGGGCACAAATACGAATCTCTTCTAGTCAGTTAGACAAATAACTGCTTTCCAAGTCTTAGCACAACTAAGTTAGTGCTTCCAGCATTTACATCCATTTGTTGAAACACCTCAATTGGTATTCCATCAATTCTTAGAACCTTGTGGTTCACCAGTGTCTTCAGGGTAGCTTAGACATCTTCCTTCAGTACCATCAATTCTGAGCAGAGGCTACCTCTGAAATGGTTGAATGCTGATCAGTTCTCCTTGGTACAGTAACTGTAATTCTCCCATCTTCTTCTGATGCTTCCTACACCATCCAACATTTTGCCTCTGAATCCTTCAACATTGCAACATGAGATTTGAATTTTTATTCAATTATTTTAGCTTGAGATCAGCTGAGCGTGTTCTTCCTTTGGGGGAATGTCTTTTTATATCTTGGTATAATACTTTACTTTGTCTTCTCTACCCACCCTTTGAAATCTTCTGCACCAGTGTTCTTTGCTTGTATTATTTCCATTTATAAAATCTTCCCTGATTTTATACACACAGTTTCCTCCACAAAGTTCCCACTAAGGAACTTGTTCTCTAATTAGTCAACATTCAATCATTGTTTAATTTGTGGACTTAAATGAGAAGATTGACAGTTAAAATCCTTGTGCTTTAGGGACAGTGGAAGGAATATGTACCGCAATGAGGATTCTGTATTTTTCTTCCTTTTTTTAATCTAAGACTTCTCCTACGCTGAACTGCTCTAACACTAAGAAGAAATATCACGCATGGTAAAAGCAAGACTTCTATATGTGCAATAACCTGGTTTTCACCATTCTCTTGTACCAGGAAAGCTGTGGTTTACTTATCAAGGGTTTGTCAGAGAGTGGAGTAAATGAGTTATTGGGAATTCTGAGATATCTGTGTGCTTATCTAGTTAGAAGGATGGCAAAAAAAAAAACAAAAAAAACCTGAGAAGCAATTCTTAGGTTCAAATGCAAACGTGTGTAGTATGAATGTAAATTCACCATAACAGGCTCTTAATTTTGCTGGGAGCAGAGAGGTGAGGCCACGGGCTTGCCTTTGTCCCACTGTCACCCAATCCTGGGTGTTAGCAGCACCTGTGCACGTCCTTGCTCACTGCACGTGCGCAGAGGTGTCAGGTCGCAGGGCTGTGAGTTTCACAATCTCAATTAGAAGTGGTTACGTGCCGCCCTGCCTTCATTCCACTTAGAACTGGAGGCAGTTTCTGGACCCACAAGGAGGATTGTGCAACATCGTACCTAAAAGCAGAAGTGAGTAAACCCACAAGTATGCTGACCTGGAACCCCAAACTCAAGAATGCATACTGTCCCATGCAAGAGGACTCTGCATTTTCATTGGAAATTGATACAGACGGAAAATCGTGTGATTACTTTTTCTCTGATATTACATATTAGCTAATGTGGCAAGCAGTCTATAAGACAGGACTAAGTATTTCTGACTTTCAACGGAGTACGATTTAGTTACCTTTAGGGGCAGGATAAAGGGCTTTTCAAAGAAAAGTAAACCTCTCCATCAACAATAAGTGGACTCTGAGGCACCACTTCAGCTTCATGGTAAAACAGGGCTTTCACTCAAAACCAGAAAAGTGGTACCTTTTCTCCATAGCCTCTGTCTTTGGTCATCATCTCTCGGAGGGTCTGAAGCACCTTGATGCAGAGTTTCTCCTCATTTTCTTCGAGCAGCTGTTTGGTATGCTTTATTAACCTGGGAGGGAGGGGACCGCGGATGATATACCTGACATTGCCCTCACGTCTTGAAAACTTCGCAAGCCACTTATGTTTGGCATCTAGTCAATGGACAAAAATCCGTTACAGGTTCCCAGGATAAATGTTCTTTAGGACAGTCGCAGAACTGAGGCCACTCAATGACTGTCTCAATAGTGACACCTGCTGGTCTGTAGCAGCAAACACAAACACCCAACTGCTACTGAGAACTGGCCCTGTGGGTTTTGGGGACTGTAACTCTTTAAAGGAGTAGAAAAATCTCATTTTTCTCCCTCAGAGCAGGGACTGGTGGTTTCGAACTGCTGACCTTGTGATTAGCAGCCCGACAATCACTACACCACGAGGGCTCCTTCCACCACATACAACCTCACTACCATTGCGCCTATGCCGACTCAGAGATCCCGGTGGGTCTGCAGTTCAAAACCACCAGCTGTCATGTGGGAGAAAGACAGAGCTTCCTGCTCCAGTAAAGACATACAATCTTAGAAGCTCACCGGGGTAGCTTTACCCGGTCCTAAAGGCACCATATACAATGGAGAAGAGGGAGGAGTCAGAGGGCCACCCAAACCTGTCACTTAAAAAGTATGGCTACTTATCCACTGAGAATTGCTAGGGACATGGAAAAATTATGCCAGTCATGTGGGGGGGGAAATACAAAAACTTCCTGAGGATGGGGCAGAAACATAGTTTCCCTATCCACAGATGAATGCTTAGAAGGGTCCAGAAAATAATGAAATTGTTGCAAAGCAAACAAATGATATGGTTAAAAACAAAATAAAAATGGAGACTTCAGGTCATGGGAAATGCCAAGCATAAACTAAGCTGCTACACCAGGATTAGGACCAGCCCGTGTGGTGTGGGTGAGCTCAGGAGGCTCAAGTTTGGGAGGGTGGATGGCCCCGGGTCTGTCTGCAGCATACATGGCCTGTGATTCTCGGTTGGTAACACAAGGGGTGCTGCGGAGACTTGCTCCAGGCCAGAGGAATGGAAGATGAAAATAACTTTGGGGGCAGCCCACTTGGTCTTGGTGAAATAGGATTCTGCTACAAACTTACTCTGGGAAGGTCCAAACTGGGCTCTAGCACCTACCCATGTATCCCGCAGAGTTAAAACCCAGGACCATGTCCCCTGCAAAGGGACAGGCCGCTTACTTGCATATGAAGCCCCCGCTTTCGCACTTCCTCCTGGCATCGGTGTTTTCGGGGAACAGCAGCTCAGGGCGATGGAGCACGTCCACCAGCACAGACAGCTCTGCCTGCACCAGGGGCCGGAGCCGGTCCTCCAGCGCCGAGACGATGTCCTGGAACGGAAGCACAGCTGGTCAGCGGCCCTGCTGCAGGCTGTGCAAAGGGAGGGCAAGGACGCCTATTTCTGACTACGACATCACGCACAGGCTCGACTGGTTAGGCCAACTGCAGCACCGTCTGGCATTTGTCTCGAGTTATTAAAAAGTCCCCCAATGGTTACCTTAAGCATTAGCCTCCGGTGCAGAAAACAAAATTACTAAAAGAAGCTAAAATGCCCACCACCCCTACTTTTGAGATGGTCTTATGCTACTTTCTGGATCATTCCATATGCTTTGAAATAGGAGGCAAAAATAGATGTATTTCACACCATGGCAAGATGTCTGTGATATGAATATCAAAATGATTAAACGAAGTATGGACCACATGATCCTTTTTTTATAAACCATGTCCCTATCTACAGGCTATATAACAAGTCTGACTAAAACATGATGATGGCTTATTGCTGGCTAGTGGATTACAGGTGGTTCTAAGCATCTTCTAAATAATTAATACTTTCCAGTATTATCAAGTTATTTTACAATGAGTATGATTTACACATAGAAAAGTCATATACAGATGAGAACACAAATGAATGAACATGCTATATCAACATGCTAAATACATGTACCCTGATAGCATGATGGTCTTCAAATGCAAAACACATAGCTGTAGGAAAGGAAAACAGAGAGAGAAGTTGAAAGAGCAGCAAAAACAACACAACACACACCATATAAAGGCAAATGGCAGAAAACAGATGAGAAAATATCTTCAAAAGATGCTAAAGCCAGATATACGGCATGGTTTGTCTAAGACAGAGACCGAGCTTAGCACACCGGCTACTACAGGAGGACGTGGGCGACCGCAGAGATATGCAGGGAGCAGGCCCTTCAATCGCATTCTCTCTAGTGGCAGACCCAAAGGTCACAGGGAATGATCGATAATCAATTGCTTCGTCATTAACTTGGAAAATCAAATGAAAAATATATTAAGTTAATTTCACTCTACATTTAACAAAGTTGAGGAGATAACTATAGTCACACAATACTGTCTAAGATGAATGAAGAATAAATCAAATGTTGAATTGTGTATGGGTGGGGGGTACAACTTTCTGCATGACTGTGGACAGTACACTAATAGATTTGATGCTCACAGTATAGTAAAAATGAACGATTTTTAATAAATTCATCAGTTTCACCAGTATTTTCATCAGCTTCCTCTTTGGAAGCACACATCTTTCTCCTCTTCAGCCAGACTGGTCCTATATTGAGCGGTGCTATATTTGTATTCAGTGCAAACAGTTGTGCCACCACACTGGTATACTGCATAAAATCCTTCATCTTTTGCAAGACTTGAAGTTGCATTGCAATTGATTTGCATTGTATTGTCCAATGTCTGACATTCGGCAATCTGAGGCGGCCGACAGACAGACAAAGATGGGGAAGCAATGAGCAGGGGCAGTGCTCCCTAGTGTGAACTGAGCGGCCTCTGCACAGGGATTCATGATAGCAGACAACGTGCAAGCATCTGGTTTGCGAGGCAGGATACTTGCATTGCGCCAACTGTTGCTCTCCTGGGCAGTCTATAGCGACGAGACTCAGACAAGAAATTACTGGAGAATGAAGACCCTGTAAAGCCCCCGGGGCCAGTCACATGCATTTTATTTCACTCAAGAGGGTCCGTAACAAGTCCAAGAAAAGCCTAAGAAACGGGGGTGTTTGGTGGCAGAGTTTTTTAATTTTGCTTTAACTGGTAAGAAAACCCTGTGTTCACACGGCGCTGAGTCCAGAGTCCCTCCTCTTTCTAAACACATCGTGGAGTCAGAACCCTCTCTCATTAGGAGCCAAGGAGCCTTAGTGTACCAACTGTTTAGTGTATGAACCTCCCCAGCCACACTTAGCTTTCCTGGGCCACTACATGTGCTCTATTCTCTCTGTCCTAATGTCTTGCCACATACTCCCTCCCTCCCTCTTGATCTTTTCTGTGCTGTTGCTCACTGCTCTTGATGGTTTCCCAGCTTGGTCTGGAAGCTCTACCGATACCTGTTCAGCCTCACAGTGACACACATGCCTTCACAGGTAGATGGCACACTGGCTGGGAATCGAACACTGGATTCTTGCATGGAAGGTGAGATTTCTATCACTGAGCCACCTACTGCCTTCTTCCCTTTAAATGAGTGCATTTGTTCCTTCTAATCATGGTTCAAATGTCATTTCTCATCAGAGCCTTCCTTAATTGCCCTCCTCCAAAGTTCCACATTAGTTTCCTCATCAGAACTCCACATAGCCCGATGCTCCCCTCCAGCGTTTGTCCCTTCTGGCCCTATCCGTGAGCCACACTGATTGACACCTGTCTACCCTCCAGCACTTGAGATGCCAGGAAGCCAGAGAACCTTTCCTTTTTCTCACCACCCTGTCTCTACTGCCCAGCAGGGGGCAGAGGAGGGCACTGCTGAACTCATCTTCCTTAGGTTACTTCTACAACCTCCCAGAGGCTTGGTGATTACAGCTAATCATAACTGTTATTATAGCCACAGTTGTAACAACACAACAAATACAAGCTGTAATTTTCACAGCAGTCCCTGAACACTGCTATGCTAGTATATCCCAGTGTCCGCACCACAGACAGCCACAACAAATCTTGCACACTCTTCCTGACACCTGGCATTCCTCCTCGAGCCTGTGACTGCCTTGAGCAACTGAGTCTGGGCTCTCTGCAGAGATACGCATACTGGGAACCCGCCGTCATTTGTGAGGAAGCCCTGACCACATGAGGAGGTTCACTCAACCTCAGTTGGGATCCCAAGTGACAACTGGTATCAACTGCCCAACTTGAGAATGTTTCAAGATGAGTCCAAATAGTTATCACCCTACTGTAACCACAAAAGCAATCCTTAGCAAGATACACTGAGCTAAGTCAGTCTACCTCCAGAAGAGAAAAAGATAGTGCAGGAGTTTCAGAGTGATTTCTTACAGAGATGTAATTAACTGAAATGTGAACCAACTCTTTTGGTCCTCGCATATGCAATCCCACTAGGCGAGTTGCTACCATTATCCTCTTTTACAAACCAGGACACTACAGTCCAGAGGGATTAAGCAACTTCCTCAAGGCTACACTGTTTCTAAGCAGTTGAGTCCAGCTCTGAACCCAAGCCATATACCCTAAGACTACATTTCCCATCACCTATTGCACATTCGTCCTGACAACCTAGGATGCACAAACTGCAGCCTGGGAACTACTACCTATAAGAGAATAACGAGGGAGTGTGTTTGGAAAAGATGTCCATGTTAAGGGAGCTGTTCCAGTTTTGTACATTCATCTAATTCTTGATACTCTCCCCCTAACAAAGGGAGAGGCGGTCTCCTAGTAGGCACAAAGGATGAAAGGGTACAAGCTAACTGCGATTTCATAATGCTTTCGTTTCATTTGGCTCATCTGGACACAAAATCTCCTCTCCAGCATCATGATATTTGTTTACCTCCTAACTCAGGAGGCTAACCAGGGTCACGGTGGGAAAATGCAGCTCTATGTCCTTATTTTCAGCAGCCTCTAGCACCCCTTTGCATATCTCTTTCTAACAAGAACACATGCCCCATTCTTCATAAAGAAATCTGTAAATGGGGAAGCAACCTGCATAAAGCACAGCTTTGTCAGACTTCCTCTCCCTAAGCAGCCCCACTCACGGGCGTGTGCATGTATTGCTACTTCTGACTGTCCACTCACCACACTGACATCTCCCTGAGGCCAATCTCGGGAGCCCTGCTGTGTCCAGAAACCACCTGGAGCCAGGTAAGTGTGTTTGCTCAGCACTAGGTGTTACCTGCAGTCTTTCAATGATATTCCGGTAGTCTCTGGATGCAGCCAGAACAGAGTCTCTGCGAGCAGCATTGCGGGCCGACAGTCGCCAGTTCATGGCTGTTTTCTGCACAATGTTGTGGGACTTCAGAAAGAGGTTGTTGACTTGGCTGTCCAAGTCCACGGGGATGGCGATGGCCCGGCTCTTAGCTGCAGAGAGGAAGGTGCCTCATGAGCTGAGCATTCTGTGCGAAATGCTTTAGAGACAGACTTGATGTGGGAGGCCCAGCTGTCATTGAGAAAGCACTGGCTAAGGAGACCCCATGTATAACGGAATCAGACTGGGCTCTCCTAACTAACTCTTAGAAAGTAGATCACCAGGCCTTTCTTCCTGGTCCACGATAGTCTGGAAACACCACTGAAACCTGCTGGGTGTCCTAGCAACAAGCAGGCCCCCAGTGACCGGTGGACTGTGTAGCAAGGGAGGCCCACCACTAAACCATCACTGCCCCTAACAGTGTAACCTAAAAAGTGGGGAATTTAGAAAAAACAAAAACAATTATTATTTAAAAAAATACAAGCAGCACAGGATGCCCTGTCACAGCTAGAAACTAGGGCCCTTGGATATGCATTTCCAAACTAAGTAACAAAACTTAATGCTCAGAGTGAGTTATTTCAAATCATGGCAAGCCCACGTGTGGCCAGAGTTGAACTGTGATCCACAGGACTTTCAATGGCTAGCTTTCCAAATTAAACTGCCAGCTTTCTTCTGAGGCGGACTCAAACCCCCAACCTTTCGGTTATAGCAGTTGAGCACATTAACCAGCAGCACCCCTTATGGACTCTATTGGGTATAAGTAGAGGGATTTTTCTACCAGGCCCCTGATTCTGAGCTACCAGATCATGAACATATAGGAAACAAAACTTCAAAAGCCTTACAAAAATATCATTGCCAAATACTACCATATAAATAATACAAATATCTATCATATGCATCTACAATCTGGCAACAACCCTGACAAATACATTCATACTTGCCAAGCAGCCTCTAAAGAGAGCGAAGAGGCCCACTTGGTTTGGTTTCCCAGTTAAGGTCCAAATCTGCTGCTGTGGAGTTGATTGTGGCTCACAGCAAACCGATCAGACAGTAGAACTGCCCCGTGGTTTCCAAGGATGTAAATCTTTATGGAAGTAGATCTCGACTCCTACAGTGGTGGTAGCTTGACCCACTTACCTTTCTTTCCATTCGCAGCTGCAAGCTTAACCCTGGACATCCAGGAATCCTCAGACACTGTCTACAAAGGTCTAAGTAGCTTCTGCAAGTAAATGTCTTTCTTCTCCATTGTCAGTGGAAAGTTCACCCCTGGCATAGCATTTATGGGGAGAAAAAGACTAACGTGATAAAATTTGATAAAGTCAGGGTGAAGGAGCAGCAATTTCCATCACTTCATTTTAACGCTGCGTGGTGGCATAGTGGTTATGCATTGGGCTGCTAACCCCGAGGTCAGCAGTTCGAAACCCTGACACGCTCCCCATGATAAAGGAGAGGCTGGATACTGTCATAGAGAGTTACAGTCTCAGAAATGCACAAGAGCAGGTGTACCCTGTCCTACAGGATTTCAGGTCACTAAAGGTTGGAATTGATGACAGTGAGTTTATGAGAGATGGGGCATGGGCAGGGTGGAAACGGATAACTGTGTACTGATCAGATAAAGGGGGTTCCCCGAGAGAGCGGCAGGTGCTTTGCATGAAGAAGAGTTTTCATATACACTTGCTGGAGGAAACAAATACGTCTCCTAGACAAGGGCCTTCCCAGGGCCATGGATCGGGGGCAGCACTCGGACCTATCCAGAGTTACCTAACAGGTAACATGGAATCCTGCTTTTAAGGGCCTTCTTATTCTGTGACATCACTGGCTCTTTGGGAGAAAGTAGTCGAGGAGAAAGGGTTTGGGATCAAAAGACCTTGGCTCTCATGATCTGCAACATCCCAGCGCCCAAATCTGTGTGACCTAGGAAGTGTCGTGGATTATGTGTTGGGCTGCTAAGGGCAAGATGGGCAGTTCGAACCTATCAGCTGATCTGCAGGAGAAAGGTAGGCTGTCTGCTGACTTACGGAGCAGTTCCACCCCGTGCACTGGGGTCACGATGAGTCAGAGCCAACTCGAGGGTAGTGGGTTTGTTTCCTCTGGGTTATTCGTGTTAGGGGATTATCATGATGTTAAACCCAACCCACAATCTCTTACCTACGTCTGAGAGCACCCGGATACAGCTCTCCACAGAGGCTTTCTGGCTGGGCATCAGCCAGTTGCAGTGGTACACCCTGAACACACCTTGCAGCAGCTGCACAAAGACCGGCTGACGAGTCTGCAGGTACAAAGAGTGGGTTACTGAGGACAGATCAGGGGTCTTGCTGCTCTCAGCCACGGGCTAACGTATCCTTCAGCAGAGGTGGGGCAGGGCTGCTTGGTCAAGAGCTGGATTCCAGAGGTAGCCTGGCTAAGGAAGACAACCTCAGGAGCAGTTTAAGTCCTATTCATCACAAATGCGGTTTTATCTACCTAGACTTGACTACCCAGTTGAGCACTGCGCTCAAAGCCTGAAGACAGATTCACCTCCCGCAACCAACTTAGCTGTGTGACTCTGGGCAGTTCAGAACTCTTGGGAGTGTGTTGCTTTGGAAAAAAACCCTCGATAACATTCCCAACTCCCAGACAACGGTTTGTCTTTGCAATCCGGTGCCATCGGGTCAGCTGTGACTCACAGCAGTTCTATGCTGCCCCGCAGAATGAAGCACTGCCCAGTCCGCCCGTGTTTGAGGCCATTCTGGTAGCCACTGTGCCCATTCATCCAGTGGAGGGTCTTCCTCTTTTCCACTGACCCTCAAGTCGACCAAGCAGGAGGTCCTTCTCAGGGACTGGTCTCTCCTGTTCACATGCCCAGCATCCACCTCACCATCTTCACCGCCAAGGAGCACTCTGACAGCCCCTCTTCCAGGGCAGTCCTTAATTAAGCCTTGCCACGTTCCTCACCAACATTAGAATGCAAGCCCCTGAGTCCTCTGTCTTCCTTACTCGTGATCACATACATAGGAGGCGATTGAAAAGCTCATAACTTAGGCCAAGGGCACTTTAGTCCTCAAAGTGACAACTTTGATTTCGTCATTAAGCACCTCAAGACCTCTTCACGGCCAGCCAATAAGGCTGTGTGGTACCTGCACATTGCAGGATTGTCAATGAGTTGTCTTCTGATCCCAATGCAGTACTCAACTTCCCATATTTTGGTTTCTTGTATTATTTGCTCAGCATACAGAGGGGATGTGTAGGATGAAAAGATACATGAAAGGCCGAAGTGGCCGAGAAGAAGCTCCCCCGTACACATATTCCCTCTCCACTCCTTCCCAACGTTCCCCTGCAGGGGCTGCTCCAGTGGCCCACAGGGGGAGTTGGGCTGGTAGCTCAGGACACCATGCTTGGTACAGTGGAAGGACCGGGAGAAAAGGAAGGCATTTACATTAGTCTAGGTATAGCATTCAAAAAATGGATTGACACAGTGGCTGCCACCCGGAGCTCAAACCTAAGATCACCTGTGAGGAGGGTGGCGGTCCAGGCAGTGTGTCCTTCTGTGATCTGTAGGGTCACTGCGAGTCAGAATGGACTCAGCGGAGCTGACCAGCAGCAACTGTCCTCTGCTCTTGTCTCCTGAGGTTGCCTCGTAAATGAACTTTCATCCTTGTCTTAGACACTCATCTTAATATCCAATTTAAGAAAATCTCTAATTGAGTGACTGATGGGCTTGATAAGAGTCTCCCTTTGCTGAGCGTTGGTTTCAACTCGGCTGTAAAACAAGCCGGACTGGAACACAGTCACTGGAGTTCTCTCCAGATATTTCCTGAGAGTAGAATCAGCAAAATCCAACTGACAAGTGGGCCATGGCTCAATGCAGTTTGCTTCTGTGTTGGCAGCAATTTTGTCATGATGACAGAGACAGTTCTGACAGCTCTGCACTGGTGTTCATTCACGCACGATGGGTGAGCGTGTGGACGTTAACACTGGGGTAGGATTTAGGCCTCTCATTGAAGGCACACATCTGCAATCATTTCAAAGTAAGAGCCCTCAAACTTCTGCTTAATCAATTAGACATTGACTTTCTGACCTCATTTGAAAATTATAATGTTAGTCATCATCCCAAAGCTATCTAGATCTGGGCAGCTGGATCTGCAAGTAAAGATAATTCCAATTGATGAGCTCTTTCTGGTGAACTTTAATTTTGGAGGGAGAGACTGACCTAGTCCTTCCGAAAACCAAGTAGGGAGCTGATTCTTAGAGAATTTTAAAAAGCATTGAAAACCTCTCTGGAGAGGTTTCTGAGATAGTGGGGGTGGAAGTGGGAAGAAAGTGCTAGGGGGTGAAAAAGTGTTAGCAAGTCCTCACTTAAAATAACAACAGTAGCAGCAGCAGCAGCAGACAATAATAAATTACCAGAAACTCATCATTGTAAACAAACATTGTAAACATCATCATTCAGATAACTGTTATTTGTGAAATGCGTGTGGCGTGCCAGAAACTTTGACGCTTGCTCATGCTGGAGCCCCAATGACAATTGCATGACACAGGCATTCTCTCCACCCTGAAACAAAATGCAGAGGCCCAGGGAGGTTCAAAGAAAGAACCCAGAACAGTGGGTTGACATCAGGGCTTTGGATGCCAAAAGCCCATTTTCCTCCCACTGTGCCTCTTTCAGAGACAAGAAGGATCTTTTTCTTCCTTCAGGGAGCACTTTCTGTCCTGGTCCCCACAGCTATCCAAGTGCAGAGGACGGGAGCAGAGGGAGCCTGGGGAATGGGAATCCCTGGAGGTTGCCATGTGGATGAGCCCTAACTCCCAGCAACTTCTGAGGCAACACCAGTTCCTGAGCTAACTTCAGGGCCCAGAGTGAGCATCCTTTATGCCCTCATCAAGCCTTCAGTCTGGCAGGGAGGAGGAGTGCAAGCTGGCACTTGTTAATAACCACGCTCCGGCTGTGTATGACAGGAGCCCTCGTGGCACAGTGGCTAAGCACTCGGTGCAGGAGAGGGTTGGGAGAGTCTGGGCCTGTAAAGACCGCAGGTGCAGAAACCCCATGGTGCAGTTTTACTCTATCCTGGAGAGTCACAGTCACCTCGATGGCTTAGTGCAGGTGCTTCGTAACTATTGTCTCTGCTTTTGGAGTAAGTGGCAAAAAATACTGTTACATAACTACAAACATATACACACACATATAAACTCTGCTTCTTCCAAGGCTGAGAAGATTATCTCCAGGGGACATATAAGAAAAACAGCTCTGAAGTTTGGTGGCCAACACAGACCTGAGTATGGGCCCAACTCTGTCCTACCATGAAGCCTCTCCTCTTCCTTCCTCAGCTGTCATGTCCAGCTACTTCCTAGTCATTCCACTGGCTCCTTAATGCAATACAACCAAACCCATGCTCTCCATTTTCCCACGTCACAGATAAGGGAGAGTGGAACTAAAGCAACACAAGATAGAGAGCCTGAACAAAAGTATCCAATGTATTTCGTGAAATTCCTCTTAAAATATAAACCTAACAAAAAGCTTTGACTTTATCTTCTAAAATGTATGTATACACCCTGCATCTTTCCACAGCATCGAACATTGATGGTGAAGACTCGTTTCCCTGGTAACGTCAGCTTGATGTCAGGGTCAAAATCTGGTTCAGAGTAAGGAAGAATAGGAAGGAAAGATTCATTATCAAGACAAAAACCTGTCTGATTATTTTCCAATTAATTCGATGGATTGACTTTGCCACTTTGGGTTTGGCAATACCATCTCAAGATCTATTAGACAATGGGCATTGCCATGGTGATGGTCACTTCAATAACAGGAGATGTAAGTCCAACCCCCGTGACACTAAGCAGGGTTAGCAGATTAGTGAAGACTGCATTCTTGCCCGCAATAGCTCACATGCTTCTGACCTAACAAGCTCCCAGTTGGAAAATGCTATTAGTTGCAGATATTCTGAATGCAGCATGGTGGCAATACGGCATTTTAGTTCAACTTCTTAACTGAGTAAAAGATGACTATCGGTCTCCAGGAAAACACTGAAAGATTGAAGCTGATGATGATGATGATCTTACACTCACTCACTGCCATCTAGTGGATGCCAATTCACAGCGACACTATAGGACTGGGTAGACTTGGCCCTGTGGGTTTCCGAGACTCTAATTCTTTATGCGAGTAGACAGTCCCATCTTTCTCTCATGGAGCAGCTGGTGACTTTGAACTTCTGACCTTGTGGTCAAGTAGCACAAAGCATACCCACTATGTCACTAGGGTTCTGATGGTGGTGATAAGAGGAAAATTAAAACACAAAACTATTAACAACATGGAGTGTAGGGAAACATCCTGAGGCACACTTCCTTTCTCCACAGGCTTGTGCAGCAGCTGCCCCCCCCTCCCCCCCCACAGGAGAGAGTGTTGTTTGTAATGCGTTGCAGAAGGCTCCTGTCTCAAGTTCGTTCCAGCTCCCCCACAGCTGAAGACCAAGCCCCTTGGGTCTGCACTGTTACTCCTTACCTGTAGACTTGTACTCTGATCTGAGAAGGGTGAGCTGAAGAAAGTGGTGACGATACTCATGACGATTTCAGTCACGTACTTCTCCAGGATGGAGTCTGCGTGCTTCCTGTCACTCGTGTTGTTACAGGCCTGCAGGACAGTTGGACACGTCAGAGATGACCCCCAAACCTGCACAGCACGGGTGAACTGACACCCATGGCCTTTCCCATGTCCACGGACTGCCACTTTGGGTTTAGCCACACCATCAAATGAAAGGGAAAGGTCAGCATGGCTCCCCTGAAAAACTAGCTGCCATCGGCCGACACTGACTCATAGCAACCATACAGGACAGGGCAGAACTGCCTCTGTAATTTCCAAGAGGCATCTCTTTTTAAGAGTAGAAAGTACTGACTTTCTCCCATGGTTTCAAGTTGCTGACTTTGAAATTAGCAGTTGAATGCATAACCATTGTGGCCCCAGGACTTTCTCCCCTTAGGAGACAATTAAATCATGGGAAAAGAGAAACACATACACTCAGAAATCATGGCTGCAGAATCACACAACATTCTTGTGAGAGCTACAAGGCCATCACTTCTACCCAGGTGTACCAAGTCTAAATCCTCAGGAGGTGCTAAGAGGCAGGGGGCTTTAATACTCCCCTAAAGGTAAACTACCCTCTGCTTCATCAATTCATCTGGTGTAAGTCATGGGCAAGAGCCCATGTTAAACAGCAGATTGTAAACATACTAGTCAGGCAGGCAGATTATAGAAATCCTGGTCAGGCAGACAGATTGTATACATACTAGTCAGACAAACAGATTGTATACATCCTAGTCCAACAGATTGTAGACAGCCTAGTTAGGCAAGCAAATTTATATACATCCTAGTTAGGCAAGCAGATTGTATACATCCTGGTCAGGCAAGCAGATTGTATACATCCTGGTCAGGCAAGCAGATTGTATACATCCTGGTCAGGCAAGCAGATTGTACTACTGAAGTCCTTAGATGACATTCTATAGCATCCTTCCAATCAATAAAACATACTACTGATACACAGCACTTCAAAGAAATGGGCTGTGACTCAGAATAACTGAATATACACATTTGTGGGATGAGCAGAGATCTTAGATTTCACCTGTATTCTACTTAATTTTGCTGCTTAGAATAAGACTGGACAGGTCAGATTTAGAGAATATGTTATTTTTAAATCATGTTTTATTATCAGACTATCCCATTCTGAGCTCACTACTGGGCAGTTTGAAGGCACACCCACAGAATGAAATTTGTAACTAGCTATGTAGCATTACAAAACAATTTTATGTGATGGTTAATAACAGAAGGCCCAGCGACACAGCTCAGTGGTTGATTTCATAAACAAACTTTTATCGGAATAGAGTCATCCTCGTTCATGTACATATTGTTATGCTGATTTCTCACAGCAAGGGCAGAGGTAATTAGCTGGAACTGAGACCAGATATTCACAAGGCCAGAGACATATTTATTATGTGACTTTTTTTTTTCAGAAAAATGTTGTTGATGTCTGATTGAAAGCAGAGTAAGCCTCCCACTGTAAACCCTGAGATTTATGGGATTAAGAGACTGTGGAATTTGAGATGAAGTAACAATATGTCTATGGCACTCATGACCAAGTCCTGTCACACACAGTGCACAGGAAGAGGATCATTTCCTGCCGGTCCCTAGCCGGGCACTGGTAATTATAATGTCAGGCAGAAAATGCCACCTTTTATGATGGTATAAAGTGTGCTTTTTCTCCTCTTTAGCATCATCACATTTCTGAAACATTAATGTATCTCACAACTATTCTCTCAAGAACCTAGTCTCCTGCTCCCTCCCTAATTCTTCCACCAAAAACCTTAGATTAAACCCATGGTGTGTTGTGTTACATCATACCTCCTGCCTTGGGAGTACTACGCTCAAAGGCAAAACCAAAGTGAATATACTGAAGCCCACGTCGACGGCGGGGTCAGAATACAGACGAAAGAGTGATGCGCACTGTGCAATCCTACAGGAGAAAATAAACACTCACGTACAAGGAGGTGTCCTTTGAAGACAGGTTGTATTACCAAGGAAAATAAAACCTTGTCAATCTTATTTCACAAGCAATCCATAAAGGGTAAAATAAAAACCCAAAATAACATATCTTCCCTGAAACTTGATAACTAGAAAACTAGAATCTATTCTCGGCTAAGAGCAAAAAGTAGAAAGAACAAAAACTGCGAAAGAAATCAAAGTTCCAATCATACAACCATGTTCTCTCTCTTTCTCTCTCGTTAGCTCCAGAAAGCCTTACCCTGCAGATGTCCACAAGGAAATTTTCAAACAACTTCCACATGTGATTGCTGGTGTAAATCTCCTTCATTTCCACCTCAGTGTCTACATAGCAGTGATTCAGGAAGTTGATGTACGCAATCTTAACCTGGAAGACAGAATCGGGCTTTTCTGAGAGAAAAACTTGCCATGCATGGCATTGGTTACTGGCCTCATGTTAATACTGAAAATAGGCAAGATCGTTTTCCCACTGCCCTTCGCCAGTTCAATCTCTGTGGTTTTTATCTATATTCAAAAGCAGCAACTATGAAATTCAAAAGCACAAAGCATAAGGAGAGAATACTTTCACGACCCCAAGGTAAAGAATGACATAAACAACATGAATAGAGATCAAGATATTAAAATTTGACATAAGCATTTTAAAATTTTGGTTCATAAGAACACATCATTAAAAGAGCTAAATGACATTGCTTGATAAAAGATATGTGCAAGGGATCTAACCAAGAAAGAGTTCTTTCAGATTAATACAAATAAGATGGATCTCCCAATAAAAAAACTAGTCAAATAATTTGATCCAGTATTTTTAAATATATATATTTAAAATTTTTAATATTTTTATATATATATATAAAATATCCAATAAACCCATGCAAAAGGGATCAATCTTGTTTGGTCATCAATGGCTTTTTCTTTCTCACTGCCATTGAGTCAATCCCAACTCATAGCTACCCTATGGGACAGGGTGGAACTGCCACTATGGGTTTCTCAGACTGTAAATGGAGTGGAGAGCTCACCTTCCTCCCATCGAGCAGCTGGTTTCAAACTGCTGGCTTTTCAGTTAGCAGCTCAACACGGAACCCATGATGCCACCAGGGCTCCTAATCAACCGTGTGGAAACTAAAACCACTGTGAAATACCCAGAGTCCTGGGCACAATGTGGTAAGTCTTGGGCTACTAACCGCACAGTTGGCAGTGAAAAATAAGAGAAAAAGGAGGCTTTCTGCTCTGGCACAGATCTGCAGTCCCAGAACCCTATGAGCAGATCTCCTCTGAAGAGAAATTGGCTGATGGCAGTGGATACGAGATTCCTCCATGGTGGCTGGTGGCACGAATGGCTAACTATCCAGAGTGGCAGTCCAAAGCCACCCAGAAGTGCCTCAGAAGAGAGACGTGGCTTTCTGCTTACAAAAGGTCAAAGCTATGAGAAGCCTATGAAGTGCAGTTCTTTTCTGACGCACACAGAATCTCGCAGAACCACACCGATTCAAAGCAATGAACAACATGAAATACCACGACACCCCCAGGACTCACTGCCATGGAGTGGATGCTGACGTGGAACGACCCATAGGGCAGGCTAGAACTGCCCTGCAGGGCCAGGAGAATGAATGTGGAATCTCCTTATGGACTGCTGTGGTAAGAAAATAGCGGTTTCCACACAGCACAGCATACTGACAGGGCTACCTTGTGTTAAAAAGAGGGCGAGGGGAGATGTATTATGTGTTTATATGCAAACTACTATAAATATATATAAGAATAAAGTATTTTAAATAGGGGGGACAAATTCAATTTTTTATGGTTTAACACATTATGCCCAAACCACTGCCCGAGTCATCGAGGACGCCTGGCAACCCTCAGTAAAGTAGAAATGCCCCCCAGGGCTTCCACACGGTAACTCTTTATGGAAGCAAACTGCCTTATCTTTCCCATGAAGAGCTGCTGGGAGTGTGAACCACCCATCTTTTGGTTAGCAGCAGAGTGCTTAACCATTGTGCCACGAAGGCTCCTCTAGTCAGTTATGGTTTTTGATATTTGAACCATGTGATTGTATTAATTTTTAAAAATTATAATATAAAAATGTACTACATAGATTCAATGTTATATATACACACACATATATACCAATATATTTACAGTTTGATAGTTTAAAATATAAAGATTCATATCATAAAATATACAAGAATAAACTACAAACTGTATGATTAGTATTTCATTATTAAATAATATGGAAAAAAGAAAGCTTAATAGAAAAAAAAGCTTGGAGGAATTTTTTAAATATACAATGGGATATTACTGAAGCATAAAGAACAAGGGAATGCATGCAGTGACATGAATGAGCTTTGAAAAATTATGCGAAGGGCAGTAAGTCAGACACAAAAGCTCCAATCTCGCAGGGCTCCCAACGCTGAGAAAACGTTGATTAGTGACCCTTGGACACTCAGGGAGAATGGCTGAAGGGCAATGAGTTTCTAGTTGGTAGGATGAAAAACTTTGGGAATGGGTAATTCCCAACGTGGCAAGTGTATTTAATGTCACTGAATTTTGCATTAAAAAAAATAATTAAAATGGCTAACATTAAAAAGAGCTGATACCAAGGGCTCAATAGAAAGTAAATGTCTGGGCCTCCACTCAAGTACTCCCTCAAAGCAAGAATACTTTCTTCTATTAAATTGGCA
>NW_022111378.1:365314-376646 GCF_000313985.2 Echinops telfairi | reverse complement strand
GATGAGGGCAATGAATGTACAAATGCATTTTACACAATTGATGTATGTATGGATTGTGATAAGAGTTGTATGAGCCCCCAATAAAATGATTTTAAAAAGTAAAAAAAATAAAATGGCAAACAGTGTATCATATATATTTTACCAACCATAAAATTTTCCTGAAGAGATCAACAAGCAACACGTAAACAGCCTGTACTGTGGACTGTGGCATGTTAGACTAATTCTATTTTCTTGATTATCTGTGTTTTTTAAATGTCCTAAAATCCTTGTGTATTGTCTTTGAAGTGTTTTCTTTTTACGTAATAAACTTACAGAAGAATCCTTCCATCTCTCTGAACTACCTCTCAATCCACTCTTGATCTCCTTTCTGGGAGGCTTATTCTGAAGAACTCCTTAAGGAGACGCAAGAAAAGATCAACTTTCCCCTCAACCCTTGCACATAAAATTGACGCTCAAGAAAATTGTGCTTCAGCAAACTGAAATCTCGCTACAAAAGGAGCTGCCGTTCTCAAAACTCTGCTGATGTGGCCAGCTGCCAAGCCCAGGCACTGGCACTCATGCAGAGAGACGGCCAGGTAGCAGGACCAGCCCAGTTGGGGCCCTCACCTCGGGGATGCAGTCCTCATGGGTCACTACTCGGACAATGTCATCCAGCGGCAGCAGGGAGTTGCACTTGATCTCCGTGTACACGTTTTTGCCCTCTGTGCACACAGCCAGCAGCTCCACCAAGTGGATGTGGTACATGAGAGGGCTGTTCTCATCCATGCGGTCCCGCTCTGACCTCATCATCTGGATCAGAGTCTGGAAGGAGGCCCTGTCGTTGTAGAACACGAGGACATCCTCTCCTGAGCTGACCAGCTGTAAGAGAACACGGCTCTGTTTAAGTTACAAGCTGGCGAAGGGGGGAAGGGGAGCAGCATGAACAAAGGTGGCCGAAGCTATTCGCAGAGAAAGCTGTTCTATTAGCCGTGACCTTCTGGCGCCAGTCTCACCTACATTCCTCAACTCATCGCGTGCATTCATTTCTAGTTCTTAACAGCTAAACACGTTCAGCATCAAATTTTAAACCACAGATAGAGAAATATTACAGGGATTCTAAAAATTATTAGGGAAAAGAAAGTCTACATAGGAACATTCCTGTGTCAAGCACAAGCTTACCCTTGATTATTTCCAAGACTGCATGCTCCCAAAGCAGCAAGCATGTTGCTGCGAGTCAATCCTGACTCCTGGTCTCCCAATGTTTTACCAAGTGGTACTGCCCCACAGGGTATCCATGGCTGTCACACCAGGTCTTTCCCCAGTGGCACCATAAGTCGATTTGAACCACTTCTCTTTAGGTTAGTAATGGTTTGCACCATTTTAAAGTGTGTCTTCCTTCATACTCTAGCAAGGGTCACTCTTAGAACTCTCACTCATTGCCTCATCCCTTCGAATCACAGTTCTCCATTTCAAATTGAGACGCTACTTCTCCACTCTCATCAAACGCTCAAGACTTTCCTAGAGGGCCGGCGTGCCCCAGGACTATGGGCTCTCAGAAGTCAATTTAGGAATTAATCCGTTTCAGCATCACATGAAAACCCAAAAGCTCCAAGAGGGGGCTGGCACAGGAGTCAGAGTGAATATGGCCAGCTTTATTTACTTAACAGCAGCTATGTTACATGAGCACTAATTACGTGTCTGTAGGAATCATCACACGAAGGTAAACAGAAAGTCATCACCTCAGCCATGACCATGTCCTGGCACTTTTTAATAAACTTCCCTTCCGCCTTCACGATAGTCTGTAAGAACTTGATGTATTGGACGTTTCGACCATGGGTTTCGATGCAGTGAACAAAGTGCTGAACAACTCTCTCGTTGATCTCACTGCAAAGCTGGAAGTTGTTCATGAAAATGTGCTGCATCGTTACCGCCTCCAGGATCTGGCACAAAAGGAGAAGAGCACAAGGAATGATCCAGAGGAAGCTGTGGTGGCAGCTACAGAGCAAGGAAAGGAGAAGCCCAAGCATACTTCTGGACTCACTTCTTTCTTAACTAAATTTTGTTGGTTGTTTTGTTTTTTCAGGGATATATAATAAGTATACAGAAGAGTAAACCATCACAATTATGCAACTAAGCAGATGACAAAGGAACACCGACATCAAGGGATGCCTGATAATGGCCACTGCTCCCTCCCAAGTCAACTGCTTTCAAGACCCTACATGGGTTTTGTCTCTACTTGAACCTCGCATGTTTCTATCTGTTTTCTTCTGTTCGGCATTATACTGGTGAGATGAATCCATGTTGTGGAATGGATAGTAGTTGATTCACTGTCACTGCTATTTATGAACACACAAAGGCCTTCAGAGTTTATGGAAAATTGCATTATCTTTCAATTCCTTTTTCCCATGCATTTTTTGAAGCCCCTTCATACGTTGATATACTACAATGGATTTTTCTACTCTACTGTTCCTAGCAGGAAGCTCGCGGGCGTAGTGCTCAATGCAGTTTGAAAACACAAGCTGCTCCTCAGGAGAAAGATGGGGTTTTCTACTCCCGTAGAGAGTCGGTCTCAGAAACTGACAGTACAGTTCTCTCCTGCCCTGTAGGGTCACTCTGGGTGGGCAATGACTCGATAGCAGGAAGTACAATTGCTCGGCATTTGGGAGTAGCTGGTTTAAATGATAAGCGGTGGTACTATTTCCAAACAGCTTTTGAACGATGTTAACAATTCTCATTCTGCTTTCACAGCTATCTCATATCCTTGGCCATACTTAGTATTGTTTACCTTTTTTATTGTCTCTTGTTGTGTCTTTCATTTGCATTGGACTGAGGATTCATGCCATAGTTATTGGTCTTTTGGATAGCCTCTGCTACCAAATGCTAGCCCAAACAACAAAACCAGTTGTCTGTAGGATCCCTTATCAACTTCAGTCAGTGATACATTTGGTTTGGAGCTCTTTACTGAATACAGGAATTCCAAATGTCTCCTCCTACTCTCTGCTTGCTTGTGGATGATCTTAATGATACCATTTGATGAAATGAAGTTCTTAATTCTGTGTTTTCCTTGATGATTAGTGTCTTTGCATGCAGTTTAAGAAAACTCTGTTTACCTCTAGGACATGAAATATCTTCTAGATTTATTTTTTAGTCTGCTCAGAGTTACTGCATTTTATGGTTTAGTGTGAGGTAGGGGATTTTAACCTTTGTATCTTTCACTCTCTTTCCCTTTCATACAGAAAGGGAATGTTAATCTATGTTAAAGAGAGAAATTGATAGCAGATCATCTTGCATTGATTTTGGGATTTTCTGGTCAATGAAGACAAATATTCACTTTAAAGAAGTCCTTGACTAAAGTTAATTGGTCAGCAGCTTTTCTTTTTGCCAAAGTTGCTAATCCTTTCTTCCCCATTCAAAGCCAGATTGGCAACGTTAATTGAAAAACAGACCAGAGGTCTCCTGTGACCTGGCTCCATTGAAGAGGGAGAGTAGGGTTCCTTCAAGTAATCATACGCTGATTAGGCAATGGATGGTAACTCTCTCTCTCTCTCGCCTCTGCTCTTTTCAAGCTGCACTGTACCTAACGTCCTCAAACCACTAGCTTTCTCTTAAATTAAAATCACCTCTCTACACACTCAGAATAACTGCTCAGAATAAACTTTCAAATTTTGCTAACGTTTAAATTACTTTTAACACCCATTGCCCACCAAACCTGCAGCTTGCCTAATAGGTAAGTATATGCATGTGAATGTACTTGTCTCAGGAAGTCTTTTGCATTATGGGAGGATGGTGAGAAAAAAAAGGCCACCATGTAGGAAGGAGGGAACCGACTACATGGAACTGTGTGTGACCTCCTCCCTGGGGGACAGACAACCAAAAAGCAGATGAAGGGAGACATCGGACAGGGCAAGATATGACAAAATACCCATTTGTAAACTATCAAGGGCTCATGCGGGAGGGGGGAGCGGGGAGGGAGGCGAAAAATGAGGACCTAATGTCGGGGGTTTAAATGGAGAGAAAATGTTTTGAGAAACGATGTACAAATGCGCTTTACACAATTGATGTGTGTATGGATTGGGATAACAGTTGTATGAGCCCCTAATAAAATGTTAAAAAAAAAAAAAAAAAGAACCATGGCTCTAGGAATTGAGGTAATACCAATTGGAATGTTTCAAAAACACTGATGTAGTGTCAAGAGCACTAATTAAACTATTCCATGAAATTTGAAAAAAAAAAAAAAAAAAAAAGGCCACCCTTGCAGTTGTCCTGGCAGGAAGTCAAAAGGAGAAAGAAGTCTCCCCACTGTAGAGACCACCCGACCATAATACATTAGGTGAAAGTATCAGCAACATGCACATAATGCACTGTGCTATTTTGCTTTTTTAGCTGCATGTCGGTTTGATGTATTTAAATATATCTAATAAAACACAAATGTGATTTATATGGATATGTTGTGTATTTGTAAAGACTGCAGTATAAATGAAAAGATACACGCTTCAATGAGCACACCCTGGGAGATGTCTTCGCACTTCTGTATTGGTTACCTTTGATTCAAAGAGAAATTTTATTAGGAAAAAACACAGCTTACCTTGCCCCTACCACCTTCTACCACCTCCCCCCTCATACCCATCTGTAACTCCCTCCTCCCCTCAAAACACAAACACATTAAAAAAAAAAATGATGAGTATTTTTGTCTTCCTGGGAGTTGATCAAAACGTTCTCCTTTGGAATGAATGTTGCATTATAATGAGTCCCAGAAGGCACAAGAACTAGCTGTTCTCTGCTCTTCCCTCTCTCCTCCCTATGTGATTTCTAGACAGGCCTTGAGCCTTACCCCTGGGTTGAGAAACAGGTTTATGTGTTTGTGTAGCAGAGCCTGATTCTGCTGGTTGCCTGCACAGAAATTCTGCAAGAATTCATGAGCCAGCCGCATGATCTCCTGCATCTTGGTGTCCTCGGCCTGAATGGGATGAGAAAGAGAGAAATTAGTTGAAAGCAGGGGTGGAGGGGAGACAGCAGCAAGTCCTGGTCTCCAGCCAGGTGGTCAGGTTGTATCACACCTCCATCAACCCTACCAGATACGGGGGTCCAGGAAGTGCTCCCCGAGGGCTTGCCTGCCTGCTGTGTGGTGCTCAGGTGCTACACTGCTGCCCCAGAAAAGAACCAAGTGACCTATCTGTGCCTCACAGACAAAGGGGAATGTTCTCAGGGGCAGAAGTTAAAAGATGTTATTCAGAAAACTCAGGGAACATGCTCCAGGGAGCAGCTGGTAGGGCTGAACCATGGGGCTTTTGATTGGCAACCAAGCACTTAGTTATTGTGGCAACAGGGCCCCTTAAGGAGTCAATTAGTATAAAGGATTTAGCAAAGCATCTGACACATTCCAAGTGTCTGAGTGCTCAAGAGAGAGGTCATCTTCTTTCTCGCAAGGGTGGTGTGGGTGCTTTCACAACGAAGCTGGCCTTTCTGGTAGTCGTTTTTGAACCGGATACCTGAGGCTACGGCCTTGGACTCAAACCCTCTCGCGGTCTGGCCCATCATCTACTCATCTATCAAACGGGGATGCAACCACGGCCCATCCCTGGGCTTTCTCAGTGATGAGCATGTGCATCAGGCCACACAGATGCAAAGCTTTGCTTATTCTGCTTCTTTCGGTCCCACCTCCATGAACAACACATATGAAGGTGAGAGAGGGGTGTAAAGGGCAAGATCTGCCAGCATAAAAAAATAATTAGAAAAAAGTACCCCAAGAGATCCAAACACTGAACTAGAAGTCAGCTACCAGTAAAGATCCACAAGTGGGCACGCACTTGTTCCTGCACATACTGAACAACTAATAGAGCTTAAACTACTTAGGACAGTGGAGGTTGGGGGTTCGAGTCTACACAGAGGTACCTCAGAAGGCAGTCTTGCCCATCTGCTCCAAACAAGTAGCCACTGAAAGCCCTAGTGTGGGTTCCTACTGACAGACCTGGGCCAGTATGCCTAGGAGTCAATGCAACAGCAAGTGGCTGGTGACCATGTATAAACTTACTTGAGAAATGTGGCAGATGAAACCTTCTAGCACCATCCCAGGTACAAACACAGGTATATGGAGAGAAGCTGCCTCTCTCTGCTGCCTATGGCTTGGGACTAAGGGGAGAAAATGGCCTCTTCTTCCTTTGCATGATGGTAAATGGCAGGTGGGTTGTTTATGGGAGAGTTCCCCTTTATCCTTTCACTGCACCAGTTGTTCCCTATACAACAGTCTGAGGATGAACTGAACGTATGTGCGTAGGGGACACTGAACTTGCACTAAACGTGAAGGGGAAATTAGAGCCAGGGTTTGACATCTCCATTTACCTTAAAAGATGGTATATGTGACGATCGTGGAAGATGCTCCCACATGCTTATATATGAGGGGAGTCCAAAAGTTTGTAGAAAACAGAATTAAAAGATAATGAAATTTCCCCTCAAGACTTTTTGAAGTCCCCTCATTCTTCTGATACCCTAATCATAATGTGTCTGTAAATGTATCACAATTAAAAAAGAAAAGAGGCAGACTGCAACATGCTTTGTCCACAGAGATACCTGACGGCTACATGAAGATGTTTGGAACCTAAAAAGCAATTCACTTTCTTATGATATCTTTCTTTCTTTCTTTTTTTAAAAAATTCTTTTTAGTGGGGGCTCATACAACTCTCATCACAATGCATACATACATTCATTGTGTCAAGCACATTTGTATCTTTGTTGCCATCATCATTCTCAAAATATTTGCTTTCTACTTGAGCCCTTGCTATCAGCTCATTTTCCCCTCCCTCCCTGCTTCCCCCTCCCTCATGAGCCCTTGATAATTTATAAATTATTATTTTGTCATGTCTTACACTGTCCGACGTCTCCCTTCACCCAGTTTTCTGTTGTCCGTTCCCCAGGGAGGGGGTTATACGTAGATCCTTGTAATCAGTTCCCCCTGTCTACTCCACCTTCCCTTCACCCTCCCGATATTGCCACTCTCACCACTGGTCCCGAATTCCCTGTGTTTTTAGTTCCTATCTGTCATCATCTTAAAAGATGCTGTATAGGTAGGCACAAGACTCTCATCAGATTCATGTCTTCACCAACAATCTGTAAACTCAAGGGGCCTCGGGGCTGGGCGGGCACCCTCACCTTCTCGTAGGGGATCTGCAGCAGCTCCAGCACCACGGCATGGGCACCCATGTTCCGGAGCAGCCGCTGCTGCTGCTTCCTGCTCTTCCGGACTGAGGCGCCTTCTTGGACACAGAGTCGGCTGAGTCGAATCAAGATCTGGAAGGAGGGAAACAAGTGGAAAAAGAGTCCTGGGTGAAGTGAGGGCAGGGAGGCTACACACATTAAAAACTCCACACAAAGAAAGCTGTCCCAACACACAGCATCCCTGAGGCCTGGTCTTTTCCAATAATAAGCAGCGGGTGTGGTTTCCGAAGCACGCGGTAAAGCAGCAGAGCTCTCTCTGATGGGCACGACGATGTGCCAGGCACTGAGGCAGCTCCTCCAGAATTACATCACCGCATCCTTCACTCAGGTCAGAAACTTACACACGGAGTTGGCAGTGCTGGCTGCAGTTTCCAAGCGAGGGAACTAGGGCCCCGAAATATGCGGTGAAGCTGGAGCAAAGCCCAGAAGAGACACCAAGACCTATACCCCCACCCTCTACTTCCTCCAGCCAAACCCAGCAGCAAGGAAGTCCGGGAAGGAAGGAGGGAAAGGGAAAGCAGGTCAGAAGAAAGGGGTGAGGTTGAGAGGAGGCAGGCAGAGAGCAAGACAGAAAAAGGGAAAAAAGGAGGGAGGAAGACGGGGAGGGAAGGACAAAGATTTGGACTCTCAACTACAATAGTACACACCACAAAGGAGCCCAGGTGGCGTTGTGGGTTATGAATTGAGCTGTTAAACGCAAGGTTGGCAGTTCAAATCCACCAGCCACTCCTCAGGAGAAAGAGAAGGCTTTCTACTCCTTTAAAGAGTTATAGTCTTGGAAAACCCCTGGGGAATTCTAGCCTGACCTATAGGGTTGCTGTGAGTCAACACTGACCCGATGGCAATGAGTTTGGGTTGGGTTGGTATCAAACAACGGAACTCCTTGGAGAAATATTAAAGAAGGACAAGTGACAGAGGGGGATACTTACCTCTTTGACCACCCTATAGTTGTAGCTGCTTGTACTTTCATGTTTTTGTGGCTTGTTAGTCCCCTCCTAGGAAACAAAATGAACAGTAGGACTGGGCTCAGGCTAACTCTGGGCTACTGCCCATGTGTTAGGGTTAGCATCACCCTTTACAACAAAACAGGTTTTGCACTGCTTTTCAACAGTCACACTGTTGGGCTTTACACTAAGGCCCCGTATTTAATTACTCACCCTCACCTCTCTTCTGAATGACAGCATGTCACACACTGGGGAGAATGATATCCGGTCTCAACTGGGCCAAGCGGTGCTAGAGAGCAGGCTTGCCCCTACCGGGTCTCTGTGCAAGCCTGGTGCTCATTCACTCAACACTAAATCTATTACCATGAGCCTGGGGTCCTGGGTGACAGCGGTGCACTTTGGTGTTAGGCTCACGCCTCACAAGCCTGCTGTTCTGTTCCCCTGGCTAATTAACAGGAAGGATCTCATAAGAATAAGCTCCGCCTGTCATCTGCTTATAAAGCCCTGTACTGGCACTGTTCACGCTGCAGGGAAACATGGGCATCTCTCTCACCTCCACTTTCTTATGCTCGTTCTCACCGGATGGGCCATCCATTGCCTCGTCAGGGCCCTGCCCTTTGTACACCCAGAGCTCTGATTTTTCCACAATGGACCTCAGTTGATCCAAGTCTTGTTTGATCTGTTTGTAGTTGTCCACATCTTGGCTGGTCACTAGCAGTTGAACCTTAAGGAACGCAATCCATCAGTTGCACGGGACAGCTCAGCTTCTTTTTCAGACAACACACACAGGGCAACTTGGGCTACCTGCTTGAAGGCCTGCAGCACTTCCTGCCTCTGGCTGAAGTGCCGGAAGAGCAGCTGCAGGGCCCCCGACACCAGTGGTGGGTAGTCGTGCATTGTCAGGTGCAGCAGGACTCGCAGGAAGGTCCGGCCACCATGGTCATCCAAGTCCAGTGGGGTGTTCTCCTCACTGGAAGGAAGCGGGGGAGGAAGGCAGGATGAACTGCGGAGCCCTGTCTCAGACACCCAGGCCAGTTGTGATTGCAAGACTACAGTCGAGCTTGTGCTGCATGCCATCAGCTTCTTTAACCTAACTAGGAGACGGACTCTTTCTCCTGCACTGTACTGTGAACGGAGGGTCAGATAGATGTCACTATTGTCAAATCAGAAACCAAAGCCCCTCCCTTCCCACAGCGACAGGTTGGCCATGTGATTGGGCTCATGAATCCTGCTGTGCTGGCTGCCTAGCCTATCGCCTGACAACTTCCAGCACCTTTGCTTCTCCTGAGTTCTTCTTTAGTGACTTCTTTTATTACCTGTTGATTTTAGTCAGCCAGTGGCCATCAAGTTGACTTAGACCCATGGTGACCCCATTTGTTTAGAGCACAACTGTTCTGCAGGGTTTTCACAGGCTGATTCTCAGCCCTCTCTTCCAAGGTACCTCTGGATAGACTAGAACCATCAACCTCTCAGTCAGTGGCCAAATGTGTCAAGAGTTCCAACGCCTAGGGAATTCTGTTTATTTAGGATGCCATAATCCAGTATTTATTAAATTATATATGGTAAAAAAAAATATTTTTTTCAATCTGTAGGAGACTGATATAACTCTTGGTCTGTACCATTTCCAATGACTCAAACCTATTGATCATGTCTTTGATACCAGGGCCAGAACAATGTAGAAGCATACTGTCATTCTGTTCTTATCTTGTCACCACCTGTTAACAGCTCAGTCTGGCAAACCCCACCGTGAGGAGGCACTCGGGGTTGGCCAGCAGTTCAAAACCACTCCTCATGAAAGAGATGAGGCTGTCTGCTCCATAAAGATTCACAGTCTTGGTTAATCTATATAGGTGTGCTATCAGTCACAATCAAGAGGCTCGTTTTGTGAGTTTTCAGCAAACCATGATAACTCAGTGTTCTGAGAAGCAGAATCAATCAGCACCACATAAAGGCATGCTCACGCCCCACATTCACGTCCCATGCAGGGACTTCGTGTGACTGCGGACCAGCGCACCTCACCCACAGCCACACTTCTGGACCCCCGGGTGTTGCTATGATGCTTGAACAGGTGTCAGCAGCAGCTGGCAAACTGCAACAGCTCCATCACTTGATGACTTCATCTTTTCTATGCAATTGTAAAGTTCATGAGCATTCCCTGCATCGTGTGGCAGACCACGCCACCACATACACACTGTCCCCAAGAACCGTGCCAGTCCCTGCACTGTGTTTATGAAGAAATGAGCGCCAGGCAAGAGGAGCTCAATCTCCAGGTGAGCAAGGAGAGCTCAGAGAACACTCATAGTGCTATCCTCGCACTTCCTAATGGGAGCATGCTGCCTACACCAGGTGAGGGGTCAAGGGCTGAGCTGAGTCGCCACATTTCACATGGATGCATGCTCATGCTGAACTCAGAACACCTGTGGAAGTAAGCTTCCGAACACCACCACCTCCATCGTGTCCAACGCAAGTGCTGACGCCTACGGCACACACTTGGTTTCTGTGCTCAGACCCTCTGTTAACACTGGTCCCCAAAGACCTGGCCCTCGCCTTACTCACACCTTCCAGTAGTCCCTCCCACAGTGACGCCAGGTGATTTTCTCTGACCAATAGGTAGGATATTAGCAAGCACAATGTAAGCAGAGGGTTGATTAGTTTACCCAATTGAAATGCTTGCTCTTGGAGCTGGCCACCATGCTGTGAAGAACCCAAAAACACAGCAAGAGAACACGACAGGGCCCAGCATTACACATATGCTAGCAAGGGGCTAACAGTGTGAACAAAGTAAACCTGAGTGGCTAATCCCCCCAGTCATCTCTCACTGCAGTCGCAGGAAGAGAACTTCAAGGCATGCTGTAGAAACAGCTGGCCCACAGCACCGGGACAGGGAGCAGTGTGGCAGTGGTTTCCATCTCTTAGTTTTTGGAGTCATTTATTGTGCAGCAACAGAAAATCAATCAAACTATCTAAATTATAAGAACTATGTCTAAAGAGTGTTTATGCCCACTAAGGAGGTGCAACAGATCAGGAAGGGAATGGAGTGGCGAGGTCCCCAGGGAATGCTGAAGGTGGACTTTGGGGCCAGGGCGTGGTGCCCCAACAGACTGGACTGGAAAACACTCCTAAAGGCCAACAAACAGTCCTTGAACTAACTACAAGCTTTTCTTTCTAGTTGTGCTTTGTTTTTTTTGTCATTGGTT
>NW_022111378.1:350795-363949 GCF_000313985.2 Echinops telfairi | reverse complement strand
GATGAGGACAATGAATGTACAAATGTGCTTTACACAATTGATGTATGTATGGATTGTGATAAGTTATATGAGCCCCTAATAAAATGATTTTTTTTTAAAAAAAAGAGTGTTTATGCTATAGTTTCATACTTGTAGGTATTTAAGTCTCATAACAAGGATATTTTAGGTCAACACTGAGCAATGTGATCTTTTTAAAAAGGGGTTCATACATTGCTGTAATGTTAAGAACAAGGAAAGTACAGACTGTGTTTGTACAAAGGGCTTCTAGAGAGTTCAGGGATAAAAATGTGACCTCTTACCAGCAGAGAACAAGATCTTATTAACTTCACTCTGTTTTGAGCCTCGCCCCCACATTTTTTTGTCTCGCCCCTATTTCCTCATCATTATTTAAACCCTTGTAATTTGTTGGGAAACCTCATTAAATCCTGTGTCAGGAAGACAAACACACAAATCAGGCCAAGCAGATGGCACTGACTTGAATATTCGAGAGTTCCAAAGACAACACTATAGCAAAAGACTTCGCTCAAAGATTAAATTGCTCCTGGTGCACAGAAATAATAGACAGTCTTCTTAATCCTAGAGCCAACTAGAGAATAGTCAATGGAAATATACTTTCCTCCCTCCAAAAATGCCTTCTGCTTGCTCTTCAATGTGTTCAAAGTCAAGAGCACCTGAAAAGTTAAAGAACACAATTTCAGATGCAGGAAGGTCTGAAAACATGCTGCTGATGAAGTTACTCCAAACAGTGGTATCCTGCCCTGCCCATGGCTTAAGCCCAAATCTTCCAGAATTACAGACGAGGGAGCGCCCCTAAAGTTTGCCGAAGATGGAACTGCTGGAACTTGTCCATGCACTCTTTGAAAACCGCCTGTAGTGCAAAGTTATGGAGCCAGGTCAACCAGATTGTATGCTCAGTGGCTCTGGTTTGCAGTGCCCCACACTCCCACTATTTTCCGGTTTACTGTGTGGCTGCTTGCAAAACTTGAATGATTTTAATCCAAGAAGACAAGAGCCTGACAGTTGTGATGATTTCTACCACCATCCTGACCCCAACCGTCACCACTCTGGATAGAAACTTCTATCACAGGCAGATGTTCTCAATGGGCCAAAAGGTTCTTTGTTGTTTGTTTGCTAGTTTGGGCAGTTCATCAATAACCACACCACTCGTTGCCTCAATCGTTTTGTGACTAAGTCACTCTAAGATAGAAAGAAATGAGATGCAACCAAAGAAGACCTGTCCTCTTTCTACTATTCTCCTATCCCCAAAGGACAACTACCAACATTTTGTTTTAAAATACAACCATCACACGCCATCCTGCGTTTGTAGAAGCACATTTCTGAAGGACAGTGTTTGGATTTGCATTTCTAGTTTTCATTCGATTCAGGCCCCTTCCTCCTGGAGCTGAAACACCAATTCTGGAATTACTGACCTGGTACACTGCTTGGCCCCTCTTGACTGCTGCTTCCAGAGGAAGTTTCCGAGGTCTGGGAATTGCTTTCATCAAACTCCCGCTTAAATATACACAGGAGGCAGGAGATCCTATAATCCAACCTCACATTCAAAATAAACTAAGGATTCAAATGGAAATGGAAACAGACTGGTTACATTAACACCATCTTTAGCACTTTTTGCCAAGCTGCTGCACTCTGGCTGGGCCCGATATGGGCTATCTCAATGACCTTAAGCACTAAAGGAGCCAAAGGTTTGGCTTGATTTCAATAGTGACTTTGTTGTCCATGGGCCTATTAAGATGTCCATGGGCTTATTAAGCCTACCCATAGCACCTTAGCTTCTTAAGCAAACCTCAGCATCTGGGCAATTAATTTAACAATTAATTTAATTTAACAAGTCACTCATCACAAACTCTTCTCTTCCCGCCCCGCCGCTTCCCTGTAAAAAAAGGACTTTATTTCAGTAAGAACTGAGTGCCCACTGGGCATCCCACTGAGAAAAGTGAAGATGACTGCATTTAATTCAGGAGACTTAACATAAACATGTTTTCACTGCTGAGAATGAGCTTGGTTCCTATTTCTATTCCTGTGGACTTCTTGAATTTATCTACTAACCCTTGGGCTCCCTCTTCCTTCATTTCCAAGATGGAAACTCATCCCATGGCTAGTATTGGGGCCAGAAAGAAAGATCATCCAGCTGGCACTGGCCAAGGCTCTCCTTGGAATTCTCCCTTCCCTGCACACCCTCCTCTTGGCAATTTCATCCATTGCCAGGGCCACACCTCTGCCAGACCAGACCTCTACAGCATAGCCACAGTAACTGCCAGTCTGGAAGGATGGAGTCATGTTGGCGAGCGGCAGGAGATGGCAGCAGAGGGATTAAGGGGCGCCAGTTCATAAAAGGGTTGACCTAGGAATGTCAACACTATTTTATTCCCAAGGACCTTGGTGATACATGGGAGCAGAGAGGTTAGACCAGCAGGGACCCTCTGTGGAGCACCCTTGCCACCTCAGGCTGCTGGGTACCTGGAGTATCTCAATGATCTTCAGCTTGGTGTCCATGACCATGATGTCCTCCTTCTCTGGCTCTGCTTGCTTCACGTTGCCTTCTGGAGCAGCAGCCATGGGAGTCATGGGCAGAAAGCCTCCTCCCCGGAGTACCACCTGGGTCATCAGCTCTCCAACCCCATGGATGGACCTCATCACATTGCTGCCTAGGGAGGGTCAGGGACAGACTATGGTCACCACACCAGAGAGTGCTCCCTGGCAGGGGATGTGGGTGCTCTTAAGTCATTTAACAAACCCCTGCTCAGATATACACTCAAAACTTTAGGGATCTGAGATGGTAGATATTCACAAATATTCTGGGCTTCAAAGAAGAAAGGAAAGAATGTAGAATCTGAACTCCCTGGCCGATAAACACATGTGGGATTAATTGAAGAGCGGAGGGATAAATGGCTTGGTGAGCTTCACCTTTCTAATTCTCCGGTCTCCTGTTTTGTGATGGTTGCACCAGGGCACAGCTGCCTTAGCAGTTTCAGCTTCAGCTTGCAAGACTGACTTCCTACAAGACATCCCCAAGGAGAAGCCACATGGACCTGCCCCGATGCAGCCCTGGGTGCTGGAGCAGCCATGTGGAGACCCCTGACAGCGCTGAGGTGCTTACACGTTCACTGACTCGGCTTTCCTCCTGCATTCGGCATTGTTGTGTCTGTTTTGTGAGATGGCGGAGGTCTTTGTTGATTGGTGTTGGACATATGGGTTAATGTTGGACTTGTGGGCTTGGGCAGCACTGGGTTGGGGTGTTTTCTTGATGCTTACTTAACCTTTATATAAAACTCTCTCTTATACATGAGTTTCTGTGTTTTTTTTTCTCTCTCTAAAGTACCCGACTAATAATACACACCCCAAGGGGCATTTTTGCATATTAACATTTTGCATATAAATTTTATTGCTCATCTACTACATGCTTATTGCAGTGCCTAAAACTAGAGAATCCAAGAATTATCAAGACACAAATCCTGGTGCTGCTACCAACACACAGCTGCTTGACCTGGGTTTTTGATATTATCTTTAAAGCTCAGTTTCTCATTTGTAAATGAGAGTTAAGAAGCTCAACAGCATGGTTCAAATGACTTAGCATGGGACCTAGCAAGTAACAGCAGTTATAGAAACACTCAAACCTCCCTATTTACAGATTGCATATCTGTGAAGTTACCAAACACTAAAATGTATTTGCAGTCCCCAAATCAATATTCGCAGCACCTTCGTGGCCATTTGCAGAAATGCACAGAATGCCTGGGATTTCAAGACACTTGAAGAACCCACTCTCACACTACAACAAATGTACTTTTTTTGATGCCTTTAGTACCTGCCGCCCATCTTGTATTTTCATGGGTTTTGTTGGTGATTTCGCTGTTTGAAATGCCCAGAAGTGTATGTTGAAGTGCTATCTAGTGCTCCTAAGTGCAAGAAGGTTATCATGTGCCTTACAAATTAAAATACATGTACTGAATAGGCTTTGTTCAGGCATGAGCCACAGTGCTTTCAGCCATGAGTTCAATGTTAACAAGGCAACAATGTAGATTAAATAAGGCATCTTTGAGGAGAAATGCACATAAAAATATCCATCGGTTAGTTGGGAAAAATATTGTGACCAGAGACTCACAGGAACCTAACCCTGAATTTCCTCTAGGAACATGGTCCAGCATTTGATAATTCAGTGTTTGTGGTAACTTGACAGAAGAAAACTATTGAGAATCATGAGGAATGTTCATAGTTTTCCTGTCCTAGCTGCAGAAGATGAGTCAGACACCAACCAACACACGAGGAACGCATGACCTGCCTATTTTGACCCTAAAACAGAGGGGAGAATAAACACATAATGACAGGCTTTCCTACGTACAAGGTATTGGGAATGTCAATGTGACCTCAGCTCTCAGCTCTGAGCCTGAGCTTTGTTTTATACACTAATATCAAGAGCCTCAAACACAGCAAGAACAATGATCCAGGAACCATGTACAAGAGATAAACAGTCAAGTAACAGGCGGGTAACTTTCGAATGCTTTGGCGAAAACATAAACACATACCAAACACACCGAAACATAATTCTACAAACAAACTTCAAGAAGGAAAGGAAATACAGACAAATGATTGTAAACATCGAACCTAAGTTGTAGGGGTCTGGGTATTCACTGAGCTACTCTATTTTAGCTTTGGAAATGTTCATTATGAAAATCTGGGACCAGAACACGGGAAGAACACGCCATCACGTGGTGAAGCATGGAAGAGAAGGAGGCAGAGGCGAGGCAGGGGGCATCTCTCGAAGGACAGAGCCCATCACAGCATCACCTTCTGTGTCTCCCGGTCCATCTTACCTTTATTTTCCTCCCCTTTGGCCATCTTGCTGATGGGGAAGATGGTCGTCACATGCACACAGTCTAATATGGCCAGGAGGATCTTGGTTAATCGTAGAAGGTCAGAGAAGTTGTAGAAGCCAAAGTATATCAGATTCCTAGCTAAATTTACAACCTAGTGCATTAAAGGGAGGGAAAAAATTGATATTAAACAATATCCTTTACTTCCACTTGGTGTTTGTAAGTGACCTTTTTTGACCAAGTCACAAAATGTTTGCTTTTTTTAAGTGACCTTATATATAATAAAGGGAGAGTTAAGCACAAAAGATGTTGGCAAAGGGAGATGCAGAACAGTTAAAGAAAGGTAAATACTAAAGCACACACAATCCTGTAACAACAGTCATAATAAGCTATGAGTAGGTACATAGACAGACATGCAAGGGGGACAGGAGCCAAAAAGCAAATGAGTCTACAACTGTTAGCACATATAGGTCTGATGGAAGATATTTCTACATATGTATTTTTATGTGCTGCAAATAGATCCATGAATGTGGTGCAGGTTACAGGGGGAAGAGTTATGAAAGCTTCCTAGACATATCTAAACACCTTGAAAGAATGAGTCATTGGGCCTGGGGGCTCAGGTACAGTGTCTCAGGGGTCACCATGGTCAATTGGCACAGCATAGTGGACAATGTTCTATATTCGACTTTGAAGAATAGTGACTAGGGCCCTAAAAGACTGTGGTTATCCATCTAGGGCTTAGCTATTGCTCTTTCCCCATCCAAAACAAAGAACAGTGAAGAAAATCAAGAGACACGTAAACCATTAGTACAAAGAACGGATGGACCACAGTGGAACCCCAGCTCCCACAACCTTGAGACCAGAAGAACTAGATGGTGCCCCGCTACCATTGCTGATATCCCTGAAATGTATCACAATAGGAGACCCTAAGTAGAATGTGAGAAAAATGTGTTATGAAACTCAAAATCATAAGGTCAGGCTTACTGGTTAGTGGAACCCAGGAGACAAGGGCCTTTGAGTCTTTAAGTGTGGAACCAAACTCACCCCCACGGCTCAACTTTCAGCCAAACAACAGACAGGGTTACAAGGTACACAATAATGCCCTGGTGCTATGCACTTCTTACAACAAGGGCAGCATTTGTCTGAAGATAAATCTCATAAAGCAGGGGAAGGCTAAGAAAGAAAGATAAATGGTCATGGCACACACAGAGAAGAAATGGAAAATGGGGACAGCAAACAATGTCACACAACAAAATGTGTATGAACTGTGGAATGGAAAATCAATTTGCTCTGTAAACTTTCACCCAATCACAAAGAAAAACTTTTAAAAAAAAGTAAATTTGAAAATGATGGCAACAAATGTACAAATGTGCTCAACACAATGGATGTATGTATGTATTGTGATAAGAGCTGTATGAACCCCAATAAAATGATTTTTTTTAAAGTCATAATTTGCTTGTAATTTCTCACCATTTTCATGTTGTTTCATCCAAAGAAAAAAATCGGCTGGGGCTGGGGCTGGGGCCGGCGTTGCCTGGGAAGGCCTGGGCCTCCCGGCCCCGCCCCACTACACCCCTACTTCTTGTCCTCCTCCCGTTGCTGGGGTCAGTGGCTTCAGATATAACTGATGGCAACAGTGAACACCTCAAGCGAGAGCATTCGCTCATCAAACCCTACCAAGGGGTCGGTTCCAGCTCCATGCCCCTCTGGGACTTCCAGGGCAGCACTATGCTCACGAGCCAGTACGTGCGTCTGACCCGACAAACGCAGCAAAGAGGGTTCTATCTGGAATCACCAGATTGTTCATCCAGCCTGTCCTGTCCAGACAGGCCTGCAGAGACAACAACATGCATAAAAACAAAGACAGAGCGGGACCAAGCAACAATGTGCAACAAAACAGCAACAACATCAATCCACTGACGAAGAACAAATTAAAATATACCAAGAAAGAAAAAAAGAAAAAAAATCAAGAGTGTATGCCTGCAAAGCTCCTGATCTGATTTGGTGATTAGTTAATACAAAATGACCTAATCATGTAGTCTCTGCAGCTTCCCCAGATAATACTTGGTTAGCCAAATGATGCCCAGCAAGATAACAAGACTCTCCTAATAATTAGGAGCAGAGGAAGGACATTTCTTAAATCCTTGGAAATCTAAGTCCAAAAGAGCGAGAGTAGCCTGAAAGAGAAACAGTTTAACCCAAAGGGGATGAACATTTATGTTCCTCAGAGGATTAATAGATGGACTAACCCAAGCAGGTGTGCTTCTCTGAATATAAAGTTCAGAGAATAAGTTACAGGCTATCATTTTATAGGAGTAAGTTCCCCATCAGGTTTCTCCTAAGAGCCCAGTGGCTGTTACCGGTTCTACCTTTTATTCTGGACTATATTTAAACTGGCTTCTTGGTTACTATGGAACCAGAGCACCATGGTAAAAACCACAGCGTATTAAACTATTTTTTATGTACCCTGTCGTAAAATGACCACTGGAAACCAGGTGAAACACACCACTGCACCATGAGTTACCTCAAATGTGAGTTTGTTTTTCTCCTTATCAGAGAAAGGAAATCTTTGGCAAACCACGTCTCGCAAATACTCCTCCACAAATTCCATGGTCTGTGCGAACCGCTCCTTGATTTCATCCTTGGAGGTCCCGCTACTATCATAGCTGAAAGAAAAGGAGAGAGAAGAGGCGATACATTCCAAGCTCTTCCCAGCGAGGCCTGTCCTGAGTGTTCATCTTCAACATCAGCCGTCCCTCAACACTGCCATCCTATCCCTACTCTATTCGCCTTGCCTCCGCACATGCCTCCTCCGTGGACATGCGTATTTGACTCATTTCTCTTGCTTTATGGTTTGTGTTCCCTACTTTTGTATGGTTGTTTCCCTTATATCCTGATCCCCTATATAATCATTGTAACATACACACAAAACCCACTGCCATCTAGTGGATTCCAACTCACAGGAACTCTATCTAGGGTTTCCGAGACACTGCACATCTTTAAGGGAGCAGTTTCATCGTTGGTGGGGTTGAACCACCAACTTTGGGATTAGCAGGCCACATACAATTTATGTACAGCTGCACAGAACATGATAAACTAGAATTTTTAAAGTGATATCAGAGGAGCCCTGGTGGCACGGTGATCAAGTGCTCGGCTGCTGAGCTTCAAGGCGAGTGGCTGGAACCCATCAGCAGCTCCACGAGACAAAGGCCCTGGCGAGCTGCTTCTGCGATAATCACAGCCCAAGAACCCTTGGGGACAGTTGTTCTGTCACAGAGGGTCACTGTGAGTTGGTACCAACTTGACAGCACGCAACAACAAAGGGACTTGAGGTCTTGGTAGTGAGAAAAGTCGAGCTCACTCATCAATGGCAATCTCAGAGGGAATCTCCGACCAGAGGCGGGCATATTTCACTGGCGTGACTTGCTCCTGGGGATCTCGGTCCACGTGCATATGAAGCATGAGTCGGCAAAAGGACGCCCTCAGGTCATAGGGCAGATTCTCATCAGACATGCAACGGAGAATGAGGTCCACGTCCAGTTGGCCTGATATTTCATTGATGGCCAAGTACTGTCGGTCCAGACACATCCTGGCAAAGAGGTTCAGCTGATATCTGGAGAAACGACAAGCTGCATCAGGCTCACTCACCCAAGAAACACCCAGGCTACATGAAACACACAGGGGGCTGGCTGGTCCACTGCCACGACTTCATACAAGGGGCACCTGACCCTCTAAACACAATGTGAATGCCCTGAATTGGCTTTGGCACGTGTGTGCATGTGCGCACATGTGTGCACTTACTCGCTCGCCAAACAAAGAAATATTTCAAGCTGTCCTATAGGGCGTGGGCTGCCAGCTAACAGTCACACACACCTCCCCACACCACAGCTGTGCTGGAACAATTACATGGTCACTTGATTCATTTTGTTGCTAGTTGTCACCAGAAATAAATGGGAAGGTAAAAGGGGAGCTCTAAGGTGGTTGCCATTTCTTCAGTTGTGTTTTCAGCTAGTGCACTAAAGACCTTGTAGGAATGTTAATGATTATGGTCTAATGAGACATTTTATCAGCTTTTTAGGACTGTATGTAAGTCTACTTTTAAAAAGTTTTATTGCCATATAATTCACAAACTATGCAATTCAATATATTAAGCAGTTACACAATCATCACCACAGTTTTAGAACGTCTTTCTCTTACACTCATCAGTGTTAACTCTCCCCATTTCCCCCAGCCTCCCCTGCCATGCCCCCAAAGGCCCATTAATCCACCGCTGATCACCACAGATTTCTCTATATACGTATGTCTATATTTTGACTCCTACAGAACATGATACCCCAAAGAACGGGACTTCTCACAACGTCTTAGACTTCCCTCCATTGTCTTCTATTTTTTGAGTTTTTTTAAGTCCCCCTTGAAAATTACATGTGCTCTCAACTTTTGACCAGTTGAGGGACTTATCCTGCATCTACTCTTGGGAGAAGATTTATTCAGCATTTAAAAAATGAACATACTTGGTAACATGAAACAGCTAAAAAGCTAAGTCCCCACACTGTCAAATTTGGCTTCTGAATTTAAAGCCATATTGCCAATAACCACGATTTAAAAATATTCTCAACCTTACCAGATATTGGTGAAACACAGGACACACTTCTACTTTACACTCTCAAAAAGTATGAAAGAATTAAAACAGCATCACAGTTTTCAAAGTTAGCTAAGACAAGGGGAAATAAAAGTTCCCCTCTACAACTCATGGGCATGTACACCGAGAGATCCAATTGAGGGCAGCTCAGGAAAGTTTAAAATGCATTATGTCTTCCAATGTATTAATCCTATGTGTGGCACAGAATGGAAACTCATGCATAAGCATAGATTTGAATACAGAGATACCTGATAATGAAAACTAAGTTTCAGTCTGGAACATCAGACAGCAGTGAAAATGTGGTACACGCCTCAGCAGTTAAAATGGGATCAATCATCTATACCTATCAACATGGGTTCTCTTTTGAAACTGTGCTCATTATTATGAGCATCAGGAACCATTCCTAGAAATATTATAAAGCACAACTGCAAATAAATGCAGTAGAATGTGAACAGCACGTGGAAGGATATATACCACAAGCATGAATGGAAAGGGATATTTATTTTAAAAGTCACAAAAGCAATCCTATTTATTATTTTCCCATTTCTTTCTCTGGAAGTACTTATTTGTTCTTTTGCTTCCTTTCCTCTTCCTAACCTTCCCTGATGGCAAAAAGGCCCGTGGGCCTGGAATGGGGGACAGAGGAGGTGGGAGTCACCGACAAACAGTGGGGAGCCAACAGGAAGCATACATGGCTGCCATGTGGCCCAGAGAAGGGAGTCACAAATATGGCAAGGGAAAAGACTAGAATTTAGGGACACCTGGGTGCCTAACCAGTAGTTGGTTCAAACCCACCAGGTGCTCTGAGGGAGAAAGATGTGGCCGTCTGTCCTTGGACACCTTATGAGGGCAGTTCCCTCCATCCAATAAGGTGTTGTGAGACAGAATCTCTACAACCTTGGGTCTGGTTTGGATTTAACGACTAGAATAAAACTTACGGTGTTAGAATGAATTGTAAATATATGACATTTTCGTATAGATATAAATGTGTATAAGATATAAAGAGAGAGATATAGAGAGGGGTGTGGAAATATGTTGCTGCTGCTGTATGTTCTTGAGTTAATTCTGACTCACAGAGAGCCTGTAGGTAGTTCTACCTCAGAGGGTTCTAGACGGTACTTTTTATGGAAGCAGATCACCAGGTTTCTTGTCCTTGCAAACCTTTTGGTCCTAGGCTGAGCTCTTAACCAGTGCACTACCGGGGTCCCTTATGGAAATACAGATACATATATTTGTACATATACACTTTCTAACTCTCTCTCTGTAGAAGTTCTGAGGTTGACAGTCTGTCACTGTTTTGCAGATATAAAAAAGAGGTATAAGTAAGTATCTAACTTGCCTGAAGTAAAAAACAAACAAACAACCCTAAGTGGCGAGGTCAGGATTTGAACTCTGGCAATCTGACCCCATTGCCTAGTTCTCTGATAGGGGCTAAACTGAAAACCATAGCTGATACCAGTACTCATCTTTCCTTTTACCTAGCAACAGTTAGATGTCAATTTTCCATCTCAGTATCCATGATAGTATCAATGACTCTTCAAAATTCTCAACCCTTAAAATACACCACTGCCTTTTGCTAGAAAATCTCTTCAGATGACCCTGTACTTCCACAGAGCAACCGACACACAAGCAGGACATTCCTGACCACCACCCTTTGAGGAATCCCAGCCATTGAGACATGCAATTCCCGGTCACCTGTAGTAGCTGAGAACATCTCGGTCCTCCTTCTGCCCTTCCTTAGCATCCTGCGCCAGCTCCCGGACACTCTTACTGCGGATCTCTTTGTTGCTGTCCTTCCAAAACAGCCATACCTCCTCCTCATCCTCACCTGCCTCCAGAGCATTCTCCCCAGCAGAAGGCCCTTCAAACTCAAATCGAGAGAGAACCAGCCTGAGGAGAAGAGGACGATGGGAAACACAGGATCAGCTACCAGCAAGGAGCCTCCACCCGGCTTTGTTTTCAACGTAACGACAGACGGAACACCATGTTGTTTCACATTTCTTGCACACAACGAGCTGCAAGAAGCCTAACTTTTATTTCTTTGCACACATATGTATTAGGCCGGTAGTTCTCCATGGATGGGCACTTATGGTCTTCCCCCCACCCCACCCCCACTGCCTGATGCCCTGTCAAAGCTGGGGGGGGGGGCGGGGCGCGTTTACTCTTGGCATACCTCATAGAAGTCAGAGAGGCTGATGCATTGAAGAGCCCCATCTCCAAGCACAGAATTCTCCAGCCAAAAATGTCACTAGTGCCAAGGTGGGGAGGTCCGTATCAGCTCACGGCCCAAATCATGTTATGCACGAGAAATAAATTCCCTAGCCTAAGGCATACTTCAGTGTATGGTTGTTTTGTTTTGTTGATCAATGCCACATTACTGGCATTATACTGACTCAGAAAAACTGCTTGACTGACTACTACCCTGTTTTCCCAAAAATCAGACAGTGTCTTATAGTAATTTTTGCTCCCAAAGATGCGCTAGGTCTTACTTTCAAGGGATGTCTTATTTTTCCATGAAGAAGAGTATGGTACACATTTATTGTTTATTGTTCTATTAAAAGAGACCTCGCCCTTCCTGTCTGCTCTAGCTGCGCTCGGCCAACAGTGAGCTGCATGGTGATGCCCACCACTACGGTCCAGAGTCCAGAGTTACGCTAGTTTCGGGGGAATCTTATTTTCGGGAAGGTTTTCATTTCGGAGGGATGCCTTATATTTCAGCGAGAGGCAAAACTGTACGTAGGTCTTATTTTGGGGGGGATGTCTTATTTTCGGGGAAACAGGATAGTATAAGACTTCTGTAGAGGAATAAACACTTTCTGGAAGAGCAGTCATTGAAAAAGCTCTCCATCACAATGGCTTACTTCCTGTACTGACTATGAGGTAACCCTTTTAAGATGCAAATGTGATAATCACATTAACAGAGGCTTAAACTCTCAAAGTTTTGATGCTGTAATCAAATACTACAGGATTTTCTACAGTCTGTTTTAATTGCTTTCTTGGGGAGTGGTTCACACACATACTGCTCTAGTCTTGAATGGGCACTATGAAGACTTCCCCCATTCCTCCCTCCTCCAAGCCTGTAAGTGGCACCATTGTGCAGGGAACGCGACATCACAGAAAGCATGCTGTTCTCTAACTGGTCATTTCCCAGAGGAAGAGCAAATGGCAACAACACTAACTTCAGACCACCTGCAGAAAACAAGAGGCAGGTTTTCATTACTCAAAAGCACATATGGATCCACCAGACCCTGCACTTTTCACTAAGCCACTTCTTTGGCATCATCCTCTACTCACTTGGTCTCAATAAGGATGTCGGCGTTCATTGGATTCAGTACAGCTTTACATATCAGTTCCTGGGTCACTGGAATCGATTTGTTCATTGAAACGCAGAGGTCAGAGAGGTAATCTAAGAATCTATCAAGAAACAGAAACAAAACAAAGATACAGATACATTCTGATACAGCAGAGAGGTGACTCTCGGACCTGGTGTTTTCGCGGGTAAGCAGGGCCAGCAGATCTCTAGCAAGAAAAGGCAGCAGCATTTTAGACCTTGGTGCCCAGGTCTCAGGGTGCCACTAGGAACCCATATGCCAGAGAACAGAAGGCAGGGCATGATCAAGGGTAATGTAACAAAGAGGAATTGCTGAAACCCTGGTGGGGACTGAGCATGATAGTGGGACAGGAGG
>NW_022111378.1:340185-350033 GCF_000313985.2 Echinops telfairi | reverse complement strand
GTGGGTTGGAAAGGGGGAACCGATTACAAGGATCTATATGTGACCTCCCCTCCCTGGGGGACGGACAACAGAAAAGGGGGTAAAGGGAGACGTCGGACAGGGCAAGATATGACAAAATAATAATTTATAAATTATCAAGGGATCATGAGGGAGTGGGGAGGAAGGGGGGAAATGAGGACCTGATGCCAGGGGCTTACGTGGAGAGCAAATGTTTGAGAATGATGAGGGCAATGAATGTACAGATGTGCTTTACACAATTGCTGTGTGTATGGATTGTGATAAGAGTTGTATGAGCCCCTATTAAAAAGATTTAAAAAAACACACAAACATCATCACCTCAGATATGTGACAGTCACACTTACATGGTAATTATAATTTCTCATGCCACCTGGCATCAGGACCTTGACTTGGAGGACAATGGGGATGAGGGGACAGAGAAGGGGAAGAGGAACCTGTGAGAACAAAATAGAATCCACTAATGTGCAACAAAAACACACTACCAGCTTCGTTTGCAAGAGTTAGCGCCCACCCCACTTGGGGAACGTCTCCGCCACAAAGCAAGCAGGAGGGTTCTAAGTGACAAGGGGTGACAAGGGGTGCTGAAAGGGGAACGATCATTTGCTGAGCTTCTGCTAAGTGCCAGGCACTTCACGAGTGTGTACGTGTGCTCACTTCATCACAGCTGCCTGTTCGACAGATGAGAAAAGAATGTTTAGAGAAAAAAGCCAGGTTGCCAGCTGGTCTGCATTAGCACTAGGATTCCATCCTGGGTCTCCAGAAAGACCAAGTTCTTTCTACTCCACCTCCAAGACCCTTTCAAGACTGCCTTAGGCAAAACCCATGCAGAGCAGCTCCAAGAAGGGACACTTCGGTACAAGGCACCATGAGCTGTATCTTCAACGTGCACAGCCCTTCCCTGCCCACCCTGGCCAACGGCTCCTCACCGGGGCTCCCGGTTCTTCCGCACAAGGCTGACAAACGTGTCGATCTCCGCTGCAGTGATGTGTTTTTCCAGGAGTTTGCGGTTGTTGTGCAGCAGGGCGGTAATGGTGTCTTCTGCCAACACATCATAGCCAATCTGCTTCTGCATGAAGCCAAACTGCTTGGCTATGTACTCCTTGAAGGACGAGAAGGCCAGGTCAGCAGGCAGGGCGGAAGACAAGGCAGGCTAATTTTAACATGGGAAACACTCCTGGACAAGAGCGTCCAGCCGTCTGGGAAACCAGAGGGAAGCATCTTCCCACAATACTGGCCAGCAGCTACACACGTCCACACCCTTGATTTTAACACACCTGCCCACAAACGCCAGAAAGCAAGGTACCGCAGATCCTTTACATGTGGGAATTTTAATTAAGGACACGGGCTCCATTTAATCCATTGGCTTAGTTTTTCTAAAAGGTCAGAAACTTTTCCCGCTTGAAATTTATTACTAATTCAAAAGGACTTAACTGTGCCCCACTGCTCTGGGCTGTTGGATCAACACCAATTAAACCCACTTGGAAATTCACCATGTTATTCCATTTCTCTATTTTCTTTTAAAAATGTGTGGTCAAAAGACATTTTTAAAAGCAATAGGTAGTGGAAGAAAGTGAGGAATGCTTGCGCTAACTAATCACATCCATGGGAGCACACACTTGTGGCTTTTCCTCTTTTTGGGAATCAGATATCAGAGTTCATGGGAGTATTTATGAACTCAAGGCAGACTCCTACTGTTTCTTTTCTCCTCCTTCCTTCCTTCCTTTCTCCCTCTTTCCCTCCCTCAAGAGCTTGTTTCTATTCAAAGGTATTTCCCTACCCAAGAAAGAGCCTTAGTTTACTCAACGTTCAAATGGCTCTTCGAACATGCTTTATTTCATTATTTCCCAAATCCCAAAATTACTCTGGAGTAACACGCTGAACTTGGACCACACTTTAGTCTATACTAAGTAGGGGTACACATTTAGGGATTAATCAACCTCCAGGGATAAAGTGCTGTCAACTGATGGAGGGTCTATAAAGATCAGAGTTAAGATGACCAATTCAGCAGGAGTAAGAGAGCTGGGCTTAGCTGCCACGTGGACCAGCAGGATGCCCTGGTACACAGTCTAGGTACTGTGCAGCCTCATCGGGGGAGAGATGAGAGGGCTGAACAAACTCTGTTCAGGACTGTGTGACTGGCATTAATTTGCTGCAACCACAGCCCAGAAAGGCAACCAATCCAGCTAATAAAATTTAGACCCAATAACACCTCACAGAAGGAGTCTAGTTTAAGCACGCTTAGTTGCTAACCAAGAGGTAAGTGGTTTGAAACCAGCAGCTGCTCTGTGGGAGAAAGATGTGACTGTTGGCTTTTGTCAAGATTTGCAGCTTTAGAAACCCCATGAGGCAGTGTTACTCTGTCCTAAAGCGTCACTATAAAGTTGTGATGCATTTGAATCAACTTGATGGCAACGGTTTTGTTGCAGTTTTGCTGTTATTAGTATTATGTGTATAACACACTACATAAATAATAACGAAGACAGAGGTTTAGAAACACTTGTTATAAATGTATTAGCAACCACAAAAAGAGAGGACATAATTAATAAGCTATACTATCAGTTTTCTTGTCCGGAGCAAAAGAGAAAAGACCAAAGACAGAGTAGAAACCAGGTTTCAGGACTAGTAGTCTACTTGAACCACTAGGCAAGGTCTCCTCTGAAGTCAAAAAGAGCTACCTGGTGCCTGAGACCCGCCAACAGGTGTTCTGAGCAGGGCATCAGTAACAATTCTAATCTAAAGGGTAAAAAATGTAGAACAGAACCAAAATTCTCTAAAAGTCCAGGCTTCCTGGACTAATTAAGATTAGATAATGCTCAAGATGACCACAGCAAGATGCTCCGTATCTTTTAGCTAGGTAACAGATTGGCTCATAAAATAACACTACCAGCGAGAGCTGTGTAACTGGAAACAAACTATCTGCACGAGGACAAATGGTCAAGTTATTCTAAAGCAAAGATGAAGGGAGACCAGATTACTGGAAACAAACCGTCCGGAATGAATGAGATGCTGACACACTGAGAAAACTGTAATTCATATCACTCAACAATCAATGCAGTACTTCTTAAACGGGACGCCGACTGGCTATCGTAACTTTCCTTGAAAATGCACACATGACAGAACGTGATTAATGCACGGGGTGTCAGGTACTGCCCGGGACAGTCTTGAGCAGGGCAGTGGTGTGCATTTTTCACAGAAGCAATAGTAACTAAAGAAAGGTGGCGCATGGAAAGGCGGCTGCAGATGAGGAGTCTGTGAGCGCCCTTCTTCAGGACTCGATTGCACAGGTCCTACCCGTGGTGAAAGCACTGTGCTTCCTCTCTGAGAACAAACCCAAGACGGAACCACATCCCTCAGTGGATCTATGTGGGGCATGGACATTTCATGAGGAAGGTACATGAACTTTAGGGAGCAAACCACAATCACTGCCAGTTCATCCTTGATCCTGACCTGGTTCTTCCTGTAGTCTTGCTGAGAGTGTCTCAGGACCCTGTAACACAGACGGCAGATGTGTCGGAAAGGGGCGTGTCGCTGGTCCCCAAGCTCTTCCAGCCGGAGCATGGGGCCGTCCCCACAGTCCGTGAATGGAGCCTGCAGCAACTTGAAGATCTGTTGGTGGAAAAAGGGGAGAGAGAGCCACCATCACCCGTGTTTTAAAGGCTCTGTCCCTGTCGGGCCAACCTCTCCCCGCGTGACACAGTGCTCGATCTTGAAAGACCTAACTTGCCAATAACCTGAAACTGCATTCGATCATCAGAGACTGCATTTGATCACTCACTGGATTCAGCATGCTGGAACCCAGCTGGTCCTTGGACCATGGCCAGACCAGTGTTCAGAGCAGTGATGAAGGGAAGCAGCAGATTCCAGGCTGAAATCACACAGCTCCTTTACTCCCTGGCTGCAGAGATCATGGTCACCAGGAACATGGAGACAATCATACAGCATGCACACAGGCAAGTTGAGTGTCAGTAGAGGGCTTGACACAAGTGCTCAGAGAAGGCTCCAGTCATCGGACCACATTATTTTGGCTCCTTAAGGAATGGCTATTGTGGAAATGAACTTGGCCATTAGCCCAGCAGTCCAATTTGGGAGTCAGTTCATGGAGTAGGTAAGCATAAATTATTATTAGATAGAAATCACTATTGACACATGATTAATGGGGTGTTCATAAATTTTACCCAGCATGAATCAGGAGCTTTTCATTCTCCAGTTGTTGTAGAGAGTTCCTAACTATTTCTTTCCCCTTTCGGCCTTGGGTGTAGTCACCAACAACTTCGGAGAACTATGTGACATGGATTTCTATGCTTTTAAATTACCCTGAACTTATCATTTGCCTTCCTCTACTTTATCTTTACACATTTATTTACATTTCAACCAAATTCTACCATCTATGCATTTTCTGTAAAACTCGGCTCCTTTATGGGTTGGTTTTGGGGTGATTTTAGGAGTACTGACAGAAACCTATGAAGACCTGGTGGCACTGTCAGGTAAGCTTTGGACGCTGGAACCACAAGGTAGATGTTCAAGCCTACCAGCCACTCTGTAGGAGAAAGACGAAATTGCCTGCTCCTATAAAGATGTATAGCCTCCAAGAACACTATATAGCAGCAGTTCTCAACCTGTGGGTCGTGACCCCTTCGGGGGTCGAATGACCCTTTCACGGGGCCGTCCAGTTCATAACAGTAGCAAACTTACAGTTTTAAAGTAGCAATGAAAATAGTTTTATGGTTGCGGGGCACACCACAGCATGAGGAACTGCATTAAATGGTTGTGGCACTAGGAAGGTTGAGAACCACTGCTATATAGGTAGTTAAGAGGTGGGATCAGTTAGCTGGCAATAGGTTTTGTTGTTCTTGGTAATAAAAACCCATATAAACAAAACCAAAGCCCAGAGCACGGCCATCACGTCAGTTCTGACTCATGGTGACCGTATAGGACAGAGTAGAGCTGGCCCTGCGAGTAGCTCTCTTTCTTTGTGTGTCATGGCTTTTGCTTTTCTCCAGCAGAATAGCTGGAGGGTTCATGCTAGTGACTGGAGCAGCCCCGTGCACAGCCCACATGCCATCTGGGGTCCTAAGAACCTCCAGAGGTTCTCTGGCCTTCTTAGTTTATGTAATGCCCCAAATCTCCCAGACATAGGAACATTAAAACACCCCATTTAATTAGATATTTTTGAAAAAGATTGTCTTCAATTGACATCTTCTTGGAGTTCCTGACAGGTCAACTCCCGTGTAGCAGACAATAGGTGTGTCAGGGATCCTTTGAACACGTCTGCCAATGGGAATCTTTCATTCTCTTTCTACAAGGGGAGTCCTATGGATTCCATGTAGAGCCAGCAATCTGAGCTGTTACAGCTCACCAACCTGCTTGAGGATATTCTGCTCTCTCATCAGTTTTTGCCGCTCTCTGTTGGGCTTGGAGAAGACCACTTCCAGCACGTCTTGACCAGAGTTGGTTCCACCAGTGACAAAGTAGACCAAGTCCTCCAGCAGCTTGGTTACAGACCTTGGGTGGGAAACAGTTGTTAGAGAGGAGAAGTGCCCAACGCCCAGCAGGGTGAAAATTTCAATTTGAAGCCTTTAAATCTGATGGGCCAGCTAAACAGGGGTAGATGCATTCTTTCCATCTTCCTCAAAATGACCACAAGTACCAAAAACACACATACAGAAATACAAACACATTATTACCCATAAAAGGATGATTAGCTTTGTAGAAAAACAAGCTAATAAGCTCGACCCCTGTAAAGTAGTACCAGAGGAAGAGACAGCGACAGAGAGAATGAGCTGAATACTTACAACTTCAAGAACTTTCAAAGTATGAATGCAAGGGTATTTCTTGAAGACCACAAACTGAAGCCCCCCCCCCCCCCCCATAAACGCTGAGGCCCGCTACTCTCACATACAACTGTGCAGAGCTGGCTGTTTCTGCACGGGACGCTGAGGGTCAGAGTGGTGAGGGTGGCTGCGTCTGGGTCACCAGGCTCTCACCGTCTTTCATTCTGGGTGATCGTGCCCTTCTCCAACTTCCCAGCTATGGAGCCCAGCACCTTGCTGGCATCATTAGCAAAATCCAGGTCCCGGACCTCTGCAGGCGAAACTGGAACGATGGCAAACGCTTCCTTGTCCTCCTTCACAGGAGAGGTGCCTATCTGAAATGCACAGTGGTCTTGGTGGGAGGTTCAGACCTCAGTTAACAATCATAGGACAATGGACAATCCAAAGGCATCCAGTGTCATCATGCAGGTAAAATCACGCAGACCGAGAAAGGCTCTGAAGGGATGCACCCCAGACCGTGATTGGACCTGGAGGGTGGCATTGTGGGGAACAGAAGCAGCAAAGGGGACACTCCAACCCTTCACAGCTTGTCTACTTCTGAGATGTGCTACAAGGAGCATGCAAGACTCCTGTCACTGAAAATCTATACATCTACAGGAAAATCAAAATGGCTATTAGTGACTAAGTGGATGACATAAGAGTAGACACAATACCATCCTTCCATATTTCAATCTATTTAAAAATGTTTATAGTAGAAGGGGAAAAAATTCCAATCCTCTCTCCCCAACTACAGGCAGAAAGTTATATAAACGCATACTTCAGTTTTTAAAAACCAAATTCCAGTATGTGTGTAGTTGTGTGTTTGTTTTCTACGAACCTGGAATAGGTACTGAAGGAGAGGCAGGTTTTAGGGAGAGATAAAAAGGCTAAGAGAATGTTCAATAATGTATATTTTTAAATAGAAAAATAAGAAATAGTACATATTGGGGAAAACCAACGAGATATTTGGTGTACCTCAAAGCACACGTGAAACATTTCCTGAACCAAATCCATCCTGCAGACAGCATGAAATCCCGACAAGTAAGTACTCAACCTTCAGAGCAGAAGCTATGGGACACAATAGCCGTTCATTTCAAAAGGCCTGGGATCACTTTCCACAGGCCCTCGGGAGTGAGTTTTTCCATCATTCCCACACTTGGCTTTCACTGCATGCTTGCTGAAGCTACACAACCCCACATTCTCCATCTGCCCGGAGGGGTGGGGGTGGGGGGCGGGCTCTAGTGTGCATGAGAGCCCAGGGAGGCGGCCAGGGTGCTCACTTACTTTCAGCATCACGGGTTTTTCTTCCTCCTTGTCAATGGGGATGTTAGTGCTGTGAACCCAGGTATTGGTACAAAGGTGCCTCAGACGGACATAGGAGTTCCTGAAGGGTGATGGGAAACAAGCTTCAGGCAGGGATATTTACAAGTTTCTCTAGTGCCCCCAGCCTAGAAAATATTCTAGCGAAACAAATATATCCCACTGGTGTTCTGCTACTTATACTCCACAGTCTAAGTTAAGGAGCAAATGGTTTTGCTCCCAGTCACATTCTGGAATATTGATAATAGAAAGTCATTCAGAGTGACTTCAACGTTATGGATATGCGGCAGTTCTGAATGAGGAGACCTGGTGGCATAGTGGGCTACATGTTGCGCTACTAACCTGGGCAGCAGTTCGAAACCACCAGCTACTCCTAGGGAGAAAGATGTACTTTCATAAAGAGTCAGTCTTGGAAACCCACGGGGCAGTTCTACTCTGTTCCAGTCAGAATCGACTCAACAGCAGAGTTCAGTTCTGCTTTTGATGTTTCTACGTACAGACTCAGACCCTGTGAAAGAATATCTCAGCACGAAATGGAGCAGCAAGCAGTACTCACTGGCCACACAGTAGTACTCGTCATGAGAGCTCATTTAAAAGTTCATGTAAATCAGTAAGATAAAAATGAAGCTTCTAAAGGAATATATGGGTAACTATTTTAATTATCTGGTGTTGGAGAAAGCCTTTTGAAGCACATGACAAAATACAAAATCTCTACATTTAAAGATAAACAAAGAATAAAGCCTTTTGCACAGTTTAAAGGTTTAGCAAAAATCACACTGGATTAACAATACAGTGCACAGGGCTGAAGGAATAATAACCAGGAAAAGAATAATAAAAAGTTAGTGGAGTCCACACATACAGAGCTTACAAAATCAATTAGAAAAACATAAGTATCAGAATCGGAAAGGTCACCAACCTACCCTTTAATGAAGAAAAATAAATTACTAACAAACAGAAGCATACATTCAGTCTTCTCAGTAAAAGATCAATACATTGTTTCACAGTGTCATACAAACTGATAAAAAGCCCAGTGTCAACAAGAGCTTAGGAAACAAGTCCATCTGGATACTGTGGGTGAGACTATAACAAGTGAAACTCTGAAGGAGTCTGACACCTTGTTCAACATAAATAATGTTACCTGTCCTTCTATCTAGTAACACTATTTTTACATGTTTCCTTGAATGGTGACAGCAAATAGTCAAATCACAAAGATATTAAAATATTATTTACACTAAAGGGAAACTGAAATAATCTAATGTCCCAATAAAGGACTAAATTATAGGGAGTACAATAGAACATTACAGTTATTTTAAAATTATGACAATCTATATATATTCATTTGGAAATATATTATTCAGGAAGGGGGAAATCAGATTAAAAATAGCCTTCAATACTAAACTCAATGGCATCGAGTTGATTCCAACTCTGACCCTATTTATGATAAACCCATCTGTAATTATATAAACCACATTGTTAGCAGCAGTTCTCTCTAGATTGTCGAATTTTATGTGATTTCTTTTTACTTGCTTATTTGTTCTTCATGGGGTTTTAAAGAATATTTTTGTTGTTCTTTTTACAGTCGGCATGCATCTTCTTACAATGCTTTCTAATTTTGTATTTCTTTTAAAAACCAGTAGAAGTAATCATTCTTCAATTTAAAGCAATAAGCCTTTTCATGAGGCACCCTGAAGGTGCAAGTAGTGGATAACTAAAGAAAGGTTGGCAGTTCACGCTGACCAGGTGTGTCATGGGAGAAAGCTGCAGCTGTCTGCTTCTGCCAGGATGTGCTGCAGTGGAGTCCTTAGGGGCACTTTCACTCTGTCTCTGCAGGGGCACCTGGAATCAGAATTGACTCCAGAGCAATGGGTTTGATCTCTTTTGTTTGTTTTAACATCGCATGAATGAGATGAAATAGTTGCACCCCAGGCAGGTAATGAGAGATGCACATAAAAAAGCACTAAGTTGAGCGATGGTCAGGTTAAAAATTAGAACATTCAGAGGAAAAGATTAAGGCAGTGGTTCTCAACCTGTGGGTCCCAACCCCCTTTGCAAGGGGGGGGGTGTTTCAAACGACCCTTTCACAGAGGTTGCCCGATTCATAACAGTAGCAAAATGGCAGTTATGAAGTAGCAACGAAAATAATTTTATGGTCGGGGGTCACCACAACATGAGGAACTGTATTAAAGGGTCGCGGCATTAGGAAGGTTGAGAACCACTGGATTAAGGAGTTTCACAAAAGCCCTTCGTTACAGAAACAACTTGAGTTGGACTATTTTTGTTAGGAGGACCTAAAAACAGTGGCTCACCAGGGAGAGGTGGGGAGAAGGCAAGTAAAACACTTACCCCTCTTCCTTACGTCCTCCGTGCCTATAATGGACTGAAGAGTCCAAGGTAGGCCAAGAGTGAGTAAGCCCATGACATTCACTTTGAGTGGCAAAAATAGAAATTAAGCAACATGAGCAAGATATTTGTGTTAGTCTGGGTACATTAAAGAAACACATCCACAGAAACTCATAATATGTATAAGGGAGAGTTTTATATAAAGGGTAAGTGCACATCAAGAAAACATCCCAACCCAGTGCTGCCCAATCCCACAAGTCCAACATTAACCCATAAGTCCGACCAATCCACAAAGTCCTCCTCCATCTCACAAAACACAGGCAATGATGCCGACTGCAGGAGGAAAGCCGAGTCAGTGAA
>NW_022111378.1:317884-337792 GCF_000313985.2 Echinops telfairi | reverse complement strand
TGTACAGTATGAGCCAATCAGTGGCAGTAATGACAGAGCATGCGCTGTTACGCAAAAACCGCAATAGAGTGAAGCCGCGGAAGTCGAAGCGCGAAGTGGCGAGGGTTCACTGTAATAGACTCCATATTTTGGCATTACCCATCTCATAGGGACTTGGAAGAATGCTTGGAACTAGTGACCATCACAAACATCCCTTCAGTGACTACATTCCCTGGATGCTCACCAGCCTACCCCTAGGCTTTCTGATCTTCAAACTAGCAAATTGCAAAACTACTTTAAGATGCATGGGCATGAATATACGATGCCTATGAATGTTTATCATTCCACAGAACCAATGAACCAAACCACTTATGCTTCTGGCTCTAAGGTGGGTGGCAAAGGAAGTTTGGTTAAAAAATGAAGTTCATCAGTGCCTGGTAGACCGGACCAGACACACTGCCTCCAGGGTGCACACACACATTTCCTGCTTGAGGGCTCACAGTCTATTCACCTGTAGGCTATTGCCCACAAAGAAGGGCTGCCAATCAAGGAGCAGCAATGAATGGACGAGTTATAGAAGCAGGTTTGACCAGGTTACCTAGTCTATGTTTCCTCGTCCTACCATATGAGGGGGTTCCCAGTCAACTGGGGGACATAGCCAGCTCCCATTCCTCCTTTGCCAAATAAATGCCACCAAGTACCCTCTGGTGGACCAATGTGCCACAGGCGTGGGGCCCGGAGCTGGAGGCTGTCCTGCTCTCACAGCACCCAAGCTGCAGGGACGAGTTTCGGGGTGGAGCGCATTGTTCAAGAGCTTCAATGGTGAACACAAAATGAAACTCGGTGGGAAGGGGCCATATGTCAAAGCCACAAACCAGGCAGAGAGACTGTCCCTCACCGAGGTGCACTGACAAATTAGGAGAATTCCCCAATAATTCTACTGTTTAACAGAAGGGTATTGGGCTCTGCAGATAGATCCACTGACTTGTGATCAATTCCTTCAATGCTCTGATCCCCTGGGTCGTTATCTATAGAACCACACAGATCATAGGACGGATCGCATAGGGCTGGTGTGTGTATGCAGATTATACTACATACTACAGGGGAAGGACTTAGTACTTTAGTTTGCATTCAGTAAACATGAGCCATTGGAATCAAAACTGTTGATTTTGTTGTGAAAAATAGGCTTTTGGTCCTTTGACAGCCAAGTTATTTCCCAAGAAAACATTCCGAGGCAATAAATTTAAGAGCTAAATTTAATAAAGCAAGTGAGGAATGCTCGACTAACCCTTCAATAATTTTAGTAAGTGTACTATGCACAAAGTGAATTTCAGAAATTTCATTTTCTAGGATTTCTTGTCAATTGTCTATTCAACTGAATAGGATAGTGGTTGACTATCCCTGCTTGTCAATGGTTATCGAAGTAACACAGGCTACTCTTTAGGCTTGGGAAAGAAGGGAGTCAAGGATGCTAGAAGTAATGAGCTACTGGAGCTGTTGTCTGTTTAGTTCCATGCAGCACTTCTGGTTCAAGCACTGAGCACTTGAAAAGGCAATTCCTACAAACACCAGACACCAATCATTTGGACAGGAGTCCGTATCGGTTAGCAAATCCCGTACAGAGATGAGTCATTGCTGATTTATTCTTAGAGGTGGTTGGTGAGCATAGATTCTGCCTCCTGGGAACTCATTAGAGTTCCCAATGCGATGGTCTTTCTGGAACGGATTGCCAGGCTAGCCTTCTAGGCGGTGGAAACGGCCAATTGAGTGTTTTGGCTACACGTTGAGCATGCCACCCTTTGTGCCACTCAGAATTCTAATGATGATGTCGATGCCTAGGAACCCGGGCCAAGCCACAATTACCAGCCCTGGCTCTCAGGAGAAGCCACTTGAAAAGCATACCTTGGGACAAGACTATCACCTCCACGCAGCGTGGTAGGGTCAAGCTCAAAGATAGAGGAGATGTCGCTCCCTTCGGGCACGGACACCAGGGAGTACACCATCTTCTCTTGGGCGTTCCGCAGCCGACTTCGAGATGCATCCTGATCAGGGTCCACCTGGGGAGGAAAAGTCGCCTGTCAGAGCCAATATGTCCCTAACTCTCCCTCGGTGGAGTCATTGCACAGTCCACAGGGACAGAGGAGAGACCTGAGTGGATGTCAACAGCAGGCAGTCATAGAGCAGTCAGGAAAGATGGCAGGGGTCACCTAAGCCAAGAATGTCTATGTTCTGCTTCCCTGCATTATAATACAGACACCTGGACCATCTGGGGCCACCTTGATCATTTCTGTGTAACAAGTACGAACTACAGGTGACCATGAATTTAGCCATAACCATGTCCATCTGCAGGAGCTTGGGGAGAAGAGAAGCACTTTGGGGCATATCCTGTAGATTTAGTGATGGGCAGCTGTGCTCGACCTACAATGATCATTGATCTGAGACGAAAGCCCACAGCTCCATCCACGAGAAAACAGAAAAATTAAACAACCCAATGCTAAGCATTCGTCATCAGCAATCCCGGAGTGGCCAAGAGAAATATTTGAGAAGTCTGATTAGCCCTGAAAAACAAAGACAGGTTCATAATTAATCACGGAGGGTCACTGATGACATCTGTGGGGGGACACCCTCTCCAGGACATTAGGGACTTAGCTAAGACACAGTAAACCTCTGGCAGGGAAGACTGGAGAACAACGAGGAAACTGTAAACACACATTCCAGGGAAGTGTTTCCCAAAGGCCTCCAACAGCAGCTGCCAAAGGAGGGAATGGAATGCTGGGGTGAGCATCTGGTCCTGCGGCCTCCACCCCGTGGCTCGACATGGGGTTACGCCGTGGCTAACAAGCCCTGGTCTTTCCTGGGAAAGCCACATTTTCTCCGTCACTAGGTCGCTTCCCTCAGTCGGACGCACGGCCTCCTTCCCAAGGACATGGGGAGGACTTCACTAGGAAGATGAACGAATCTAGATAAAGAACTCAGAGCAGGGAGCAAAGGAGAAGACACGCAAGAACCTTAATTCCACGGGGCCGGGTATCTACGAGTATAGGCCAGAAACGATCTGCTCTATCAGTTCAAGCTTCCATCTGTTCAGGAAAACAAAACAGAAAGGGCCCGAGACCTCTCTGCCTCTGTCCCTGCTCCGCCTCTCTCCTCCAAGAATACCCTGTTCAATTGTGGTTTGTCGGAGTGAAACAGTGCTGCGGAGGGTTGACAATGATTTCTCAGAAGTAGCCTGCCAGGTTCTTCAGCTGAGTGAGGCACCTTTGGGAAGATGCAGGGTGGACGTCTACCAGGGTTCCTTAGCAATAGTACACTTGCCACACATCCCACACCATGACTGCCCACTATCTTGTAGCTCTGTCTAATCAAGCCTTACGTTAGCTAAGGGGTGGTAGCGGGGTTAATCTGCATTGATCATTACTAGGTGATGAGGTCACAGAACTCCTTCCCAAGAGATAACACATAAATTATAGAAGCTGCCGCCACCTATCTGCAGCTAACTGGAGACCACCGCAACACCTGGACAACCTCTGAGGGAGAAAAATGCTTCGAAGAGGAGATGCTCTCTCCTAATCATGGTTACCTGGTAAAGTGTACCACATACTGGTCTCAGAATAAACCCTGACCTGGTTAGAATTTCAGACACAGAGCTGGGCTGTAGGATGGCAGCTAGACTTCAGAAACGCGAGGAGCCCTGGTAGGGTCGTGGTTATACGTTGGGCTATGATGCTCACGGTTGGCTGGCAGCAACTCCACGGGAGAAAGGCTGGGTTTTCTACTCCTGAAACCAGTTACAGTCTTGGACACCCCCAGGGATCACCATGAGTCAGCACTGACTCCATGCAGCAGGAGGGGGACCTCTAGAAAAGCACCCAGCCTTGCAGCCTAAAGCCCACAGGCCAGGGGCCCCTTCTCTGTGCGCAGTCTGCGCCTGCCACCTAGTGGACGAAAGGCACATGCACAAAAGGTTGCCAAGCCAGAGGGGCCTGGAGTTGCCTTTGATTGGCCTCAGGCAAGTGACTGAAGGGCCAGCACAAGGGCAAATGAGGGCGGGTGCCAAGGTTCAGGGAGACACATGGTCCTTGAGCAGGGGAAGGACACTTCTCTTCCCCAGCCTCCCCAACAAGCTCCACCAAAAACACTACCAGCTCACAGTGGCCCTAGGACTGCTCCTGTGAGTCTCAGAGACCGTAACTTTTCGTGGGAGCAGAAAGCCCGGTCTTTCTTCCTCAGAGAAGCCTGTGGTTCAGAACTGTCATTAAACAGAAGAGGCGTCCCCACCGCACCCCCAGAGCCCAGGTTCCCATGAACAGCAGCTCTTCCTGCGGGAAGCCGCAGCTCTCCTTCAAAGTAACCACACAGTGAGGCTTCTCCGTGCGACCCCAGACAGCAGCACGAGGACAACCAATGGGCGTGGGTCACAGAAAGGCTGTCCGTTCAGAACCATGAGGAGTAATGCCCCCGCCAGCCCAAGCGGCCAAGTGCAAACCACAACACCAGGAGCACTCGGCATGGAGGGTTTACAAAAGACCTCTGGGACACGATGGCAGAGGGTTGCACCGGGTCGTGTTTTCCAAGCCCTGTGAACACTGCGGAAGGGGAGCTTGTCCGATGGAACCCAGAGGGAGAGTTATGAGGCAGAAGAGCAAGTTGTGAGCCCAGGAATTCCATCGGGGAGCAGGACAAGAGGACTCTCCCTAGCAAGACTGAGAGAGACTCCTCTGAGCTCCTCCCGACCCCAGGACATCTAGAAAGCTAACTCTCATGGCAGAATGCAGAACACATTCCAAGGGCAATATATTTTCCATGATCTCCACCCAAACTTCTTACTGGTTTTTCCACTCCAATTTTCCTTAATCAAGATTCCATCCCCTTTCAATGTGTTCCAGAGTGGGAGCCACCACCCCCTGGGGGCGCTGGAACAATCCAAGGAGCTGCAGATGTAGGTGTCTACCCTTTATTCTACATTATGGGCTATAACACAAACGCTTTCATTACCAGGGGTGTGTGAATACGTGTGTGTATTTTTTTTACTGAAAAGGGAATGTCCAGCCAACTAAGTCTGGGACCTGTAAGAGATGACCAGCAGACACACCCAAACAGAGCAGCCCTGTGCAGTGCTTTGTTGTACTTCGTAATCCTAGCACAGAAGCAAGCAGCCACAGAAAGTCGATTTACTTCTCCCCTTCTCCAGCCTTCACTGTGGCCGTCTGAACCCAAGGGCCAAGATGACTGAGAATCTCCACAGAAAGTTCCACTGTGTGCCACGGTCTACACTAAGACCCACTTTGACTTTGCAGTAAGACTGGTTAGGTGGTGAGACAACAGGGTGTGGAACCCGAGGTCCACAGCTGGAGTAACATGCTCCCCCACACGCTCTCCGTGAAAAACCTAAGTGAACCATCACTGAGGTCCATAAGAACGGGGAAACCATATGCAAAAGGTCAACCTCTGCCGCAGGGTCAGCATTGTCTCCGGCATCAGAGACCCTGAAGGGAGGTCTCCAACGTAGGTGTGGAGACCCCTCGCCTAGACACAGAAGGCATGTCAGGACCAACAGTCCCTGCCCTGCTCAGACACGGAGATGTGACTGTTCTCCAAGGGCAACACAGAGTAAGCCCTTCTTCCAGCGCCGCATGAGGCCTCCCTCCCTGGCACGCAGTGATTCATTCCAGGGACAGGTTCTTCAATGGGCTGCAGATCCTTTGCCCTCACTCTACCACGGGAAGACAAGAAGGCTCTTTCCCATACTTACTGAGGGCTGATACTCCAGGCATTCTTCCTCAAAGTCAGGGTCTACCTGATGAAAAAGAACCATTAGGAAATTAAAACAGCTGTTGCTTTCTCCAGGGATTCGGCCCCACTTACAGAACACTCGACGGCCTGCACCCATCTGTGAACAGCTAAGAGCGTGTCCCTTCCCTCTTCACAAAACTAGCATGCCACAACAACACAGGAGCACAACACACAGGGCACAATCCACCAGTGACCAGCAGACGGCTCTCAAGTATAGACAGAAGGCACACACGGAATTAACTAGCAGCGCAGTAGTGAAAGCCTGAGGTAAACAGAAGACCAGCACCCGGTTGTTGATAATTTTGGTGAAAAGCAGTAAGTGTTAGGCTTTCAGCAAGAACCACTCTTGCCTCAGTATCTAGCAGATAGGAAACACCGTGAGCTTCGGCAAAAGCCACGTGACCAACCTCTCTCACAGCTGGCTTGCTGGTTCATAATTCCCTACCTCTGTCCCCATTTTAAATTTCAACTTAGGCTTCTTGATCTTCTGTGCTTAAATGTTTCCAAAATCATCAGTTCGCACAAGGAGCAGGCATCCCAGGGAGTTTGGCAGATTTAAACCCAGCATTCCTTGGGCCGGTGGCCAAAAAGCTGTCCTGTCACCACCCACTCATCCCCTTGAAACGCTCCACGAAGTCTCTTGAGGCAACAGGAAGTGTCTTGGACGGATGACTAGAACCTAACATGAATATGCATTGTCCATCAGAGGAACACGCAACATCTGTCGCCTGGTGGGAAGGCGGTGTGATTTCATAAAGGGGATTCCTTCTGCCCTTCAACACGAACGTTTCCTTCCCTCACACACCCTTCAGAGTCACTTATGGTAAAGTGACGTTCTTTGGTTTTGACAACCCTACCAGAAAGAGATAAGCCACTGTCTGTTCTGCTAATGCTGCAAGAAACCAGACTTTCCTGTGGAATTATTTAATAATTCATGTACTGTTTACCTGGGTGTTTGTTATATACTATGGTCCTCCGAGGGCCACAGCTTGATCACTTCTGTTACAAGTGGGGCTCGGTGGTTAAGATATGGGGAAAGCAGCTGTAAAAAGATCACCTCAAAGCCCAGACAAGTGTGACTTTCTAGCTTACTCTCTTCCCGCTTCTCTATCAGAATGTGGCCAGCAATGGAACAGGTACGCCATGCTTTCTTCTTTTTCCATGTGCCTGCCTTAGTTGCTCTTGAGTTCACTGGCCCATGGCACCCGACTGCTTGTCAGATTAGATCTGTGTCTGTAGGCCTTCCTTGGCTGATTTTTCCAAAGGCAGTCATTAGGCCTTTCTTCCAAAGTGCCTGTGGGTGCACTTGACCCTCCAACCTTTTGGTTAGCAACAGAGTCTGTTCATCATATGCACCACCCAGGGACACCCCCCCTCCAATAAGCAGGGAAATGAGGCAGAAGAAAACAGGAAAGTGAGAGGAGGAAAAAGAGTGAGAGCTTCCATTTTTCTAATTGCTACAGGTACAGGAGGAAGGGGAAGTGAGTGCATCAGCCCGGGCAGGGGAAGGAGTGGTCTGCTACTTACCTCTGCTGCTAAGTAATGTCCGGTCGCCAGGTGCTTAAATCGGAAGAGGCTGTTCCAGTACCCTGCTCCACCCCGACAAGGGTCATGTTGGACAACCTGCAAGAGGAAGGAAGACTCATAAAAGTCAGAGAAAACCCCACACACACTAGGACAAGGCGTCAGAGATGTAGCCGAGAAGTCATCGTTCAGGAGTAGCATCCACTCGCTGAAAAGAGAAATTCAGGATCTTCCAACAAACCTTTGCTGGGGAAGTGCCAACCACAGACTCACAGTGACTCTACACGTGGGACAGAAAAAGGCAGAGCCCAGCCTGCACCGTTGCCACAACCACCTACTGTGTCAGTCCATCTCGTTGTGGGCTTTCCTCTCTCTTGCTGACCCTCAACCTGACCACACACAAGGACCTTCTTCAGGTACAGGTCTCTCCCAATAACCTGTCCAAAGTAGGTGACACACAGTCTTGCCTGCCTCACTTCTAAGGAGTACTTTGGTTGTAATTCCTCCAAGACCGATTAGTTTGTTCTTCGAGCAGTTCATGGTACTTTCTATATGCTTCGTAATTTTAGCAAGTATCATAACTTCAGTATCCAAATATCATGTAAATGTTAAATGCTATTTCTCCAGTGAATAACGAAAGTCTTCTGATGAAGGAGTGGTGGTTCATGGACGAATTCTTGCCTTTCATGTGGAAGAGTAGGCCTTCACTCCTGGCCAATCCACCTCATGCACAGCAATCACTGTTCTGTCAGTGGGGGCTTGTGTGAGGCTGTGATGCCGAACAAGGGCTTTGGGACTACGACATACTAGGAAGAAAGGCCTGCCGATCTACTCCCCCAAATCTGCCAATGAAAACCCTATGGATCACAAAGGTCTCATGTGAAACAACCTGTAGGCAGCCTGGTGGTGCCATGGGCTATGCATTGAGCTGCTAAAAGTGAGGTCAGTGGTTCAAGCCCACCAAGTGGTCCTCAGGAGATGAGGCTTTCTGCTACTGTCAAGATGTATCTTAGAGGTACATTGCCATTAGGGATCACCTCTTGAAGCTGTTAATTGGTTTTCTGTTTTTCGGTAAATGAAACCCAGGGACCTTGAGCCTATAGGGAAAGAAAACAAAACAAGGGACCAGGGAGTGGGGGTAGGGGTAGATTTAGAGGAGTCGGGGAGATAAGAAGTAAGCGATGTCAAGAAACCCAAAAAGGAAAAGTATGTCTGAAAACTGATTATGGAAGAAATTATGCAATTATTCTTGACATGATTGAACTATGGAATGATGTGACATGTTTTAATTGCCAAGTTCCAGCAAATGAAAAAACATAGACCCAGGAACGAGAAATGGGCTCACACTTAAGAACAATTAGTTCTTACATCATGGCCCTGCTCGACACTTAACTTCATGAAACGATCACTGGAGTGCTACAGCAAAGTGTGGTGACAAAGCAGAAGGTGCCCAGCTATCAATTGAAATAGTGTCTGGGGTCTTAAAGGCTTGCATTCAAAAAAGCAACCATCTAAGCGAGAAGCCAACTAAGTCCACATAGAAGAAGCACACCAGCTTGTGTGATCCAAAGATGGGAAATTACAAAATTTGAATATGGTAAAGGGAAAAGTATCAGCACTAAAATTCTGAAAACCCAGTTTGGAAAAGGTTATGGAGGACAGTGGGAGCCCAAAACCCATCTTCAGAGTATCTAGTCAGACCCAGCTACTGGCAGATCCACTCTAGCCACAGGCAAGAATCCTGAGCAGCCTTGCTATCAGGCAGAGACCATTGTAATCTTGATTATTCTCGATTGAACTCAGTACTTGGCCAGTTGACCTCCCTATAAACACAGCCTGAATTTGTTCTGGGTGCAAGTATATCTTAGATGTTCCATGACAGAAATTCCTTCCCTGGCTTTTTGAATGTTGATTGAGGGGGTGCAGGGGGGTGCAGTGTCTTCTCCCTTATGTGTCATCTGTATTTTTGCCTTTATGCTAATAGGATTTTATCTTTGCCACCTTAGTGTGACTTGTCTTTCACGGTTTTCTCTGGGGTTCCCCAGCTATGAAGCACAGGAGGAATGGATGTATAATGATAGTAACTAATGCAAGGTGTTACAAGGAATGCAGGGGTGGGAATGGGATTTCTGGAGTAAACAATAAAATTGGGGGTGGCGGGGTGGAAGCACTAGACTGATCGTGATTGCACAACTCAGTTTAAAGTCGATATAATCTGGAGTGGGGAGGCACGCTAAGATAGATTTAGTGGTGACTGTACCTTGATGTGATGGAATGATTAAACAATTGTATGATATATGAATTATGTGCCAATAAAACTGTTGGGGGAAGAAAAAAAGAAAGATTTATAGCCTTGATAACCCACAGAGGCAGTTGTACTCTGTGTTGTAGGGTCGCCATGATATCAGGTAGCAAGTCTGGTGATGAGAGATTATAACCAGCAGCATTTCCCTGTACGGGGCCACAAGGAGTCAAGAGCTGCCTTGAAGGCAGCTTAAAAGTTACCAAGGAATGGTTGGACTGTAATGTAAACCACTTTTAGTCATAATGAAGCAGAAGTTAACAGTCTGAACTTCATCCACTAAAAGCACTCATGACAACAAAGGCAAACCCAGAAATTTCATAGGAAGCTGTATAAGTGGTCTGTAGATGAACTAATGTGTGGCAACACATCCACATACCTAAGTGCTAAAGCACAAAACTTGCAGAGTCTGGGCGGAAGTCCTCACAAAATAAGTGTAGCTTTAGCTCCTGGCCATGCTGAATAACTGGCACTCCTAACAGATGCTATAAGCAATGAGAAACTGCCCAAAATTTATGAAACTGCCAGAGACGATTACCAAACTGGGTGAGACACAGATCAACTGTGTTCAGGACTGGACGGCAGGCAGCGCACGGCTGCAAGCTCTGGGCAAAGGAGAACAGATCAGGGCAGCCGTGGCTCTCTGCTGGGAGCTGCTATCTGCACAGGGAGAATCCAAGCAGAGGATGTCAGGTGTGAGGCCCTGCTCCTGGAACCGATCTCTGCAGATAACATGTCCAGAGTACGCAACGAGGCCGCACCATCCTTGCATTTGGCTGCACTTTCTCCAAAACAGATAAGTTTGTTCTTCTGGTCGTCCATGGCAGTTACTCTTCTTCTACCTTAGCAAGTATCATAATTTCAGAATCAAATCACTATGTAAGCGTTAAATATTTCTCCAAGGCTGACAAAGAATCTCCTCGTGGTGGTTCACTGACAGAATTCTCACCTTTCGTGAGGAAGACGGTTCCTCCAGAGATCACCCAGACAGGGGTGGCTGGAGCTCGTGGGGCAGTGTATGGAAGAGTACAGAGAAAAAGAGCTCCAAAACCTTCACCGCACATTCCTCGGTCTTCATGTGCATTTCACTTATATTAAATACTCAGAACAGACAAATCATACAGCAGAAAATACATTTGTGGTTGCTTAAGGATTGGGGAGAGGGACAAGATTTGAGGGGAAAGAGGAAGCAACTGTTCGTGGGGATGGGGTTCTTTTGCAATGAGACTATTCTAAAACGGGCTGTCGATGACTGTGCAACTCTACAAACAGACTAAAAGCCAATGCACTGCGTGCTTTACCGGGGTAACGGCATGGTGCAGACCTCAGGAAGTTCTTCAGGCTGGAAGACTATGACAGCAGACACAAGGGTGGCTCTGCACAGAGCAGTGAAGAGCTGAACCTGACCCTGGGTAAACGCCCGCCCACCCCTGGGCTGCACTGGCATGGCCTGCGTGTTGCTATGATGCTCGAGGCTGGGTTTTCTAGAGAAGCAATGCCAATGAAGTATGTTTACGTGGAGGCTTCAAAAAGGTACTGGAAATTCCCTTTACCTTTTAATTTCATTTTCTACAACGTTTTGAAGCCGTGGGTGTGTGTGTGCGCGCGTGCACGAGTGTGTGAGAAACACACAGAGGACAGGAGAGAGAAAGAGGAGGGGAGAGAGAGAAGGAAAGAGGAGACAGAGAGGGAGGAGAGGAGAGAGAGGAGAGAAACTGACAGGTGTATACATACATGCAGGCAAATAAAAAAGCACAGCTATTAGGGCTCCGGTTCACACATGCACCCGTTCATCCTAAAGAACTTTTGTTTAAAGATATCTCTGTGATTAGATGATGGCTGTAGACAAATTCTCTTAATCATATCCTTGCCTAGATCTAATGGATGTCTACAGGCTCATCCCTCCCACCCGTTTCCTTACCTCCACCTCCCATAAGGCTTTGGAACTCGTGGCCGAAGTGGCTGACTGGCGGCCCGTGGTCCTCAGGAAGACATGCTGCTTTTTCCTGTGCTCGTCACAGGTCAGAAACTTCTCCTGCTCAGCGTGGAACAACCTCACCACATCACCCTAAGTCGGCACAAGGAGGAAGCCAGAAAGACACATTTATTAAGACAGCTGACCGAGCCTCGGGAGCAGCCAGGTACCGCCACTCCTGAAGTAACCAAACGCACCCCCTTTAGAATGTCGTCTTTATTATCATTCCACTTCATGAAAAGGACGATCTTCCAGCTTGTGTTGCAATTGACAGAATTGACCTGGAACACAAAACAATCAATATTACTTATGCAGCTTAACCAAACGCACGAGCACTGAGTCATCTGGTCCCCAATGTCCTCACTACAAGGTGGAAGCGAGGCCCAGCTCTGCCTGAAAGGCGAGCACCAGTCAGGTCACAGGACCAGCAACCCCCAGGCCTGTGAAGAACATCTGGGGATCCACCGTCCCGGTGCACAATCGCCAGGTGTGCTCCAACTACGACAAAAGGAACCACCCCTCCTGCCCCTTTGGAAGTTGTATTTTCCTTTCCCTCCAAGTTTCTCGTTCCATAGTCAGCAAAGAAAGGCCTAACGAAAACAAGTACATATAGAACGAGACGAGTGACAAAAGTAAAACAAAAGGCAAACCAGTGAATACATTCCAAGCCATTCATGAGGATCGCTGACAGCAGCAGTCACTGAGCACTAAGTATATGCCAGGTACAGGGCTCAGAGCTAACTCCCACCATCTCCTCTAACCCTTGGCAACCCCCCAACCACCAGCCATGGCCATCCTCCTCCTCCACAGAGACAAGGACACGGAGACAGGGAAGCTGCGTAACTGCAGTCACAGAACTAGAGAATGGTAGGGTTGGGATTTGAACCCACATATATCCAACTCCACAGCTTCTGTTCTTTTCTTCTTCTTTTCAATGCTTGTAAAACGACTTGTGTTCTTAACCAGGGGGCAAACACTGCTGTTACAAATAAATTAATGTTGTTGTGTCCCTTAAAAGCTTCTTACTGCTGTTAGGTACCATCCAGTCAGTTCCAACTCACAGGGACGCTGTGCACAACAGAATGAACACTGCCAGTCCTGTGCCATCCTCACTATTAGGTTTCAGAGCCCATTGTTGCAGCCACTGGGTCAATCCATCTTGTTAAGGGCATTCCTCTTTTTTCCTGCCCCTCTACCTTACCAAGAATGATGTCCTTCTCCACAGATTGTCTCTGCTGACATCGTGTCCACGACAGGTGAGACAATTTAGAGATTAAGCAGGCAAGCAGGGCAACACTCTGAAGAGTTGCTGGTGGCCTCGGAGCAGATTAAGAATTAGAAAAAGGCATTCCATCTAGGCAGACTATTAGAAAAATGTCCAGAAAAATGGGACCCAAAGGTCCCATTCTGACTGAACGTGTCAGAAAATTCTCCCCTAACAGGCAGAGCAAACTGAGAACAAGGGCGAGTATCAGCCCTCACCTGTCACCCATTGCACAGACTTACGCAAGCTAATGTGGGAGCCCTAACTCTGGCCCTCAGTTTCCTCGCCTGAAAAATGTGTACACTGCTCCAAGTCGATACTGAAGTCCCCTTCAGTATATACATGCTTTGGCCTCAAGAACACTTGCCCTTGCACCCACTTCCCACCCACTCCCAAAACTTTTTCTTACCTCATTGCAGCCTGGGTTATCCACCAGCTGGTGGCTGCTAGCATGTAGGGGCTGGCCAGCATTGACGGGGTTCAGAACAACCTTGTCGCCGATCACCACCTGGAAAGGAGTCACAGAGCTTGTTACAAAACATGACAGCAGAATGGTTTGGGAGGTGCGGGTGTGGGTAGAATAGTCATAAGACCTTATAGGACCAAGAAGAACCAACACCCTGTGAATGAAAGAATGCTCACCTTTAAAAGCCCAGCTGTGCTGGGAGAGGTGATACTTATAAGGCCAAGAGTGAAGTTTGGTCCTAGAATGATCACTGATTATACACAGGTGTTTTCAATACGGGTCCAGAACAGTAAAAAAAAGGTCTGGTCTTTGTTGAGTTCAGTGAAGGCATTTGTATCAATCAGCTCTAACTTAATTTTAGGAGTAGAAGCAGAGTACCCGCCCAAGGTAAGATCTGATCTTTGGAAGAAAAGAGACATACTTTTCTATTTGTAAAGCAAGTATTTTCATGAGTCAACAGAGACTTGATGGCAGATTTTTGTTGTTTTCCCTTTACTGACCCTGACTTAGTGGGTTGTTTCCAAAACAGATCCACTAATGGAGTGAGAATGACAGGGATGGCTCCTTGGAACATCATACCTGGCAGATATTTTTGTGACAAAGTTACTGTTCTTAAGTTTTTGTTCAGAGACCCAGTAGAAACCACACAGCTTCTGTATTTAGGCCACAATTCTCTCCAATTTTCCTTGTTTCCAAAACACTATAGTTTCCATAGTGATTCCCTCCTCCAGACAGGATAAGCCTGACTCCAACGTTAAAATTCTCCTGGTTGCCTCGGACAGTGCTGGTCAGCGGCACAGCCTGAAGTCCTGCTTAGGCTGGGAATCTGTACTTACACTGTCCCCAATGGATCGAAGCTTGTAGAACGGCTGAATGTAAAACCAGGACCCCTCATTCCCAGCCTCATCCAACGTCACTCGCATGGCATTCTTCTCCAGCAGAGCCGGGAGCCTCTTGTTCACAGTGAGGTATTTGTTACTTTTCAAATGCAGGAGCTGAAGACCCAACAAGAGAATCAGGGGAATGTCAGCCAGTCTATGACTTTGCAACCATGGCTCTCACAGCCACATAAAAAATATATCAAACATTCCTCCTTCCCTTGAGCAGCTTATGAATTCAGAGACTCACAGAGGGCCTGAGGCTGGCGATAATTAGGAGAGAAGGCAGCATGGGTAGGGGAAGCGGAAGTCAGAAGAGAGAAATAGTTTCACCCCCGCCCCAGCATAGCCTTGGATAAGGAGGATGCTGCTCTGAACAAGTGTGCTGGTAGCTGGATCCAGCTTGTGGTCTGTGTTAGTGGGGCAGGACCTACTGTGTGCAGGACAAGTCATCCTGGACACACAGGCAGGGCAAAGGAAGGGCACTTTTGAGTACCAACAACACTTCCATATACAAGGTGACCCCAATAGAGGGCTGTCATCTCATGTAGAAGAAAGTCAACGTCCTGCACGTCCACTGTGGATTTCCTAGGAATTGAGTATTGCATGTACAATTGGCTGGGGAGACTGAGGATCCAGGTAGGGAATCACCTGTCTGGCAGAAGGCCTAGACCAGAGAGTGTTGGCCCAGGTTTCCTAACTCAGAAGGCCATGAGAGAAGATGGAAGAGAATGTGGAAGAATGCCCAGTCCTCGGAGAAACAGTAAGGGTGACACAGGACTCCAATGATGAATACCCAGACTCCCTTTTTACTGCTGACAGATCTGGTTACTCAGTGAGGTAGAACATTCTAATGGGGTTATTGGAGGTAGAGGAGTCACTTGTCTCATGAGACCTTGACATCCCTTGGCTTTGACAGATGAGGGAAGACAATGGCCTTCCAAACTCTCATTGCTGCACTAGCGAGCAGGCTCTGAGCTGCTGTGCCCAAAAGCCCTGGCCTCATTAATCAACCTTGCCTATGGCAGACTTCAGCATCTAGTTAGGAGGTGGTAGCAATGACAACAATGCACAAATTGCTCTGTGACAGGCATCTCTTATCCATCCTAGGCAGCAGTTATCATCGTCGGTCGCAGTTTGCCGGCCAGCAAAGTAAAGGATGGCAAGATTCCTTGCCCGAAAATCTCAGTTAGTATGTGGCAAAACCTAACTTGGAATTCTCTTAAAGAGATTAGATTTTTAACCCGGATGCCCATCGTTCACCCTTAGTTCAAGCCACATTCTCCACCCTAACCAAACAGGGGTGTCTGGTTACTGTAGGTGTCTGGCCACAGGGTTGGCTCACTGTTATAGCTGATGCTGACATCCACCTGCCCCTGCTGTCCAGTCTCAACTGATCAGGACCTGAAAAGGTGGTGAGACGGACATGACCTAGCTGCAAAAGGATTCAGGGAGTTCTTTTCACTATTTCAAAAAGCCCAATATAAACAAGCCATTTAATCACAGTTACGGTTTTATCAATTTGACATTCCTGCTTTCCCATGCTGCTGCTGATCCTTGCTCTATAACCCAGTATGAATAAAACTGGGACGGAATTCCTTTATAATTAGTAAAGTTTACGAGCTAAGCAAAACCTTTCAAAATGGAAACAATTAAGGGAGATAAGGAAATGGGCCCGATGCTTACAACTTTATACCCTTTGTACCCAGGTCAACGTGACCTGGTGACTGGACTAATAGAGAGAGGCCAAATTTGGTACTCGACTTCCTCACATACTGCTTTCTCTAAGGCTGCATAGACCCACGCTACTCTGAACAGCGCCAGCAATGGCTGTCTCCTGACTCTGCTGTATCTCCATGGGTGTGTAAAGGTATGAGAGATAAACAAAGCCTACATGCCATGAGAAAAGACACAAGGACTGTCTTCAAATAAATAAATAAAAAGAAGAAGAACTTTCAAAGAATGCAGGTTGATCAAAAGTGCAAGAGCCAGTGTTCTTTTCAGGCGCGTCCTTTCCCGTTTGAAGTGTTGACAGACAGGTTAAAGGATCAGTGATTCCGACCCTGAGGGACCCAGCTCAAAAGCCCGCGACTCTCCCCCACGGCCAGAACTGTCTGCATGGGGTCCTACAGGGGGGTGTCCAGAGCCTGTTTCATTCCCTCCATTCCTTGTCATGCCTCAGCTCCAGAGAAGAGCCCCCAGCACCCACCTGGATCACATTGCCATACTGGATGACGGTCCCCAGCAATTTCCTGTTTTCTGTCTCATTCTGCTTCTTTTCCAGGTCTGCAGCATGCTGGACATAAAGAAGGAACATTGGTCACACAGAACGAACTATAAGGTCTCTTTCTCTAAAGGCTGCCAGGCAGTAAATACTTACAAGAATCACAGAAATAAGCAAAGAAACAAGAACACCCGGAGGCTAAGTGACATGAGCAAGGGGATCAAAACCCCAAGCCATGACCTTTGTTTTGTTCACCTTGTTGGGGCTCTGAAAACACAGTATTGTCTCTTCCAGGAGTTCATAATGCCTGCAGGGGTGAGGCTCAGCCAAAGCGCATGGCAGGACACTGGTGTGGCCCTTTACCATTTGTCCAAAAGCTTTTCATGGCTTTAGGGTTTCAACCCAATCCTGGCTTTGGGTGCTTTCTCATTTGAGGACGGTGTTGTTATTTTACATCCATGTGTCTCAGTTTACTCTTTTGCCAAATGATCATCAGGAATCACCTGGTGCGAGTGAGTGAGTCCCTGTGGCACTCATAAAGTGTTAGCCACTCTGGTTAGATGTCAATAATAATCATCTGTCCTCATTACACTTCCCTGAGCAGATAGCATTATCCAACGTTGAAAAATAAGAAATAGCGCCCAAGAAGGTCAAAACTGCGGTTGACATCACATTTGTTGGGCGATGGGTACAAACCAGTTTTCTTGTACTATTTCCTTGACTTCAGTGTGCAATTGAAATTTTCCTCAGTAATGTGTCTTCTAAAAATCACACCTCTATTAAAGCGGAAGAGGACATCCTCAAACCTACATTAGGGAACTCAATTCTTCAGCGTTAATAAGTGACGTCGGGAGCCATCACCCGTCCAAACACCACTGGGAGACAGTCACAGTGAAGATGAACGGAGGGCCTGGTCGGCCAGGGCCACCACCTTCAACAGTCACGTTTCTCTCCTTTGCCTGTACGAGCCTGGAAGTGCTGTTAGCATAGCACAGCCACGCTGCATCTGAGGCAGGGCCCCAGGGCAGAGTGGGTTACAGGTTGCAGGGCAGACCACAAGGTCAGATAAAGCTTTTCTCCCAAAAAGATTCCACTCTTGGGAACGCACAGGGGTCATTCTGCTTTGTCCTATACAGTCACTCGGAGGCAGAACAGACTTGATAGCAATGTGTGAGAAGCAGTCTGTTGTTCCAGCCCTCGCTCCAATCCTAGGCGGAGGCAAATGAGAAGTAAACCTCAGGGGGAAAAATCTGACAACTAATCTGGTGGACAATAAATCCACGACAACTTCCAATGTTCTCTTCCTAGAGGTTTCTCCTTTCATTGCATGCATGGTGTTAATGGTAAAGATCTCAGGTAAACAGTCTTGGGGACTTGATCTGGACTCCCTCGTACACCAGCTCACTCTGTTATCTTGACCAGATCACGTAAATCTTACTAAGCCTCACTCAGTATTCTCATCTCCAAATTACAAACAGTACAAACCTTACAGGTTTGTTTGCACCCGCTGTAAATATTAGGTGGAATAAATGCAGACACTGTTGATAAAAGCAATAAAATGTTAACCATGACTATTAGGCACACGTTCCTAAAACTAAGAAATGTTCCAATGATAAGAATGTGAAAAGCTGAGCTAAATTGTCCAAGTTAAGTATCTTTTCCATAAAAAATTAAAGACATAAATAAGTATCTTTTCCATTTCCTTCAAATGTTAGCAGTTGTTCCACCTGTACCTGAGGAGCAAGTGTTCTTAGGAAGGTACATCTGGTGAGAAAGAGAAATGGTATGAATCAATTTTAAACCCAAAAGAAACCAGACCACAGACAGGCAGTCTGTTAGTCTGGGTTGACTAGAGAAACAAATTCATAGACACTCATATGTGTTTAAGAGAGCAATCGTATACTGGGAAAACATCCCAGCCCAGTCCAGATCAAGTCCATAAGTCCAATATTAGCCTATATGTCCATTACCAATCTATAAATTCCTCTTCAGACTCACACAACACATGCAATGACACCGAATGCAGGAAGACCGCAGGCCGGTGGGTGGAAAGTCAGTGGTGATGGAAGCAACTCAGCCCTGGCAAGGGTCTCACATGGCTCCTCCAGCTCCAGTGCTTTAGCGCAGCCCCATGTGTCTTGTCAGCAGAAAGACGAAGCAGAGAGTCTCTGTGTATCTGGCCTCCAGTGAGCTATTTATCTCCGTGGAGCCTCCAAATGAAGTCATCAAGCTGAGACCTGATTGACAGCCTAGACTCCACGCCTTCGCAAGTTGACACCAGATTATGTAACTACCACACACCACAACTTGGCACGTTAACACTTTCACACAGCTTTTTAGCCATATATAATTTTCAAACAAACAATGAAAAATCATATTTGTACCTAACCAGATAAAACGAAAATGCATACAGTTAAAAAATGGGCACCCTCATTAAAACGGAACATTCTATAAGTGAACAACACAATATTCTATGCTTAACAATTGTAGTTAAGTAACACCAACACCTTAATCCTATAATTCTTTTAATACATTGCCCCACCTATGAAAGTTTGTAAGCCAACCACTTCATGCATTTATATTGAGTACAGCTCACTGCAAGTCTATCCCATCTCAGCTCTTTAAAACAATGGCCCATTCGGAGGCATAGGTCTCTCTCGCTCTCACTGTCATCCTCTCTCTCCCTGCCTTCCTCTCAGCGAGTTACCATTCTCCTATTCTCAGTTACAGTACAGAATAAAAGCCACTGAGATGAAGGCATGTCGCCCCGATGTAGGTCACATGGAAACTCCTGGCTTCCACATGGCTCTTGTGGAATTCCCCTTGACTCTCTTTCCTGCCATAAACCAGAAGGACAAAGCCCAAGTGACTCGTCAATTCCGACGTACAGCGATCGACCTTGTGTGTGCCAGGGCAGAATTGGCTCTTTTTCAGAAGTGGAGCACCAGGCCTTTCTTCCAAGCCACCTCTGGGCAGACTCAAACCTCCAACCTTTCCATTAGCTCAGAACACACCAGCAGTTTGTGCCACCTCAGAGTGCCCCTTTCCACACAGTAAACACTCCCCCTGGATTCCTTTCCACACCTGGTTTCCTTGTTTACATGCCTGTGCTTCACCTCTCTAGGTCTCTGCGGCACCTATGGGTTCTGCAGTTGTTTTACAAAGCAAAGGCAAAAATTGGACCTGGCATGAGCGTTTGTACTTTGTAGCGTGCCATGCTGTACTTCCAGTTAAGCAGCACTCCTCTAATACATGCTGAAAATGCAAGACAAGGGAATTTCCAAGGGGAAAAAAAGCAATGAATTCAGTAAAACAAAATGTCCAATTCCAACAGGCAAAAGCCACTTTCCTCTGCTCTTGGCATACCAGATCCACAGTAGTGTTTCCTGGACTTCAGGGGTGCATTGCTGTTGTTGTCAGCTGCCGTCACAGCTCATGGTGACACCAGGCACAACAGAAGGAAGCCCTGCCTGGCCTGTGCCATCCACAATATGAGTGTGAAT
>NW_022111378.1:288356-316518 GCF_000313985.2 Echinops telfairi | reverse complement strand
AAATGTTTTGAGAACGATGATGGCAACAAATATACAAATGTGCTTGACACAATGGATGGATGTATGGATTGTGGTATGAGTTGTACTAGCCCCCAATAAAATGATTTTTTTTAAAAAGACAGTAATATTAGGGAGATACACACTGGAGAATAATTAACCATTTGAAACATAATGACCACATTCACTCGAGGACAAAATTCAGAAGGGTTTGAAAAGTAGTAATAGAAACAGGAAACAAAGGGAAGAAGTAGGGCAAGTGGTGTTACACTGTGGGGATCAAAATCAATGATCAGACAAAATCTGAACTCTTGAATAAAAACATCTACTCGGTAAACCTTCACCTCTTTAAAAATAGAAAAATGTTAAAGAGAAAAAAAAATTACAGTCCCTTTACAAACAGTTAACCCACTCGGACGTCAACCAAAAGTTGAGGTTTTGGATCTATTCAGAGATAACTTGGCAAAGGCTCTCACTGGTGGAGTGCTGGGTTATGCAATGGGCTGCTCACTACAATGTCAGCAGGTTGGCCTCACCAGACACTCCTTGGAAGCAAGGTGAGGTTTCTGCTCCTATAAAGATTGACAGCCTTGAAAACCCACCAGGGTGGCTATTCTACTTTGCCCTACAGGGTCTCTGTAAGTTGGAATTGACTCGATGACAGTCAGATTAAAAAATAATTAAAAACTCACTTCCATCCAGTCATATTACACATAGCAGCCCTGCAGGGCAGGATAGAACTACCTTCTGTGTGTTTCTGATACTATAAGCTTTTTATAGGATTAGAAAGTCCCATCTTTCTCCCACAGAGCTGCTGGTGGCTTTGAAATGCTGACCTTAAAGACTGCAACCCAGTGCTTAACCACTACGTCACAAAGGCTCCTTGAGAGTGAGAACGACTTTCAAAAAATCAGCAGTTGAAAACCCTAGAGTGTGACTCTTATACCAGGAATTGGACATGTCTCAAAAGCAACTGGATTTAAGGTAAAAACTATACTGGGGTCACTGAAGATTTATAAAGGCAGCTTCCACCCTTCAAAAGACTAAGATTGGGCTTGTGAAATCAAACATATATATGGCAAGAGTGGATCTGTACTAGCAGAGAATGAAACAAAACAAACATACAGAGGGTAATCTGGCAATGAGCATCACTCTCACTTAGCAATTTCATTTCTAGAAGTGTCTCCTAGACAGATCATTGGGTGTATATGAAAGGTTGTAGCAACTTCTTCTGTTTCCTGAGAAAAGCAAAAATTGTCCTCATACTGATTACTACTCATAAAGAAGAGATTGATCGTGGAAAATTTCAGTAGTGTAAAATTCAGAATGGAGCTATTTATTATTCATAATATAATGTGTGAAAGTGGATTAAAGAATGGAAGGTAGATAGTGTGTTTCCTCGTATACTCAAACGCTTAGAGACTTGGGGATAGAATGGGGGTGAAGTGAGGGGAGACATACACCAAAATAGACCAAGGTGATCTTTAAGAGTAAGATTTGGTAATCATGTGCTTTTCCTTCTCTTACTCATTTGCATTTTGGATTATTCCCCCTACAACATTCTTAGTTTTGTTAGACCTCTGTGTGTCAGTTCCAATTCACAGCAGCCTTATCTCCCACAGAATGGAATCGTGACTGGTCTTGTGCTAGCCTCCTGACAGCTATTAGGTTTGAGCTCACTGTTGTATTCGCTGTGTCACGATACCTTTCTCCAGGGACTGGAGTTCCCCAATAACTTGTCCAAAGCACATGAGGCAAAGTCTCACCACCCATCCTTCAAAGAAACCCTCTGGCTATACTTCATCGGAGACAGACTTGTTCCTTCTTCTGCCAGTCCATGATGTATTCAATATTCTTCTTCACTAGCATCCATTCAAAGCCAGCAAGTCTTCATTTGTTTTTATTTATTGCCCAGGTTTAGCAAACACAAGGTGATAAAAAATATCATGGTTTAATCCTCAGAGTGACACCTTTGCTTTTTAACAAACACTTAAAAGAGGTCTTTTTCAGCAGTGCACCCAATGCAACATGCCATTTGATTTCTTAGCCTTCCAGGGTCATTGGTTGTAGATCCAAGTAAAATGAAATCCTTGACAACTTCGGTGTTTTCTCCATTTGTCATGATGGTGCTTCTTCGTCCCAGGGTGAGGATTATGCTTTCTTCATGTTGAGATGTAATACACACTGAATACCGTGGTCTTTCATCTTTGTCCATTAGTGCTCCAAGATTTCTACAAGCGAAGTTGTGACATCTGCATTATTACCGTAAATGATCCTTACTCTAGGCCTGATGCGACATTGTTCTTCATATAGTCCTCTCCTCCTTGCATTATTTCCTCAGCATATAGATTGAACGAATATGGTGAAAGGACACAACTATGATGCACACCTTTCCTGGCCTGAAACCAAGTAGTATACCCCTTTTTCTTGAAATGACTACCTCTTGGTCTATACACAGGTTCCAAATGAGCATAATCAAGTGGCTTTGGAATTCCGCTTCTTCACAATGCTTTCCATATGATTATGACCCACAGTTGAATGCCTTTGCATAGTCAAGAAAACACACAGAAACATCCTTCTAGCATTCTCTGCTTTCGGCTAAGATCCATCTGATATCAGCAATTGATGGGCTGTTCTACAGTCAGTCTCTTACCTTGTCCTCTGGATACTGAGCTTCTTCATCACCTTTTCCCATAGATGTAGTGGACTTGATTACTATATCTTCCATCCAATACAGTTCACATGTATGGATGCAGGTTACATTGTTGAAAAGGGGTTATTTCCAGTGAATAAGTTGTTGATCTTGCCAAATTGTATCACGTGATCTACAGATTGCATAAAACCGTATTTCCCACGTACTAATTTTGCTTCCAATGTTCCCATTCTAACCACAAGTAATTATCAATGTATTTGATCAATTTCAGATAGAAAAGTTGGTAAAACTCTTCAATTTCTTCATTTTTGACATTAGTGGTTGGTGCTTAAATTTAAATAATGGTTATACTAACTGGTATTTTTTGCAGGCATATGGATGTTATCCTAACACTACCAGTAGTGTCCAGGCTAGATCCTGAAATGCTTTTTTTGACAATGGATCTGATGCCATTTCTGTTCAGTCATTCCCACATGATTGCCCAACTCAACAGGGTCAATACCAGTCCATTTCAGTTCAGGTGTCCTTTTTCATTTTCAAAGACTTCTAATTTTCCTAGAGTCATTCTTCATACACTCCACATTGCAGTTAACAGATATTTATAGCCATTCCTTCTCATTTTGCTTTATGCCACACAAGTAAATGAAGGTCCTGAAAGCTCGATTTCATCCACATAATTAAGGTCGACTTTACTCGGAGGAGACGGCTCTTCTCCAGTCCTGCGTTGAGTCTTTCAACCTCATGGGCTCACTTTCCAGCACTTTATCAGACTATCCCACTTCTACTCATAAGGTTTTTGATGGCCATTTTTTTCCAGAAGTAATTAGCTTTTAGTGACTTAAATAAATCTTAAAATTTTCAATGATGCTTTGTTAGACTGCCATGAAGTAAAACTATTTCTTAGGTTAATTAATAAATTGCGGTTTTGATATAACATCATGAAAATGGCAGAGCAGAATACCAACATCCACTGCCAGCAATTCGATTCCAACTCAGTGCAACTCTGTATAAGGTTTCTGAGGCTGTGAATCTTTACAAGACCAGACAGCTTCATCTTTCTTCTGCAGGCAGCTGGTGGGGTTGGGCTGTTGACCTTGAGATTAGCTGTGAAATGCTTATCTGGCAGCTGCATCAAGACTCCTTCAGTTAATTAATAAACTGGGGTTTTTATATGAAAGTGTCAGGGCAGAGCAATACATAAAATAAGTGGAGAAAACAACCAGGCTATCAACTGCAGGCCACAGGACCTATTTGTGCTGTCAAACAAATGCTTAACAGTAGTTCTAAGGGCTAGAAATTTGTTGGAAAACTGAGACAATCCCTATAGACTGTATATAATATGTACAGGACACGCTAGTGTTAGTGGAATAATGACTAGTGCAACTTTTAAAAATGGACAAGTTGGCCAGGTCTTTCTTCCTATTCTTAGTCTATCCAAACTCCCTGCCACTGTCTCAATTCTGACTCATAATGACCCTATAATCTATAAGCTTTGCTAAAATACCAGTGACAGCTTCAAGCATCACACAACACATAGGTCACCATAGTATGACATGCCAACAGGCAGATGCTAAGGATCATATCTACTAATTAACCACAATATTCTTGTCACCAGTAGCGTGAATTTATTAAAAGTCATCTAATATTTGTTGCATCCATATTATTTCAAATCCTGATCATTTAAATATCTGATCCCCTTTCCAACCACACAATGAGTGAGTGACTGTCATTTCTGGGGAAGAAAAGCCGTCCCATAACAATCTCCAGACGAGTCACTGCAGCCGTAGCTAGATGTGCACTAAGCAACATCAAAGTCAACCCCAGCACAGCCAGCTGTGACTGTGTCCCAGAAAAAGGGATCACTCCATTAAATTACTGCCCCAAAAGTCACTAAAAACATAGGGAATGGTTATTTGTTTCAAGTAACACTCTGAATTACGGAGTGTGATGCTAAACTAAGCCTTCTGAAAACAAGCAGCCTTACAACACAATGAGGACTTATCACTTCCCTCGTTCCTTTTACCTTGCCAAAACTGTGGCTTGAACTAAGTGACCTATTCCCAGAACCAAAACAACATAGGTGTCTGTTTCACGTTAACAGGTACACTGCAGTTGAGTGAAGTGCTGTGATGTAGAGAGCCCGGGGAAAGCTTATTTTGTCAACAGCATTTTTGGAAATCATGACTAGAAGAGCTAACACCCAATTATTCTAAAGCCCAGTAGAAGAAATCATCATGTGTGCACACACATGTACACACACAGTAACCAGCCACTAGGTGTCATTCTCCTTCAAAGGGCTGTTGACATTTCTGATCCAAGTCAAAAGAAATCGAGGAGTCTAGACAACTAATTCCTTAAATGGCATTCATTAAAAATAATCTGACCTCTGATCGGAGTGCTGCACAGTAGTTGACAAAAATAAAAATGAAAATTCACTGGAGACTGGCCATTGGCCCCCGAAGGCCCAAAACCCATTTTAATAACTGCTTCAGAGCTGCAAAGACGACTTTCAGACATTAGGGGGCAAAGCTGCAAACAGGCCAGCAGGAGCTGCTGCAGCTCAAAGTCAGCCCCCTAGCCCTGAGAAGCCATTACTGAGCATCTTAAATCACAGGGGAAAATGGCTTCCTTTTCTATTTTATAAAAACACGAAGTACACAAAGTTGAGATTTATTGTCTTTTGTCTCCCCTTACAAAAATAAGAAATTCCAAGTTCTTGATCACCTTTGGAGTTTGTGTTTCTAAAGTGTGCTTGGGTTTTTGGTGTCCCCCCCAACCTCCCCGATAATCCATGGAAAGGGGCTTGGTAAGGGATTATGGATGAAGTAAAGTGTGCAGACCACAGATTAAACTGGCAGTTTTGAACTGCAGCCCACCTGAGGGATTTTGTATTAGTGTTGGCTGTAAATTTGGGGCCTTAAAAATTAAATTCATAACTGACATGGGAAAAAAATGAGCCATTATACAAAAAGGCATACAATTTTATCTGAAAGTGGTTCAGACGTCCTGGTGCCAGCCTAAGTTCCACCTCCTCAGTCGGTCAAACAGCAGAGAACAGCGCTGCCCACTGCAGATCCGCACACGCACACCCACACTGCCCATCAAGCTCCCTGCGTTTCTCTCGGCTTCCTGTTTGTCCAACAGGATTCAGAGTTTACCACCCCCAACGTAAACAGTGCAGGGTAAGGAGAAGTTTGAGATCCGCTACTGAGATCCCCAGGAACTACAGGGCTTTAATACCGGAAGGCCAGACAGGCAAAGGCAGATCTACTAGAGACATGCAGACCCAGAGAGAAAGCCAGAGGCCTCAAAGTAACTCTCCTGGGAGACAGGAGACTGGATTGTCACAGAGCGGGGTGGGGGTGAGAGGTGGGGGGTGGGGTAGTGCGGGGTTGGGAGGGATGCTACTGACACTCAGTGACACTTCTTGTGGTTGTGAAGTGCCGGTGCCATCAAGCCGTTTCTGACTCATAGCAACCCTGTGCGCAACAGAACGAAACAATGGCTGGTCTTGTGCCGTCCTCACAATTGCTATGTTTGAGTCCCTGGTTGTAGCCACTGGCTGTTAGATGCCCTACAATGCAGGGCACACCTCTGTACAAAGACGGACTGCTGCTCGTCCCATACGTCTGTCTAGAGACATTCACACGGCACGCACCTAACTCTGTCTTACATATCAACAGAGTGTAGCTTTACATACTGTTAATACTAACTTTAATACCTTCCTAAACTGCAGTTCAGTTGCCATTGAATTGACCTTGACTTAACGCAGGAACCCTCAGCATCAGAGAACTGTGTTCCATGAGGTTTGCAAGGACAGAGGTTTTTTTTTTAAATGGGCTGGCAGAGCATTCTTCCCAGGTGCTCTGGGTAGACTTGAACCACCACCTTTTGGTTAGCAGCAAGCATATGAACTGATTTGGATCACTCAGCCTTTAGCCACGAGGGGCGTGTACTTTGCACACTTCATAACATTACCAAGAGCGGCTGACCATTTTGGAAAATGGCATCATGGAGACATTGTTTTTGGCTTGGCTAGCACAGCCCAGCTGCACGGTTGGTCTCCTCCCCAGGGGTTCTGCAAACAGGGCAGGTACTTCCTTCCTTCCAGCTTGGAGGATGGCTGGGCCTTAGCAGCAACTTACTGAAGCAGACATTTCTTAAGAAACTATTTGCTTTTAATTCCTCTCTGATATATATATATATGTGTGTGTGTGTGTGTATATATATATATAAATTCCTCTCTGATATATAAATATAATCTGGAATCCAAGTTGGTTGTATTATTTGTGAATTTTTTTGTTTGTAAAATCACATAATATGTTATTAGGAAGGAACAATGGGCCTGTTGGGGTTGCAAATAACTGCCCTGAAACCCATCAAGTAAAGATGCTGCAATTCCTGAGGTCCTCAGAGGCCTCCGCTAACCTCTAAGTCAGTGGTTCTCAACCTTCCTCATGCCACGGCCCTTTAATGCAGTTCCTCATGTTGTGGTGACCTCCCAACCATAAAATCATTTTTTTTTTCTTTTTTAACATTTTATTAGGGGCTCATACAACTGTTATCCCCATCCATACACACATCAATTGTGTAAAGCGCATTTGTACATCGTTTCTCAAGACATTTTCTCTCCATTTAAACCCCCGACATTAGGTCCTCATTTTTCCCCTCCCTCCCCGCTCCCCCTTCCCGCATGAGCCCTCGATAGTTTATAAATGGGTATTTTGTCATATCTTGCCCTGTCCGACGTCATAAAATCATTTTCGTTGCTACTTTATACCTAATTTTGCTACTGCTATGAATCAGGTGACCCCTGTGAAAAGGTTGTTGCTCGACCCCCAAAGGGGTGGCAACCCACAGGTTGAGAACCGCTGCTCTAAGCCTTTGTTCCTTCTTCCCCTACCTGCTTACTCCTACAGGTGTCTCAGAGGGAGGCTTACTTGTCATGTCCTCTTGGAGGAGCCCTGGGGGTGTAGTTGGCTATGCTTTGGTTCACGAACTGCATGCTTGGCATTTTGAAACCACCAGCACCTCTGAGGGAGAAAGACTAAGCTTTCTACTCCTGTAAACAGGTGCAGTCTCGGGAAACCACAGGGGTCTCTGTGAGTCAGCATGGACTTGATGGCAGTGAGTCTAGGAGGAGCCAAGGTGGCGTTGTTGCGCAAGCGTTGGACAGCCAACCACAAGGTCAGCAGTTTGAACCCACCAACTGCTTCTCAAGAGAAAGATGAACCTGTCTGCGTCCATCAAGATCTCGTCTCAGAAACGCTGTATGGGGGTTCTGTGAGTGGAAGTTGACTAGATGACAGTGGGTTTGGTCTTCCTTGAGGAAATTCTCCCTCGGTCCCAGTCAGGACAGATGTCAGTGCCCCTTCTTATACTTGCTCCCGCAGCCTCGGGTGGTTCCTGTTCTAGCTCTTGTCACACTGGGTGGTCACCACCTCTTTGTTCTTCTTAGACAGTAAACTCTCAGATGACTAGGACTCTGCTGATGTTATCACCCACATCTCCCATGGGGCTCATTCATTCACACATCCAACATTTATTTCTTAAGCACATTCAGTGTTCCAGGCACTGTTATAGGTGCTGGGGAGATACTAGTGAACAAGGCAGACACAGCCCCTGACCCTGCAGGGCTGTCAGCTCAGATGGAGTGATGTGCTAACTAAGCAACCCGGCTCGGGAGGGAGGGATCTCAGTGGGGTGCTGTGGGAGGAGCAGGAAGGAGAGACAAAGACGAGGTGTTGGGGGAGACATTGTGAGGTGAGACTCTGCTGAAGGATGCAAGGAGCCTGGATCAGGAAGAGCCCAGAGAAGAGTGTCAAAACAAAGGAAAGGGCACAGGTCAAGAAACTGGGATGGCTTTGGGGTGCTCACAGAGAACCTGAGATGACATGCCGCTGTCCTGTGTGGCTGAAGAACACGAGAGGTGGTCAGCGAGGAAAGCAGGGTTGTTACGCATCCTGCTGTGCAGAAGGCAGCAAAAAGCCTGGTTTCATTTTAAATGCAATGGTGTGACCAGAGGCTGGCCTTTTCCTCTCAAACCTGGACATCTTACCCCCGTCTAACACCACGCAGACTACGTGAAAGCATACCTTTACCTGACCTTTGCTTGACAAAGGCTGTGACTTTGCCCCATGCCAGTCAAATGGAAGCAGCCCTGGCTGCTACCTGAACAGCTTGATGGCTCCAGGAGAGAAAGGCCTGGCAACCTGTTCCCATAAAGACTGTGGTTGCTAAGTGCCATCAGTCGGTTTTGACCCATAGCAACCCCATGCACAACATAACAAAACACTTCCTGGCCCCGCTCTGTCTTCACCATCGTTCCTATGCCTGAGTCCACTGCTGCAGCCACTGTCTCGATCCATCTAACTGAGGGACCTCCCCTCTTTCCCTGCGCCTCAACTTTACCAAGCACGATGTCCTTCTCTGGAAACTGGTCTCTCCTAATGACATGCCCAAAGTAGGGATTACAGCCTTGTAAACCCTATAGGGCAGTTCAACTTGGTAATATGAAGTCACTTGGAGTAGGCGGGGACTTGTGGGCACTCAACAACAGCAACAAGAGCAAAACAAGCTGTGAGCTCCCGCGTGCTCTGTGAGACGCTGACTCTGGCTGCCAGCACCAAGCCTCCAGAATCACCATTTATTCTTTCAGTCAAATATTTAGGTACTTAGCATGTATCACACTCTGTTCCAGACACAAAGGATACAGCAATAAAAAAGAACGAAGGGAAGTGGGGAAGCGGGGGACGCAAAGCGGGGCAGGTAAAAACTCTACCTGTATCGAGTTTACAATCCATTTGGAAAAGATAGCAAGTAAGATAAATTAGAGAAGTCATGACGATTTACATCAAGAGATGTAACAAGCGGAGAAACATCAAGCAGAAGAAGTAGGTAGGAGATGGGTTGTACCTTCAATGATACTACAGTGGTTGACACAATGTCCCTTCCCTAACCATTCCAAAGGACCACAGAGTATCCTCACAGTGCAGGATATTAGAAGAATTGTGTCTTCATGAAACTGGTAAAATAGGATCAGAGAGGTTCAAAAAAGTGCTTATGATCACACGCACACCAGGAATGAAATAATCATATCTCTTTTATACTAGACGTTTATCAATGGAAATAAAATAATAACAACAAGCATTCACTGCATACTTATTATGTGCAAGGTGTTGCTAGTCATGTTTCCTGTATGCATCATTTCACGGAATCCTCTCAAAGACCTCCTAAGGTGGGTATTTTATTATTGTTCCATACAAATCAGGATAGCAACTTGCCCAAGATGACCAGTGGGTGCATGGAGGAGCCAGTATGCAAATCCAGGCAGTTGACCTTCACAGCTTGTGCTTGTGGCCACTACATTGCCCAGTGCCACCCCAGCGTGTGGAGGAAAAGCTTCTCTCATAATTCAATGGCAGTGAGTTTACGTCGTCTCAAAATGACTGTGACCCACCTGTCTTTGCGGTCATCTCTCTTTTACCCCTTTTGTCAATTAACGTAAGGATACTGGCACCAAAGACGAACAGAGTGTAGGATCCCCTCGCCTCTCACTGCACCTGGTCACCCACACCCCACTGGTACGTACGTGCAGCTTGTTGAGAAGGACCGCGTCCGTTGTGCTGTTGGCCCCTGGCTTCGCAGCTTTCCAAAACTGCTTCTGGGCAGAGTAGCGGTTCATGGGGCACAGCTTGAAGAGGCAGTCTAGAAGCAAAGTGTGAAAACAAGACAGACAACTGTTACTGAGGCGTCTGTTCCCTCAAATTATGGAGGACGTGCTCCCCTTGCTCTCCTTACTCTTTTTGTCAGCCAGTAAAAGGTAAAAACAACGACTGATCTGGTCAGATCTGAAAATAGTCACCCAGAAATTTGTAGTCACAAACCAAACCTTCTAAATGGTCTTTAATGAGGAGCCTGACCTTTAACTACCATGTGCTCTAAGGCACAAATATGAAGCCCTTGTGACCAACAGCATACAGCATTTTACTAATCTTTAATTGTAAATGCTTATTTCCTTGTTTTCATAATATATTCAATGCACTAAGATATGCATATCTACTACCTATCCATAAATATTATTTGATAGATTCACACACACTGTGACATTTGCATAAATGTACATAGTTTAAGGGCATACCCATGAACATTTTTTCAATCGTTTTATTAGGGGCTCATACAACTCTTATCACAATCCATACATACATCAATTATTTAAAGCACATTTGTACATTCATTGCCCTCATCATTCTTAAAACATTTGCTCTCCTCTTAACCCCCAGGCATCAGGTCCTCATTTTCTCCCCTCGCTCCCCGCTCCCCCTCCCTCATGAGCCCTGGATAATTTATAAATTATTATTTTGTCATATCTTGCCCTGTCCCACGTCTCCCTTCACCCACTTTTTGGTTGTCCGTCCCCCAGGGAGGAGGTCACATGTAGATCCTTGTAATCGGTTCCCTCTTTCCAACCCACTCTCCCTCTACCCTCTCAGTATCGTCACTCGCACCACTGGTCATGAAGAGATCATCCGCCCTGGATTCCCTGTGTTTCCAGTTCCTATCTGTACCAGTGTACATCCTCTGGTCTAGCCAGACTTGCAAGGTAGAATTCGGATCATGATAGTGGGGGGGGGGGAGGAAGCATTTAGGAATCAGAGGAAAGTTGTATTTTTCATCGTTGCTACATCGCACCCTGACTGGCTCGTCTCCTCCCTGAGACCCCTCTGCATGTGGATCTCCAGTGGCCTACAAATGGGCTTTTTAAAATGAACTGTGCCATCACTGCCCTGGGACATGTTTAAAACTGAAAACCTTGAAGGTTACATTTTGTCACATGCAGTTTTCACATGTTAAGTATTTGTAGAGTAGAACTGGTAAATGCGAGTCAATCCTCAACATGCACAAAACGACACCCTGAAAGTAGTACACAACCGGCTCTTAAGGACATCTGGTCTACTAAATGTATGAGTTTATTAGTCCTCATTTATTAGTCAAAATGAACTCCTTTAAGGAACCTTGAGCAGGTAAACCTTGTCTTATCTTATTAACTGTCTCAAAGTGAGACAAATTCTTATTGTTGTCAAGTACAGACACTGAGACATCTGTCCCAATTCAGATCAATCTCTCCTCTAGATGGGATCAATAAATTTGTATCATATCCTGGACACACAAAAAGTTAGCATATTCAGGGGCAAAATACATCACTTAACAGTAGAAATAAAAAGAACTTTCCCCAGTTCTATGATCTCCTTCCTCAGTATATTCACACAGAGTCACAGGCAGTCATAAATATGTCATCAAGCCCATTGCAACTCACAGCAACCCCATGTGACAAAGCCAAGCTGCCTTACAAGGTTTCCTAGGCTGTATTCTGTACAGAAGCACACCATCACAGCTTTTTTTTTCCTCCCAAGGACAGTGTTGGATTTGAATTGGTGCGTGTTGGTTAACAGCCAAACACTTAGCCACTGAGCCACCAGGGTTTCTTTAACGCTAAAACAAGATCAATGATATCAATCTTTATCAAGAATCTGACAGATTTATCAACTGAAAGTATATTTTCTCTGTATGTGAAAGATACAGCCCATGGTCTTTCGAGGACAAAGGTCAGAGCAGGAAATGAGTTTAACAGATAGTCGTTTCCACTTCAATTTACTTTTATGCATTAATATCCTAAAAGAACACTCTCTACTGCATAATGCTGACTACACATTATGTAGTCCAGGTCACTGCTGTTAAACCCATAGATGGTAACATCATGACTTCACTGCAGAACCTGCTTTACCTACCAGCTAGATAGGTGTGAACTCTCCATTCATCCTGCAAACAATCACACACACCAGGGGGCTGTTGGTCATCAGCGAATGGACTATCTTTGACATGGAACAGAAGGATCTGTGCTAGGGTCAAGGTGATTTCCTTGAGAAGGCCAGAACTTAACAGAAAAAAAAAAAGTATTCAAAACATTTAATCTACCTGCATTAACATTTGATGCAGGTCTACTTTATAGATCAAATGGGGTTAATTTCATATTTTATAAAGAAAAAGACACTAGAGTAAAATAGTTTATTCTTTTTTCCAACGTAGTTCATAATACGATAGCTAAGAGGTGTTTCTAAGTTGACTTGGGGAACAATGGGGACTGGATCCTGGGTGCTGAGGGACAGCACAAATGGAAAGCACCATGTGTGACTGTCCGTAGCTTCACCACATCAAGCCCTCACTTAGCAAATGGTCTGTAAACTTCAGACCATGTCACGTTCACCATGGCCAATCCATCCAAAGTCTGGCTCTATCTTGTATGCCAACTCTTTCCTTTGGGCAAAACTGAGCGCTGGTATTTACAACCAACTGTCTATGCAAAGATATGAGATGAGATGCAAACATACTAGTAACGGAACCAAATTAGCCTTGTTGAGTCTGCCCTCCCTCCCCAGTTGCTCAGCAACTGCTTCAAAGAGAAATTTATTTTTAATTAAGTTAAATTACATCAAATATGATGATAAAGTAACCTTGCAAAATTCTGGAATTTGCTGGCTCCATTTTGCCCTTTGGAATTTGGATGGCACAGCAGAGTAAATTAAAGTTCCACAGGGTCTTAATCCTGTTCTAAGTATAGACATAGACAAATATAGGAAATCCAGTAAGAAGAATAGATATAATACATATTTGAGGGAAAGCAGGGATTAAATACACGAGTGTATACACACACACACACACACACACACACACACACACACACGGTCTCTCCCCAAAACAAATGCCACAGTGAATACGTTATTTCTTGCTTTGGAGTAAAAACACAAAGATTTCAAAAAGTCACTTGGGGACAATTGTAAGCTCTCACATATGCCACATTGGGTAGGCAAAGGTGACTTTAGCGGAGTAGATGGGTTGGGTGTAGTGTTAAAGGCTGTCTTGGGCAGAGCTGACCAACCCTCATTTAACATCCCAGAGCTTTGGTTAGAGAGAGAGAGAGAAAGCTCAAGTGGGTAGCAGATGAATTTTAGCTCTCAGAGTAGAATTTATGGTGGCACATTCTGGGATGGGGTCAGGGGAGCATGGATAAGCAAGAAGAGGAACTAAAACAATGGAGGTGAGTGGAAGAAGTGCTGACGCTTAGCATTTCTATACCACCCTTCCCATCTCGAGTACAAATGAGAAAGATTCTGAGGGCAGACACTTTTGTCTGTCTCGTACTATGTGGTAACCCCAGCCTCTAGGGACAGACTAGAAGCAGTCATTGTTGTCAGGTTAGTGATGTGTTGGTAGCTGCTAGCTGGTCGGCTCCACTCATAGGACTCCATAGAAAACAAAATAAAATGTCGCGCAGTTCTTGGCCATAGTCGATATGTTCGAGTCTATGGTTGCAGTTGTACTCTGAGTGCCCTTAAATCTAGGGAACGACATCTTGTTGTGATCCATAAGGACTTCGTGGATGACTCTGTGTAGACCCCTAGGCTTTTTTTACCTAGTCCATGCTCACTGCTGAAACCCGTCCACAATAGGTGACCCTGCTAGTGTTTCAAATACTGACAGCATAGCTTCCAGCATCAAAGCCACACACAAGCCACCATAGTACAGGTGGTCACATTAGTGACTTAAAGCCCCCTAGTGCTCCAGAAACAATGGTGGATATGTCCCTTGGGGTCACTTCCCCTCAACCTCCCAGAGTTCTGTTTGTGGATTCAACTAGCTTAATTCAACTAGATTAATGTGCTTGCTATGTGCTGAGCACACTACTAGATGCTGAGAAAACAACAGGAGACAGACCCGCTTTTTGATACAGTCCTTGTGACTAAAACTAGTCAAGTTGAATTACAGCAAGTTAAAGTACTGTGGTGGCAGGTGTTGGAGATTGGCACAGAATGACTGCCCTGGAGAAGCAGAGCCTGCGGTTGGCCGTGAGGAAAGGCATTTCAAAGATGATGGCGTCTCCATGGAGAGCTGACAAATGAGGAGCAGCCACCCAGACAGAGGCGGCAGGTAGAGCCTTTTAAGAGACTACACAGGAGGCCTGGAGGGTAGTGGGAAAGACTGCAGAGGCCTGGGAGGTAGGCTGGAAAAACAAGAAAGGTTGTCGGTTATATTCAGATGTTGAGACTTCACAGCAAAATCCAATGGACAAACCTGGTCTGATTTATGTTTCTAGGTGAACATTTTTATTGAAGATGGTGACTACCAAGGAGAGGGAGGCTAAGGACAAGGAGAGGGAGGCTAAGGACAAGGAGAGGGAGGCTAAGGAGAAGTCAGTTTGGGGAAGAGGGGTAGAAATCAAGTATTTAAATCTGGCTCAGCTGCGTGCGTGGTGCTTATGAAACACCCAAGCCAAAGTGTTGAGTAGGTCCTCCATCCACTCTAGCCAATTACAAATGTAGAATAGTCCATTATCTATAATTGTGGGGGTTGGGTGGGGGGATCATAGAAGAAGGATGGAGAGTGGAAGAAGCAAATAGAAGAAGATGGCGGTATTACCAAAAAAATGTAGCTGTCTATATGTGACAGGAACCTACAAATCACAGGACTGTGCTTACTTTATTGTAAACCTGTAAAAGCCTAAACTTGGTTTGGGTTTTCATAGAGCAAAAGAAAAGCCTTTCTATTTCCTTCTCCCCTCACTCCCCCCCACCAAAAAAAAAACCTCAAGAAAAATAAGAAACAAACATAACCCCTCTATTTTCTATGAAACCTAACTCCAGCTTATCAAGTCAAAATAAACGAAAATCAACAGAGGATGGAGGGTAGACCATGACGTGACCCATGGAGGAAAGTAAACCCATGTGTCTGCAGTATGTTTGCCCCGCAGAACCCAAGAAGGCTCAGCAACTAGAGACTCTGGGTATCAGGAACGGTGGGAGTGGACTAAGGATTCAGTTGGGGGACAGAAAAACACACAGAAAAATGGAATACACTGCAAACTATTGGCCTACGGCCCCAACTCACTGTACCACCCTTTCTTATATGGACTACTATTACAATTTTTACACTTAAAAACAATGGAAATTTGTTGTCTTGCTTGTAATATAATATGCTTACTTTTGCCTCTTGATTCACAAAACCTAAAATACTTACTGCAAGAAAAAAAAAAATTTTACTGCCTGATTCTTAAAAGAAAACTGTTTGCTGACTCCTGACCTAAAGGGTCCTTCGGGAAGAAAAAATGTGAGGGCCCCAGAGAAGAACAGTACACTCCAGGTTTCTCGTGAAAAATACAGTTTGCCACTTGAGGAAGAATGGAACACACCAACCACTCCACAAGTCCTACTGCAGAGTTCTAACCACTCCTTGGGGCCTCCTTCTGAAATCTGAATAGACTCCCAAGGGTCAGCAGTCACTTGATGGAATTTTCCATTAAGGAAAACAGACATTGAACAACAAACAAAAGTAACTCTGAAGAAACAGGGGTGATCCAAGACATGGAGCATGTTGTTCAAGAGAAAAAGCTGTAACCAAAAAAATCATCATTAACATCTTCAGAGACATAAGATTGGAAGTTATAACCACAAAGCAACAACAGAATAGTATTTAAAAATATGACAACATAAAAACACAAATGTCTAAAATTGTTACTCTCAGTATTGGCAACCAAGTTGAGATATTTTCCCAGAAAGATAAGGGAAGCAGGAGGAGGGCATGGGGCAGAAAGAGGGTGATAGAAAGAAAGTGGTTTAAAAAAAAGAAAGAAAGAAGGAACAGGGGAAGTAAGAAAACAAAGAGAAAGAGAGAGAAAAGAAAGTAGAGGATGTAGCAGATCAACCAATAGGTCCAACATGGAAAAGGAAAAGAGTAGAAGACATTGCCAACAAACATCATAGAACCGGAGGAACTGTCTCTCTAGGTTGAAAGAATCCACTATCTGTCAGCACAAGAGAAGTAAAAAATGAGCCATCCACACACATCAGTGTAAACTTTCAGAATAACAGGGAAAAGAAAAGGACCCTAAGACCCAACAGCAAGAAAAATGGCTCATCAGAAGCCAGACGCCAGAACAGCAATGGTGACCGCTTAGAGCAGACTCTTAAGAGCCAGTTGAGTTCTCCAAAAGGCTGGCTGACACTATTCTTGACCTGGAATTCTGAACTTGGCTAAGGGATCAATTTGGTATGAGAGGAGAATAAAATCAAATTTCAAATCTTCTTCCCACATAAACTTTTAAGGAAGATTCTGGAAGATGTGTTCCACCAGATGGTGCCAAAAAATCGTTTCTAAAAGCCATTGAATCATTAAAGAGGTTTGTCCTGGCCCAACTCAAATGTCACCACTTGTTCCGTGACAGGGATGGTCAGCTTAGTCCCTCCTGGTCAATGGTGTCACAGCAGATATGGTGAAGGAAGCCCCACGATGACACTGAGCAGATACAAAGGACTCCAGGGGTGAAGGGCACTGGCAAGCAAAAGAAGTGAGCCTACCCTCCTGCCACATAGACAATGTACTGAAGCCTTTAGCAGGAGGAGAAACTGAGTGCATGCTTCCAGAACGGGGTTAGTCAAGAAAAATACAATCTATTCCAGGGAACATTGGCATATTAAAATCCAGTATGTCTTTTTTGGGTCAACAGTAAAAAGTATTTACATAGTCATAAATACAACATAAATATTAATTTAACCAAAAAATTTTTTAAAGTGTGATATAATTACTAGGAGAATGGAGAAAAATTAAGAAGGTAAGAGAAAGTCCCCCTCATCTAAACAGGAAGTCAACAGACAATACTAAAGGCATATGGGATCAGACACAAGACTATTACCATTATGCTGTGCTTTGTACATACATCGATAACAACTTCTTTATGTAAATTACCTTTCCCCCTCAATCAGTGTGTTGTACCTTGGTACCATTTTACAACCACATCTTGACAACGGGTCACAAGCTGGATAATGCCAAGTATCAGTGGGGATCGAGGCACCTTTCTGCCCCACTGACGGGCACACAGACAGGCACAGCTACTCTGGGAGGAAACCTATCACCAGTCCAATTCCAAACTCGCTGCCAAGGAGTCCCTTCCACCTCACAGTGACACCTACAAGGCAGGGTAGAACTGCCCTTGTGAGTTTCTAAGACTGGAACTTTAAAAAAAATCATTTTATTGGGGGCTCATACAACTCTTATCACAATCCACACATCCATCGTGTCAAGCACATTTGTACATTTGTTGCCCTCCTCAGAGAGTAAGACTGTAACTTTTTATAAGAGTAGAAAGTCTCATCTTTCTCCAAGGAGTACCTTGGGGTTTCGAACCACTGACCTTGCAGTTAGCATGCAATGAGTAACCTACTACATCACCAGGACTTCTACTCATCCAATTAAGAAATACAAGCCAATAGCTCTGCCAGTGGGCATCCATTCCAAAGAAATTCTCACAGGAGGGTAAGAGGACATGAGAGATCTTGTTCTGGGGAAGAAGGGATGTCAACTTTTCATTGCAGTGGCCTGCGTTACCAATTGAATTGTGTGCACTCCCCACACATTACTTCATCCATTCAAAAAAGAAAATGTATGTGCTGTGATCCTAACCCCTATACCTGTGGATCCCATATTGCTGGTGCATAGAGTCTTCTTCGTTATTAATCAAGCCACATTAGTAGAGCTTGTCTCCTACACCTGGTCAGTTCTGAGTTATACAAAGACCAGATTAGACAGAGGCAGCTATAAACTAGGAAGACCACTGTCATATTAGGATTTCTACAAACCAAGCAATGCCTGGAACTGCCTACAAATAAGGAAATGACACCTCAAGACCCTGACTTGAACTTTCAATTTCCAAAGGATGAGGAAACAAAGTTCTATTCTTTAAAGTGGCATTTGTGCTAGAACAGCACTAGGAAACCCAGACAATCTGGCACTTGCACTCACATAGTGCTGGAGTTAACCAATCACATGGCCTACCATGATGGAGGGGAGTTAGAAAATATAGTTCAGCCGGGAACTCAAGAAGAAATGAGTTTGCTGTGCACCCAGCCAATCTCTGTTCTTTAAAACATCAATCATCCATTTCACTCTCTCTTATCCTCAATCTATAGGTTGGACCTACAGCAGTAAACCAGAAAAACAGACCTACTTCACAGAATTTATTCCAAGTGTGGTAGATTTTAAAGACTCAAACCCACCTGTTATGGATTGAAGTGTGCCCCTCCCCACGCCCTGCAAAAAAGAAGTGTGCTGTAAATCCCAACCCTACAATATGTGTGGCTATATTCCATGTGGAAATAAGGCCATCTTTGTTGTTCCTATTGTTGGTGCATGCCTTCCAGTGAGTTCTGACATTTATCGACCTTCTGTACAACAGACCACAACACTGTGCTGTCCTGCACCATCCTCACAAACATGCGTATGTTTGAGCCTGTTGCTGCATTCACTGTTGTCAATCCATCTTGTTGAAGGCCTTCCTCTTTTTCACTGACTCTACTTTATCAAGCACGATGACCTTCTCCAGAGACTGGTCTCTCCTGAGAACATGTCCAAAGTAGTGTGTGAGATAAAATCTCATCATCCTCACTTTTAAGGAGCACTCTAGCTATACTTCTTCCAAGACATTTCCAAGACAGTTATTGTTCCGGGAGTCCATGGTGCTTTCAATATTCTTCACCAACACCATAATTCAGATACATCGATTCTCTTCCGGTCTGGGACGCGTGTGGCCAGCGTTCCCATGCACCTCAGACAAATGGAAAGACCATGGTTGCAGTCAGAGGCACTTAGTTCTCCAAGTGACATCTTCGCTCTTCAATACTTTAACAAGGTCCTATGCAAATTAACCCAAGGTACACGTCCTCTCATTTCTTAACTACTACTTCAATAGCCATTGATGGTGAATCAAAATAACGTGAAATCTTCTCATTTTATCATGATGATTTCTATTGGTCCAGTTGTGAGGATGTTGTCTTTCTTTACATTGTTATAAACCACACTGAAGGGTGTATGTAGTCTTTGATGATCTACAGCCACGCCACCATGAACACAGCTCTCAACTGATCTCAGAAACTCAGCAGAGTCAGGCCTGATTGTACTTGGATGAGAATCCACCTGGGAATACTGGGTGTTGTACTGGCTTAGTTACACTCGGCGTTAAATCCTTTCTGAATGTTAGGTATATTATATCCCATATATACTTATTCAATCTCTATGCTGAACAAATAATCCAAGAAACGGTTATAAAGAATGTCGCATCGGGCTTGGAGGAAGGCTCACTACCAACCTTCAATATACAGCTAACACAGCCTTGTTTACGGAAAGTCAAGAGGACTTGAAGGCGTGGCTTAGGCACAGCAAAGAAAGTAGAAGTGATGGGAGAGATACACAATACATGAAAACTAAGGAAGCTAAAAAGAGATAACAACCTTCCCCCAGAGCCAAGAGAGAGCAAAAGCCGCCCCTATCGCCAGTGTCCTAAGAAAGGGCTCCTAGCCTCTGAAACTCTGCGAAAGTAAATTATTTGCTTTAAATCCCCCGCGCGGTACTTCTGTGAGAGCAGTGCTATATAACTGAGAAACCATCTCATTGATCAAAAGGACAACCAATGAAAAGACTACCATGTCTTAAAATGCCTTTAATGAGTCAACATATACAAATGTTATTTTAAATAGGGAGAAATCAAGGGACTATTTCCACAAGCTCTAAATAGGGAAATTTTAGATATTTTTCATTTATAGACTGTTTTTTTTTGTAAAAGTTAAGTAGCAAAAAGTAACTTTTTGGAAAGATAAGAGTTGAAGTGTTTAAAAAAAAAAGAGTTGCAGTGTTAGTTCTCAATGCAGTAGAATAAGACTTAAAATGATTAATGAAAGGGAAATGTAAAGTCATCCTTATTTTAAGGATTCTCTCAAGTCAAAAGTACTACAAGCCTCATACCAAACTCACCGCCATGGAGTTGATGCTGACTCATAGAGATCCTATAAGACAGGGTAAAACTGCCCCTGTAGGTTTTCTGAGACTGTAAATATTTATGGGAGTAGAAAGCCCCATCTTTCTCCCTAGAAGCAGCTGGTGTTTCGAACCACTAACCTTTTGAAACACCAGCTGCTCCAAGGGAGAAAGTAACTCATTCAGTCCGATGAGTAAACACCATGCCACTAGGGTGCCTTACCATCAAATTGACTTCAACTCATGACAATCCTGAGTGTGTCAGCCTAGAACTGTGCTCTGAAAGGTTCATAAAGTACGGGGTATATATACCTTACTTATCATTCTATGCCCACTGCATTCAATAGTATCGAGGCAACGAGTGAATGAATGGATACACAGGTGGAAGGATAACCTAAAGTGGCAGTTAACAAAAAAGAAAACCTGCTCATGTTTGCAACAAAAGCCTTCCACAAGCAAGCCATTAATCCCCGTTCACCATAAGAGGAAGTGAGTAGACATACTGCTATGCCTATGTTATGTCTATTGCATGCTAATCACGTTTCCCAAGCCTTGACAGTAGCCTTTTGAAGTGACATTTTCCGATGGTGACTGCCACATAAATCCTCTACTACCTGTCTGTAAAAACAGACACGGTGTTATTAGGAGACAGAGGACAAAGAGGCCATTTCCCCCACTCAGATGCCCAGATGCTTTTTCTGCGTAGGAAACTGAAGCTGACAACACCAAGGCTGCTGGTCTTGGCCTTTCATCACCTTTCCTGTTTGCAGGATCCAATTCAAAACAGGTCTAGGGACTGAAAAGGCAGGTAAGACACTTGCTGTGGGGCCAACTTAAACTCAGCCGATTGCACTTTTCTTTACCAGTTTACAAGGATTACTGAACGTGGGCCAGCTTTAACACCGAGAACAGCTGAAACAAAGTAGGTGCAAAGGCAAGATTTTTATTCCTTCCATCTGGCAGCCCAGACCCTGATCCCAACCTGCACCTGCACAAGAGGGTGCTTTCAACTCTGCACCTACAGGTAATGCAGGGGCCCAGGGTCAGTCCAGGACGACTTGGAGCTGGTGTGCCACCACGTGCAACAAGTGCCTAGTGAAGTTCTGCCTTGTCCTACAGGGCCGCTATGAGTTCGAACTGACTCAAGTGCAGTGAGGCGGTCTACAAAGTCACGCTAAGGGAAGGTTCATGGGAGTCACCGCATTCCCATCAACCTGTCAATATATATAAAGGGTCCTGGTGCTGCTGTGCGTTCAGTGTTAGGTTGCTCCCTACAGGATCTGTGATTTACACTTACCAGCTGGGAAAAAGGTGAGGCTGTGTGCTGCCTTAAGACTCACAGTTGTGGTTGTCCTATGTAGAGTTGCAATGAGTCAGGCTCAATTCAATAACATGTTTCTATAGAATAAATATTTAACAGATATCGTTGATCATTAACTACAACTTATGCCTGAAGGAACCTCATCTAATGCACGTGTCTTCTCAGTGAGGCATCACATAGCACTTCAGCCCTGCGCTTAGGAGGTACAAATACAAGCAAATCACCACACGAGCACAAAACATGCAACAAGTGTAGCACTAAGATGCCCATTCAGAGATCGGAATCTGGGAAATAGCACACTAGCAATACCCCACTCCCCCACCCCACCCCCACCATAAACACAGAATCCAGGAATGGTGAAGTACACTCGTACTTCACTCTGTTGGAAAGGGCACTTTTAAAGGCCTGGTGTTTTTCACCATCGCCAAAGGGAACATGGGAAGAGACAGAGGATGGGAAAACCCAATTCCAGCCTTGGCTCCACCACTCCCTAGCTGGGCAGCCTTGGCCAGAAGTGCTCGGCCTGCTTGTCTCCACTATAAAGAAATACCTGTGGTGAGTAACTGCAGATCTGAGATACCAGGGAAGCCTACTTCCCATGGCATGTAACTTACAGAAAGTCCCTTGGGAAGTGCTGAAGCTGAACACTGATCTGGAATAGGGCTGACTGGTTTCAATCCCAGTGCTAGCAAGTTGTGTGATCTTGGAGAAATTATCCAATTTCAGTAAGTTTTATTGCCTATAAACCCACTGCCATCAAGTTGACTCTAACTCATAAGGTACCTAAATAGCATTTCTGAGACTGTAATTCTTGATGAGAACGGACAGCCTCATCTTTCTTCCATGGGTTTGAACTACCGATCTTGTGGTTAGTCGTCAAGGGGATACCCACCAATGTCTAAGTAAAAACTACCTTAAAAGTTGAAGCAATTAGTACAGAGTGAATAACTGTTACAGCTGTAGAGGTAGAGATCAACAAATTGTATATCTACACAACGGAATGCTATGCAGAATGAGGGCTTCTGTATGGATACAAATGCTTCGTATTCATCTACTGGCTGGCATTTAAACCAACCCACAGACACCACAACAAAGGACTGGTGATCTGCTTCTGTGAAGATCACAACCAAGACCACCCCATCAAAATTAAAGCACACTGCCTGCCAGCTGATTCCAAGTCCTACCAACCCTACAGGCCAGACTAGAACTGCCCCCTGTGAGTTTCTGAGACTATCGCTCTTCACAGAGGTAGAAAGCCTCCTCTTTTTCCCTCGCAGTGGCTTGTGGTTTTGAACTGCTGATCTCTCAGCAGGGCTACTTTTGACCACTACACTCCTAGCATTTCCATAAAGCAATTCTACTCAGACACACACAGGTTGGGACTTATTCCACAAGCAACAAGTTTGGATTTTACTAGCTTTTGTTTGCTTGCTTGGTAACATTGAAAAACAAAACTATTGCTGCACACAGCAAGATGAACTTCATGGACATTCCTTTTAGTGAAACAGGCCAGATTAAAAATAAGCCAGTGTAGAGAGAGACTGGTTAAGATGGCGACCAGGTGAGCCGCACATACTGAGGGCTCTTTGGGACAAGGCAGGTTTAGGGTCCAGAGAGCCAAGTGAAAGAATTATGGGGAGTGAGAAATCCCCCTGGGGCAGTACCCCACTCACACCCCATGCATTTGTCCTGAGCCAGGGCCTCAGTGATCTGAGATCCGATTCTTGGGACATCTCATCTCATCAGGCTGAGCGACCCCAGGAGCACCACCACTGCTTCCAGGATCAGCGAGTGACCCACTCCACCGGCAGGCCGGGCCTCCATGCCAGGAATTACTTGGCTGCCCCACCGAGACACGAGCAGTTGTGGTGGTACCCCCTATAGCAGCTGCCCACTCATGGGACTACACTAAGAGAGAAGTTTCCCTTTCCTGCAGTTCCTCTCTCCCCACGTTGCAGGGGTTGCAGCGATCTGTCCCCGGACTCAGGTCCCTCCTTCCATTCACCCAGTGCCCCTGTAACTGACTTGAAATCTACTGGTAGCTGGCTGGGTGACCTGCACTGGGGACAATACACACCCATTGCTGACTGGGACCTTGCCACTGGCACCCGTATGTCCGTCTGCTCCCGCCAGCTTCAATCCTGCTCCCTGCATGGTAGGCCGCATTGCTGCACACTCTCTCAGCCACCAGCGTTGGGCACTTCCTACAGGAGCGTGACTGCTGCCAGAGCCCATCCCACTTCTACCTGCCCATCCCACTTCTACCCAAGACACTACTTCAGGGGAGCCCACTGTGGGACCCTGTGGGGTTCCCAGCACCAACAGCTCCAAACGCCAAGCCTGCCTACACCAACCCATTCCTGCCAGTGCGGACGGCTGGTGCCACTGCCCTGTTTCCCGCCAGAACCACCTCTGTCCGTTCCCAGCCTGGCCCACGCCACTGTGTAACCCTGTACTGTTCACAGCACTGATGGCCTGAACAATAAGCGTTCCTGCCTGCTAAGAAGCCTAATGACCCAGCTTTGTGTTTCCTGCTGGAGCCGGTTCTGTTCACTCCAGACGGCCCAAGCCACCTCAGTACCCTGCGGCATCCCCAGCGCCAATGGCCACAAACACCTTCTGGCCCCAGCCTGTTTCTGCCAGCATAGGAGGCTGGCACCTCAGCCCGGTGTTTCCCACAGCATCCCTTGCTGCCCAGCCCTTTCTGGCCAGTGCAGGAGGCTCGCTGCTGTGGGGCGTCCCCTGCCAGCATAGCCTCTACCTACCTGCTCAACACCACAGGCCTGAAGGGCACAGGGGAGTGCATGCTTGATCTGAAGAGCATTCATTCTCCTCACATCGCCTGGGGCCGGTGCTCTAGAAGAGCACCACTTCCCGAGGTAGCTAGACCTCCCCCACCACTGCTCTCTATTAGGCATCTTTAGAAATTGGAGGGAAAGGGGGGCGAAATTTCTTGTTTTCTTTACTCTCTCTTTTTTCCTTTTTCCTTATTATTATTATTATTATTGTTTCTTTTTTGCTTTTGCTTTTCTCTCTCTTTTTTTGCTTTGCTTTTTTTTTTTTTTAATTAAACAAGAAAAAAGGCTGCAAATTGTGCCCTGAAAGGCCAGGTCATTCAATTAGGCTCCAGTCTCCCTCCAGTCACTGAAACTTCTCACCACTGTTGGCCACTGAACCATCGTGGAACTCTGCCTACACGGCAGTCTGACCCATCTCTAGAGTAGGTCAAGAGCAGCCCCCTGAATGCATCCTTAATAGTAACACAGATAAGGACTTAAGGACCCCCTGGTCTCCCAGAAACATACAGCCTATGAAAGGATCGAGGAAAAATCAACAGAGCACATCACTACCATCAACAACAACAAAAAAGCCAGAGACAAAACACAGGAGCAGAGTTAATGACTCTCATAGAAGAATCAGACATGGATCTGTCAAAGAAGGAAATCTGCTCAGAGTAATACAGGAGCTGAGGAAAGCAGATCAGAATAAGGATGAAAAGATAGATGGGATGAAGTCCAGGATAGAGGGGACGAAGTCCACACACCAAAGGGAAATACAGGTGCTAATGGATGACGTAGCAGAAGCCACACACAAGGTTACAGAACTTATGATTAGAGTTGAAGAGGCAGAGAACCATATCAGTGATCTCGAAGACACTCAAACAGACCTCAGCAAGTGAGAAAGAAAGGAAAATTAAAGAAGCAGAAGATAATCTGAGCTCAATGACAGATGCTAAGAAGAGGAATAATATTCAAATAACTGGTCTACCGGAGCAGAACACACCTCACAAGTCGACAGCCAAGATAGCAAAGGAATTCCTGGAAGAAAACTTTCCCACCCTAACGAGTGAGAACCAGGCACTCATACAGGAAGCAGACAGGACACCAGCTAGACTAGACCCCAAGAAGAACACACCAAGACACATAATAGTAAAAATATCCAACTTTGAGGAAAAAGAGAAAATTTTAAGAGCAGCAAGAGAAAGGAAGACAGTCACACACAAAGGAGTGCAGGTTAGAATATGCTCAGACCTATCAGCAGATACCATGAAGAGGAGGAGAGAGTGGAGCAACATCTTCCAAAAGCTGAAAGAAAAAAACATCCCCCTCCCCAAATTCTTTACCCTTCCAAGTTATCCATTAAGATAGATGGTGAGATAAGGGTCTTCCAGGACAAGGAATGACTCAAAGAATATGCTGCAAGATATCCGACGCTGAAGAAGATACTGGCTGACTCACTATGGCTAGAGAATCAACCTCCACCAAGAACAAACAGGAGGCCACCATATAGCCCCTCTATCTAGAGGCCAACATGCCAGAAACAATTACTAGGACAACAATGTCTCAGAGGGAAAAGAAGACAAGATAGAAACTCTCCACTCAAACACAGCACACTGATATGAAGGGAGATAGAAAAACACCCAAAACACAAGACAGGGCATGACAAATATGAATCCAAAGATAGTGATAATTCTGAATACCAATGGACTCAATTCGTACATTAAAAGAAAAAGACTGGAGGACGGGCTCAGAAAACACAATCCATCAATCTGTTGCCTGCAAGAGACGCATCTTAAGCGCACAGACAAAAATATGATAAGAATAAAAGGCTGGCAGAAAGTATACCTATCAAATGGTAACTCAAAAAAGCATGGGTGGCAATCTTAATCTCCGACAAAGTGGACCTCAAGGTCCAAACCATAAAAAGAGACGAGGGACACCACATAATCCTCAAAGGCTCAGTAAACCAAGAAGCAGTTATCATATTGAATATTTACACACCTAATAATGGTGCGGCAAATTTTGTCAAACAAACTATTAAAAAGATGAAAAAAGAAATCATGGACTCAACAATCATGGTAGGTGACTTTAACACTCAGCTATCAGAGAAAGACAGATCATTGGGAAAGAAGCTCAGCAAAGAGGCTATAGAGCTAAACAAAGCAATTGGGCAACAGGGCCTGATAGACATTTATAAAGCTTTCCATCCAAATGCAAAAATAAAATTCACATTCTTCTCAAGCTCACATGGATAATTTTCAAGAACAGAACACATGCTGGGACACAAGTCCAGCCTGAGTAAATTCAAACACAAAGATATTATCCAGACGTCTTTCTCAGATTGCCATGCCATAAAGCTGGAGATTAATAAGAGGACGTCCAGAAAAGCAAGGGCAACCAATTGTAGGATGAACAACAATCTCCTGCGACATGAATGGGTACAGGCCCAGATTAGAGAGGATATTAGGAAGTTTCTGGAAAGTAATGACAACGAGAATACAACGTATCAACTTATGGGATACTGCGAAGGCAGTTATCAGAGGTAGCTTGATATCATTAAATGCATATATGAAAAAAGAAGAGGCTTATGACAGATACATTATCACAAAACCTCCAACAACTAGAACGGAGTCAGAACAACCCCAATAGCAAAAGAAAAGAAATAATAAAAATCAGGGTTAAACAGAGTTAAACCAGTGGGAAGACAAGAGAACGATGCAAAAGATAAATGCAGCTAAAAGCTGGTTCTATGAAAAGATCAACAGAATTGACAGACAGCTGGTGAATCTGACCAAGGATAGGAAGGAGCACACATCAATAGCCAGTATGAAGGATGAAATAGGGATAATTACAACAGACCCCAATGAGATTTAGAAGATAATCACAAAGTAGTATGAAGGCCTGTATTCTAATTAATTCATAAACATGGAAGACATGGATAAATACTTGGAAAAACAGTCCCTCCCTAGATTATCTCAGACAGAGGTCAAGAATCTCAACAAACCCATAATGAAGGAAGAAATAGAGAGGGTCATCAAGAACCTACCAATAAAAAATGCCCCTGGGTCAGATGACTTCACAGCAGAATTCTACCAAGCATTCAGGGAAGAGTTGACTCTGATCCTCCACAAAGCATTCCAAAGCATAGAAAAGGAGGGCAAACTCCCAAACTCATTGTACAAAGCCAGCATAACTTTGATATCCAAAACCCTGCAGGTAAAAACCCTGCAGGTATAGAGAATTACAGACCAATATCTCTAATGAACGTAAATGCAAAAATCCTCAACAAAATACTGGCCAATAGAATACAAAAGCATATAAAACATATCATCCACCACGACCAGGGAGGATTCATCCCAAGCATGCAGGAATAGTTTAACATTTGAAAATCCATCAATATTATATACATCAATAAGATAAAGGGTAAAAATCATATAAGAAAAAGACACAGAAAAAGCATTTAACAACATCCAACATCCATTCCTAATTAAGACACTCACAAAGATAGGAATGGAAGGTAAATTCCTCAAGCTGATACAAGCTATCTATGAAAAG
>NW_022111378.1:285209-287835 GCF_000313985.2 Echinops telfairi | reverse complement strand
TCTTCAAAGAATTGGAAAAACTGATTACCAATTTTCATATGGAGAGGGAAGAAGCCCAGAATTAGCAGAGAACTCCTCAAGAAGGAGGACAAAGTTGGAGGACTCCCCTTACCCAATTTTAATACCTATTACACAGCTACAGTAGTCAAAACAGCGTGGTACTGACACAATGACAGATACTCAGACCAGTGGAAACGAATAGAAAGCCCAGGAATAAAACCATCAGCACATAGACAACTGATCTTCGACAAGGGTCCCAAAACCATCAAGTCAGAAGTGGATGTCCTTTTTAACTAAAGTGAATGTCCTTTTTAACAAGTGGTGCTGAAAACAATGGATATCCACATGTAGAAAAATGAAACAAGACATTTACCTCACCTCATGCACAAGAACAAACTCAAGGTGGATCACAGACCTCGAAGTAAAACCCCAAACCATCAGGACCATCATGGAGGGAATCGGGACAAACCTAAGATCACTGGCCCAGGGAATTCATAGGCTCACTGCAATAGGGAAGGGTACACAAACAGGTGAACTGGAAATCAACAAATGGAATTTAATAAGAATCAAACACCTGTGTGCCTCAAAAGACTTCACCAAGAGGATGAGAAGACAACCCACAGACTGGGAGAGAATTTTTAGTAATGACAGAATCGGACAAAGGGCTCATTACTAAAACCAACAACACCCTCGTGGCATGCAAAAAGAGGAAAACAGTTAACCCCCCGAGGAAGTGGGCAAAAGAACTGAAAACAATTTTCACTAGGGAGGAGACCCATATGACTAACAAGCATATGAGAAAGTGTTCCCGGTTATTAGCTATAAGAGAAATGCAAATTAAAACAACCATCAGTAAATCAGAGAGCAACAAGTGTTGGAGGGGTTGTGGTGAGATAGGAACCCTCCTCCACGGCTGGTGGTTGTGTAGATTTGTACAGCCACTGTGGAAAGCAATCTGGAGATACTTAAAGAAATTGGAAATTGATCTGCCTTATGACCCAGTCACCCCTCTACTGGGCATATACCCAGAGGAGGTAATAAATAAAACAAGACCAGTCATCTGCATTCCAAAGTTTATTGCGGTGCAATTCACAATGACAAAGACTTGGAAACAGCCTAAATTTCCATCAATAAACCAGTGGATTAGTAAACTCTGGTACATACACACAATGGAGTATTATGCAGCACTGAAAAGCACAGGAAATCACATGAAACACATCATTTAATGGGAGGAGTTGGAAGGAATCATGTTAAGCGAGGTAACCCAATCTCAAAAGGGCAGGTATAACACGAGTCCCCTGAGTTAAGTACAATCAGCATGGCAGGAATAGAAGAATAGACACTTATCGCAATACACGGGTGGAAGCATAGGCAGTCGGAGGAGGTCAGACCACACCCAGGGAGGTACATATGAGTCCAACATAAAGAAGGGGAAAGGGAGAAGGAGGAGAGAGAATGGGGGTGAGGAGGAACTGAGATGATGACATGGGGGCAAAAGGGCACTAACCCAACCAGGCGGAGAGTACTGGCTGTGTCCCCACAGAATTGGAATGTGCATACAGATCCCACTATGACACGCCAAACCAGGAGGGCAACATAACGCGTGGAGGAATCCATAAAAAGACTGGACTATAGGGCCGGCCCCAACCAGAACCAGCCTGACCCCCACCATGGAAGGGTGTGCCACAGAGAATGACAATAGACCTTCTGGTGGGGGAAAGGAACCGACCTACCATACCCAGACGGAAGCGGAAGCAAATGAAGGGAAAGGAAGGGAGTGGAGCACACCCTGGCCCATAAAGCCCTGAGGACAAAAGCCTCACTCAGAGCAGCCAATGCACAGAGAGAACCATATGGCCGGCCCCACTAAGAGCTGCGACATCCTGCACTGACCCATAGCCCTACATGGGACAACACTGGAGACACAGTGTGGGATTTTTGCCTGAGCTGACCCCACCACACCAAGGCAAAACACTAAGGGCGTGCAACAAAACAGCAAGGGAAGCAGAACAAGAAAGTCCCCAGGGAGTATCAAAAATAGACTTTGGGGCCAGGGTGTGGCACTCCATCAGACCCAACCTGAAACCATTCCTAAAGGTCAACAAACAGACCTTGAACTATAGGCTTTCCTTTCTTTCTTTTTGCTTTTTTGTTTTTGATTTTGTGTGTCGTTGACTTTTGTTGTTGCTGCTGTTGTTGTGTTTGTCTGTGTCAATTTGTTTGGCGCTCTCTTGCTTTTATGTGCATATTATTATCTCTGCAGATCTATCTAGATAAGACAGGCTGGATAAACAATGTGGTGAAGAAAACAACAGGACCAATGGGAGAGGGGGGACATGGGAGAGGGGGAGGTGGGGGACAGGAAGTGGTGTAACCAACCCAAGGACAAGGGAACAATGAGTGATTCAAAACCAGTGACAAAGAGGGTGTGGGAGGCCTGTTAGGGAGTGATCAAGGGCAACCCAAATGAAGACTGAGCATGATAGTGGGACAAGAGGAAAGTCAAAGGAAATAGAGGAAAGAACTAGGAGGCAAAGGGCATATATAGAGGCCTAAATACAGGCATGTACAAAAGTAAATATATTTATATATGAGGATGGGGAAATAGATCTATGTGCATATATTT
>NW_022111378.1:277016-284353 GCF_000313985.2 Echinops telfairi | reverse complement strand
AAAATAATAATTTATAAATTATCAAGGGTTTGTGAGGGAGGAGGAGCGGGGAGGGAGGGGGAAAATTAAGAGCTGATACGAAGGGCTCAAGTGAAAACAAATGTTTTGAGGATCATGAGGAGAACAAATGTACAAATGTGCTTGACACAACGGATGTATATATGGATTGAGATGAGTTGTATGAGCCCCCAATAAAATGATTTTTAAAGAGATAGAATTAAAAGTAAACAAGCAAGCAAATAAACAAGGTCATTGATACTGAACGTTAAGAAGTTCAAGAACAGGCAAACCACCTTGGAAAACTTGAGTAGCTTTGTTGGGATGGGGATGGGAAGTTTGTGGGAAACAGTGCCTTCTGGGAACTGAAAATGTTCTCTGTATCAATCTGAATGGGAGTCCAGTGGGTATGTGTACACACTGAAGGCTGTGCACTTTTATATGCAATCACCTATACCTAGTGATCTATTTCCATATAATGACGCATGGCAGTTATATCAATTATGACTCAGGCGATCCTACAGGACCAAGTAGAACTGCCTACATAGGGTTTTCAAGTATGTAATTAATTATGGAAGCTGATAGCCACGCCCTTCCCCGGCAGAGCAGTCGGTGGGTTCAAACCACTGTTTCTGTTAGCAGCTAAGCATATACCGATTGAACCACCAGGCTCCTTGCATGTGACCACAACCATTGGAAAGCCCATGAGGCACAGTTTATGCTGATACACGAAGGGGTGCCATGGGCCCGAATGGACTCGATAGCAAGGAGTATAAACAGGTAGATTGTAAGTGTACCTTAATAGCATGAATATGAAATATCAGCTATTCTAACAAGAAGGGTGATGCTTGTGATGCTGATGGGGTGAGGGATAGGTCCTCGCTTGCAAAACGAGCAACTGTTATTTGTCAGGGGAGATACTGGATGATGGCAAAGAGGAAATTGGGGAAAGAGATTAAATCACTGGCTTCCATGCCATCTTGGTGATCTTCGTCCCCCTCAGGACACTAAGGTGTGCACAACGCCTGGCCCATAACCCAGTGCTCAGGGGCTGCAGCGCAGAGAGGTGCTGTCCTCACTCCCTGTTCCATCCAGGCAGTTTCATGACATTCATAGGCAGCAGCTTTAAATAGCAATCGCTAATGAAATGATGCCTGGCATTTGTTGCAAAATAATGAGAGAAACAAGATTGTCCCTGTCATGGTTAAGTGTGAAAGTTGCTGTGGAGGGCCATCCTCCGAATATTCTACTTTATATATGCTGAATGGTTTTTTAAAGTTGTAAAAATCAACGAAAAGAATTTGTTTTATAATGATGAGTTGTTTACAAAAGCCAAGCAAATCCAGCCTGAGTTTAAAGTAAATACAATTTTCTTTAAGCCTAATTTAAAAGAAAGAAAAGTCCATTAAATATGTAACCTGGTCCAATTTTCCAATTTCTTATTAGATATTCTAAGGAGTAGAAAGAGGATAGAAGAACTCATTGTTTAAGACATACAACAGGCAGAAGAAACTGAGAAAGGGTGCTTGGCTGAGTCTGATCTGTGAAAGGCAGACCATCCTGTGGATTTTGTGTCCCAGGCCTCTCTGTTTAGAACTCCATGGTGAAAAGCAAGGGCAAACCGCTATGCCGAACCCTGGCTGTTTCAAAAATCACAGCGCTTGAGGACCTTTAAGGAGACATCCAACCTCCGACAATAAGGCAGTCATTCAAGTTTGATCACACATATATGTAACAAACAGATATGAAGAAGCCAAAGGTGGTGGTGGTGGTGGTGGCTGTTGTTGTTGTTGTTGCTGCTAGGTGCCATGGAGTCCACTCCAAACCGTAGTGACACTATGCGCAACAGAATGAAGCACTGTCCAGTCTTGCATCATCCTTAAAAGTAATCCTATACTTGAGCCCATTGTTGCAGCCACTGTGTCAATCCATCTCGTCAAAGGCCTTCCACTTTATCACTGCCACTTCACGTTACCAAGCACGATGTCCTTCTCCAGAGACTGTTCCCTCCGATAATACGTTCAATTATGTCAGAGGAAGTCTCATCATCTTTGCCTCTAAGGAGCACTCTGGCCGTACTTCTTAGCAGATCAGTCTGTCCTTTCAGCAGTCCATAGTACTTTCAGAATTCTTCTCCAGCACCACAAATGATACGCTGAAATCTGCTGGGCTGCATCGGCTGTAAATGTTCCTAGTGGTTAGTTACCAAGGATGAGACACAGAAGGGTGGTGGTTCACACCCACCAGCAGCACCACAGAAGGCAGGCCTGGCAATCTGCTTCTATGGAGGTTTCAGCCAAGAAGACCCTCGAGATAGATGGACACAGTGGCTGCAACGATGGGTTCAAACATAGCAACAGCTATAGGGACAGTGCAGAACCACGCGGTGTTTTCCTTGTATTTAGGGTTACTCTGAGTCAGAACTAACTTGACGGGAACTAAGTGAAAAACACAGACTACCACCAAACAGCCGCTTTAAGTCAAAATCCAAGAGCAATAGTTGTCAAGCTTGTTGCCTCCCCCAGGACACCTACCTGAAAGATACAACACACTTCTGCCAAACTAGGGATTCACCACCTCTCTCCCTGCAGCCCAGATTATAAACGGGGACACTATAGAGATTTGGGGCTGGAGAAGTTTTTGTAGTGGAGACTGTCCTGTGCATTGCAGCATGAGTCTAAAGAATTTATAGACTGGTATCAGACATATGGGCTAATATCGGACTTATGGACTGGGATGTTTTCATAATACACAATTACTCTTTGATATAAAACTCTCTCTTACATACATGTGAGTGTCTCTGGATTTGTTTCTCTAGTCAACCCAGACTAACACACCAAGAAAAACTACGACTCAATCAAGGATATTTGAAAATGTAAAATTAGCAATACAGGGGCGGTGAATTAATGTGGCTCTTCTAGCCAAAGTCTCTAACTTCCACTGAACGATCGTTCTCTGCATGGCTCTAGTAAGAAGGTGGAGGAAGATACTGATAGGATTCACCTGTGAGTAATTATAAACAGGATCCACTGTACTGTCACCCTCTCACTGCCATCGTGGCAATGCTGACTCATAGTGACCCTACAGGGCAAGGTAGAACAATCCTGTGAGTATCCAAGACTGCTGGGTATAAAATGAGCCCTCCTCAAAGCAGGAGAAGGGCTCTCACTACAGCAAGAGTCAGCAGTGGAGCACATCTTTTGGACCCAAGATCCCTGCGCAGTGAAACTCCTGGATTCAGAAGATAGCAGTAACATCAGAGGAATGACAGCAGAGCCAGGAACCAGAGCATGAGTTGTCATGGAGCAGTCTCCCAGTCATGGAGCTTGGAAACCTGAGTGCTTTTGTTCCCAGGAGGCTGGCCTGTGTAGTGAGGTGCCTCTGGGCCCATAATTCAGAGAGCTGGGTTTGCTGACCCACAGAGCTTAAGCCTGAATGCCCTCAGACTGAGGCTTACAGCACAGCGGTATGCCACTTTGGGTATTGATTAGTGGATCTGAAAAACCTTTGTGACATGTCCTGTTACTCTACCCCAAGCATTTCTCACTAACATTACAATATTAACATCCTTAATAAACCCTTTCATCATTTTTTTCTGTGAGTTTTGTGTAACCACAGCAATGAGAATTTTGTAAGTAGTAGCGAATTTTACTTAAAACAACACAAGCATTATGTCTCTAAAAATTAAAAACAAAAAACCACAACCATGGTAAACAAAACCACATATGTAATATACTCTCCTATATAAGAAGGTGAGGTGTACATTCAGGTCTGAACACCCCACTTTTCAAACCCAGGATGCGGGGAGGCCTTCAAATGAGTTTCGCTGGTGATGCATGAGATAGACAGCAAGATTTGACATCTCCAGGCCACCTTTCTTTACTGTTCAATGCCTTTTCAAGCACCGTATTTGGTGAGGTTAGCTTTGAACAAATTCCCTTCCAGCCATGAAGGCAATTTGTTAACACTGAGTGAATTTGAGAGCCACAACTCAAGCTGTGGTTCCATAAGCTGCACCACCCACCCAGGACACTGGCAGCACCGAGGTCTCCATTCCTCTGTGTTCTGTGTAGCTCACCCTTGTGGAGCAAAACGGTCTTAGAAGAACCAGCTCATATGATACTTCTTCCAAGAAATGTGTCTTACCAGCTCAAACTCCGCATTCTCAGAATACCACCTTTCACACAGCCAGCACCACGATGCATTTGCTAAGCAGTCCGAGACTGAGACCAAAAATTAATACTAATTAAATGCTTCTCCAAAGAAACATACACACACACACACACACACACACACTCTTCCACCCAAAACAGTGTGCATTTATAAGCAAACCGGCACTGTCTATGACTGAAAAGTGCAAGGTAGGCCGGCCTCCCACTAGGGCCAGGGATGTCAAGGTCAAGATCCAAGGAAATGAATGGTAAAAAAACGCTGCCTCAGTGTGGGTGGTGAGGGCTGCAGCCAATTACTCTCATCCAACAGTGTCCACATTTAGAAGCCATTGCTTCCCTTGACTCCAGTCTCACGAATCACAGGCAACACCAGGAGCCCAAATACAGCCAGACAAGAACTACAAGCAGACAGGGACTGCAGTTTGGGGAGGATGTGTGCAAATCACAGAGTATCTTCCTCAAAAGGGTAGGTAAGGCTCCTCCTCCGTTTCTGACAATGGCTGCCATCTGAGAATACTCATCTAACGTCGTTAGACCTAAAGCTTTCTTTTTGTTTTTTTAAGCCAGAATTACATGAGTTGTTATGTGAAAGCACCAAATGTGTGATCTATGAAGTCAAGTTTACAAGAACGCTGTACAAGTAAAACATAAAGCTCAACTGTGAGCAGGAGTTAGTGTATGGGCTGCTGAACAACCACAGGGAGCCAGGCTGCAAACACAGGCTCTGGGTTCAAGAATGGATCTAGCTCAGTAACTTTAGGCAACTTATTCAACTTCTCTGAGGTCTCCTCTCCTCACCCAGCAGAGTGAGGCTACCTGTGCAGAACTCATTCCAGAGGGCCATCATAAAACATCAACGTTGTGTACCGGGGAACCCAACACCCATCACTAATCACCCAACCATTACCATCTAGTCAGCTTCAACTCATCAGGACCCTAAAAGACAGAGAGCAACTGTGTCTGTGGGTTTCAAGACTGTAAATCTTCACGGGAATGAGTAGAATGACTCATCTTTTTCCTGGGGGTTTCAAACTGCCAATCTTGATGTTAGCAGCCCAACATGTAACCTACTACGTTACCAGTTTCTTATATCACTAATACCATTCTCCAAATGAAAGCATGCTCCATTTCAAAACAAAGCCAAAAAACTCCAAACTGCTTGGAGTGACGGCAAGAGCAAGGGGTCACAGCACATAGCTTTCAGTGGACCAGAACAGGGATAAACAAGCCTCACAAGCCCTAAACACAGATTGAAATGTAAAGTTGTGCATGTGTGAACAAAACCTAGTTTCCTACTAACAATGTGGGGGAACCATGCTCTGGGAAGGAGTATGGTGCGTGATGCTCGAGTAATCCAACCAAAAAACCCTACCCACTGCCGTCCAGTTGATTCCAAGTCACAGCGACCATATAGGACAGGGTGGAACTGACCCTGTGGGTGTCTAAGGCTGTAATTATCTACAGCCTCATCTTTCTCCCAAGGAGCAGTGGGTGGATTTGAGCTGCTGATCTGGAAGGTAGCAGCTCAACACTAACCCACTGTACCACAAGGGCTCTGTGGTAACAATGTTGCTGCTGCTGTTGTTCATTGTTGTTAGTTGCTGTTGAGTGACCATTGAGTGACCCACAGTGACCATTGAACCACAGAACTAAGCACAGCCCAGTCCTGTGCCATCCTGACAATTGTTATGTTTGAGCCCAGTGGTTGTGATCCTGTTTGGGTACTCAGACCACACTTAGGACATTACCTTTGGGAGCTATGTTATAGGGAGAGATCAGAAGGATTAGACAGACAGAAGTACCAGGATGCCCAGGAGGCCTGAACCTGTTGTCAAAGGAAACTGAGGCTCAGGGACATTAAATAATGTACAAGAAGCTGCACCTGAGCCCAGGCACAGTCCCAGAGCCCAGACATTTAGGCCTGGGTTTTTTTAAGGCCACATTAATATAAGAGTTCACAGAGCCTTTAATATATTCCATAGTTTTGTGAGTGGCTTAGGAGCCCTATTGGTATAGTAGTAAAGCACTCTGCTAACCTACAAGTCAGAGGTTCAAACCCATGAGTTGTTCTTCAGGAGAGAGATGTGGCAGTCCACTTCTGTAAAGATACCAGCTTTGGAAACTCTTTGGAGCAATTCTAATCTGTCATAAGGGCTCACTATGAATTGGAACTGACTTGACAGCAACAGGTTTGATGTTGCTTAGGTGTTTTCTAAATTTTTGCCATTTGTTTTTAGATCCCTAGTCACTCTAGGGTTTCCTACAACACATCCAGGGAGCCACGTGAACAAGCGGCTTTCAGCTACCATCAAGTCAGTTTGGACTCAACTACCCGACGTACAAAAGAGTCTAGGCCTGCCCTATCTTCATAACCACTGCTATGCTTGAATCCACAGCTGCGATCACTGATTATCTGTAGCGCCTACTAGCTGGGGGCGGGCTCACCTTACAGTGAGCACTATATCGAGCAATATAAAGCGTTTCCATTGGGCAACTTTAGGAAATACACCAGCAACCAAGTCTTTCTTCCTAGTCTGTCTCAGTCAAAAAGATCTATTAAAACTTGTCCACCACAGGTGACCCTACTAGTTTTGGCAAGACTATTGTCATAGCTTCCAGCATCAGAGCATGCCACCACAGTCAGACAGACAGTGGGTGGAAGAGAAGAGACCTCCTTAATGCCTTCAAGAATCACTCATTCCAGCTAGAGAGCTTTCACAGTCGGGGTGAGTGCAGGAGAAGGACGGTGATGGCTCAAATAAGGGAGGACGTGGCGCCTTGCAACCAGGGAGGAGGACAGATCTTGGCAAACTACAGCTGGGAGGCACCTCAGCTCAACCCATCATGCTGCCCGGAGCCAAAGACTATGGAGAAGTGCCAAAGGCCCACACCATTTGCCCTACTGACAGGGCACAGAAAAAGCAGCCTCAAAGGGAGGAATCAAGATCAACATGCCAGGTCTGTCTCTTGGAAGGAAGTCTCGGGGAAGCAGACACAGAACGCACAGCAGGCAGCTCCAGAAGGGCTCCTGAAGCAGGCTCCCCCAGCCCAGAGCCAAGGTCACACTATCCGTGGTCCAGATGTTTGCAAACAAGCTGAGGCAGGCATTAACAAGTAAGGAGGCCACTGTGATTCGGTCTTAGAAGAACCAGCTCATATGATACTTCT
>NW_022111378.1:274512-276031 GCF_000313985.2 Echinops telfairi | reverse complement strand
GCGAAGTCAAAGGCGATTACTGCTGGGGAAACTCAGAGCTAATACATGGCCCTGATCTCAGGAAGATGTCTGGAGAAAGATGGACATCAAATGTGCTTGACACAATGGATGGACGTATGGATTGTGATAAGAGTTATAGGAGCCCCCAATAAAATTATTTTAAAAAGAAAATATACAGAGCAAAAAAAATGAAAGATGTACGTATATCAAAATGAAAAGAACTATAGCAAAGACACAGGCATTAGTCTCCTTATCTTCAAACCGGAAAAGTAATACCGCATATACTCGAGTATAAGCAGACCCCAAAATCAGCCAAGGCACCTAGTTTTACCACGAAAACTACATTAAAAATGTGCTGAAAAACTCAGCTATACATGAGTACATATAGTATTTTGTCATTTTATTATGAGGACAGCGCAGTTCAGAGAACTAACAACCCATCCACTAAAGCCTGCAGAGCATGAGTACAGCATGTGTCCCAGCCCTATCACCCGTCAACAGGGGATCAGGAAAGCACATGATGGTAAAACTACTGCACACTTCACTTTTACTTCACTCAATTAAGTCCGAGTTTTGCTTGGGAAAAAAAAAGAAAGAAAGCAAGCAAAATCTGGGCCCTAAATAATAAAAGGTAATACTTTAAAAGCAGGACTGAAAACTCCAGGGAAGAGTTTATCTGTTCGTTTAAAGATGGCTTTTAACCATAACGGTAACTCTTTACAACAAAGCCTAAAGGATCTGTTCCTCAGTTCTTGGCTCATAGGAGAATTTTACTGAAGAGACTTAAAATGAAAACAGATACCAGTATGAGCTTCGTGAATTTTTTCAAATACTAATTACTGACTTTCATTTCTAATGACACCTTAATCAGTGGGGAAGAGAGGATGGCAGAGAAGGTTGACAAATGCTAAAGAAAAACAAACATATATCACATCTATGAAATAAGGATCCTAGCTGGTCTTCCTGTTTTTATAAGAAAGGCTTATTCCTGTCTCAAACTCACCATCATCCAGTTGAATCTGAGTCACAGCAGACCCATCAGACAGTACAGAGCTGCTCCCTAAGGGTCTCTGAGATTGTAAATTTTTATAGGGCCAGACAGCTTCAACTTTCTTCCAAGGAGTGGGTTTGAACCACTGACTTTGAGGTTAGCAGCTATTGTTTAACCAACTTCTCCTCCAGTCACCCTACCAAAAGTCTCTCAGAGTCATCAGTGACCTAAATACAAAAGGCAATGGGCCTTTCACACCTCATGCTCCCAATCTTGGCCCTATGACACGATCAATAGAATTACCATATGCTCCATGAGGATAATTTATAACATTCCCCAATAAAATGATAATGATATCTCTAAAGTAGACCAGACATATATAAGCCTTAGATACATGAATAGATTTTTAACTCAAACTTAATTGTAGCTCAAATCAAAGAACAATTTAGTTCTTAGGATATGGCCTTGGTCCATATTTGCCCTCATGAAGGATCACTGAAGATATGGGTGCTAAAGCAAAATACGGTA
>NW_022111378.1:266038-272752 GCF_000313985.2 Echinops telfairi | reverse complement strand
TCCCTGGGGGATGGACAACAGAAAGTGGGTAAAGGGAGAGATCGGACAGTGTAAGACATGACAAAATAATAAAAATTTATAAATTATCAAGGGTTCATGAGGGAGGAAGGGTGGGGGAGCGAGGGGGAAAAATGAGGAGCTGGTACCAAGGGCTCAAGTAGAAAGAAAATGTTTTGAGAATGATGATGGCAACAAATGTGCTTGACATTTGTGAGTTGAATGAATCCCCCCACAAATTTTTTTTTTTTTCTGGGAAAAAAAAAGAATATATCTGTGTGATCCAAGGATGGTAAATAAAATCGAAGGCCAGAGGAGGGAACTGTATTAGCACTTAAATGCATGACAAGAAAAGCCCAAAATCCATTTAGAGTCCCCACATGGATACACCTCCAGCAAACACCCTCTGACGACTGGCAGGGATGTGAATAGCCTTGGGATCTCAGAGTACACTGGAAAGTGTGGGGGCAGTTAGGCTAAAATTTAACACTTCATAATTTGTTCTCCCTTTTGACTCATTTTATATTAGTTCACGTTTTATTGTTCTCTGCTTTCTTTTGGATTAATGTTTTTCTGTGTTTTACTGTTATTGGGGGCGAGGGGAGGTATATGTTTTTCCTCATATGAAATCCAGAATACATCAATCTACAGAGACAGTAACTGGAAAAATAGCTTCTTGGGGTTAAGGCAGAGGAGGCTGGGATAAATGGAGAGCTAGTAATAATGAGCGAAAAATGAAGAAAATGCCATAAAATTGATTATGGTGATGTCTGCATAACTCTTTTTAATATGTTTAAACCACTGAATTGTATGATATGTGAATTATGTGTCAATATAACGGTTAAGATTTTTTAAAACTAAAAGGTTTTAATTATCAAAGAAAAAGTCTTAGGAAAACTGCATGGGTGCAAAAAAAGAACAGGGAAGAAGCTCGTCTGAGAAGTTTGCTCCCGTTATGGTGATGCACCTTCTTTCCACTCTATAATAGGAGCAAGCACTTGCTGCACATAGCTGTGCGGTGAGAATTTCATTAGGAAACCATCCACACTATAGCCCTGCTCTTCTTACCCCCTCAGAATTCTTTTTGTTCCCCAAACTCAAAGACCATAAAAGAAACATGTTTTGTTCTCTAGCAGATGCCAAAACTGCCATTTTGATGTGGTATAAATCAAAGCGCCCAGAGTTCTACAGGGAAGGCTTTCAGCAATGGAAACAAGTGCCTTCAAGAAGACAGACCTAGATGGAGGATATGCTGAGAAAGAATAGTGTGCCCGTTACATAATCTCCTGTCAACTTGCAAAGGGGTGGGGTCTAGTCTGTCAATCAGGTCACAGCCAATGAGACCTCTGTGTAGGCATAGCCTTCTCCTGAGGATTCTGGAAATTCCTGTCTTCCTCTGGAGGAGGGACACATGCTTTGCTTTGTCTTCCTGCTGAAAAACCACATGGAGCTACAATGATGCAACCAGAGCCCTGGAACTGGAGGAGCCACATGGAGACCCACACAGTGCTGAAAATCTTCTGCCACCACTGGATCCACAAGCCTCTCCACCCACTGACCTGTGATCTTCCTCCATTCAACATCATTGCAGGGCTGTGTGAGTCTAAAGAGGAATTTATGGACTAGCATTGACATATGGGGTAATACCGGACTTATGGACCTGATCTGGACTGGGCTAGGATGTTTTCTTAATGGAAAATTGATCTTTTGATATAAAGTTCTCTCTTACACATATGAGCATCTGTGGATTAATTTCTGTAGTCAACCCGGACTAACACAAATACCTTCTTGTTTTCATATTTATGTTTAATAAGGGTTTCTCTGAAAAGAGACAAGGACCTTTCCCTAGCGCCATACAGATGGCCTTCCCCTGGAGGCCAAGTCCAGAATTCACACTGCCAGCCTCCAAAACTCCAAGAAAGCAAACTTTTGTTCATTAAACCACACACTTGTGACATTAGCATTATATCAGCAGTAAGAAAGTAAAACAGGCCTTAATCTATATGCATTTCTAGCTTCATCTCCCACCTTATCTGACATGTCTCCAGTATTTACTTGGGTTTCTCATAGTATCTGAGCCTGTTTAGTATTTACTGAATTCTACCTTTTAACAGAACTAGTATTTACTCTCTCTCTTTCACTGTATCCTATCTGCCCAAAGGGCAGCATGGCCCTGTCTTATGTACACTTGTATCATCCCAAACAACCCAATCACTGTCACTGACTTGGTTCAGACTCATAAATGACTATAAATAGAACAGAGCAGAGCCGTAAATCTTCACTGGATTACAAAGCCGCATCTTTCTCCCATGCAGAAGCTGGTGGTCTTTGAACTGTTGATCTTGCAGTTGGCAGTTCAATGTGTCACTAGCTATGCTAGCAGGTAACTAGCTGAACATAATTACTCCACTTCTATTGCTGGTTTGAATTCAAGACTAGGAGAAGAAAGAAGACAGTCCATGGAGGGCATCCTGATGAGTAAGTAGAGAGGCACCAAAAAAAGGAAGGCCCTCAGTGAGCTGAATTGGCACAGCAGCTGGAACAAAGATCTCAATCGTCAAACAATGGTGAGCGGGCAGTGTTTTGTTCTGTTGTGCAAAGGATCACTCTGAGTCGAACTGACTCCATGCCATCTATGGCAGCAAGAAAAACGGAATTGTCACCAGTCCACTTACTGTTGTGTCCGCACCACTCTATTCCCAAAGTATAAAATGCCACCCAGACTCTGCAAGTGGCTCTGGTCACTCACCCTCTAAGTCTGTGGCCCTTCTTTGAATGTGAAGTGAATGGCCTAAATGACATCATACATGTTTAAAGCTAAACATGTCCCAGTGCAAGCTTGTTTATAAATAACAGCTGTTACCCAGAGAAGTGAAAAGGCATGTCTCAGCTCACAAAGCATGACATTAAACATCCGTGCATGCATAGACAATAGATGTTGTGAGGCACAGTACCATGAGCCAAAGCAAAGACCACAAGAGTGACATCTGCTGACCTCAGCAAGCTCTCTGCCCAGCACACCAACCTGTTAGCAGAGCAAGGATCACTTGCCGCCTGATAATGCCTAAGAAGCCAATGTTTCCTCACATGTCCAGCTAAGACTCCACTCGTCAAACCTCCCTACTCACCTTTTCCTAGCCTAAAGGAACTAACTTCCCCTCAGCGTCCAGTATTTGAGTGGTGCCAAACTCAGCCTCCCTGGTCAAAGAGGAGATCTGAAGTACTAAGAGCCCATCAGAAGCGCCACGAGGGCTGTCTTTGGAGCACGTCAGGAGTCAGGGAATGTTCACTGGCTGGAGGAACTGGGTGCAAAAATCCCTTCCTCTGTGGCGCTGAGAAAACAAAACCAAAAAGAACAAGCCAGATGCTTCAGAGCTTATTCCAACTCATGGCATCCCTCTCTGTGCCAGGGTAGAGCTACACTACTAAGTGTTGTCAATAGCTGTGATCCTCAGGCGATGGATCACCAGATCTTTCTTCTGGGCAGATTCAAACTGCCAGTCTTTAACTAGTACCCAAGCACTTAACTACTTGTGTTACCCAGACACTGACTCTCAACTCACTCACTGCTATTGAATCGATTCCCACTCAGAGCCACCCTGCAGAACTGAGCTCTACTCCTGTGGTGGAGGTGGGGGGAGGAGGGTTCTGGGGCTGTAAATCTTGCAGGAACCACAAGCTCATCTTTCTTCCTTGGAGCAGCTGGTACTTTTAAACTGCTGACCTTGTGGTTCGTAGCCCAATGTGTAATTCACTACACACCCAGGGCTCCTTCTTAGGGTCTGAAAACTCACAGCCATTGAGTGGATTCCAATCCTGAGCTGCGGACAACTGTTTTAATGCTCCCAAGGCAGTGTCTGCCTGAGAATGAAGCCAACCTGGAGATGCGCAGAGATGAAATGGGAAGAGAGTTGAAGAGTTCAGGACCTGAAGGTGGGCATGGTCACTCTAGCTCACCAGCTCCCCTCGGTTACAAGAGCGGGGCTTCCAGGTATTTCCATCCTAAAGAAAAAACCAAATTCACTGCCATCAAGTCAATTCTGACTCATGGTGACCCAGTAAGAGTAAGGTAGACCTGCCCCCTGTGAGTTTCCGAGACTAACTCTTCATGGGAATAGAAAGCCTTATCTTTCGCCCACTCCATCCTAAGGAGTCATGGTTAATAAACAGGCCACAAAGGGCAGCGTAAAGAGCAAAAATAATATCAAAGTAGGTGCTAGGCTATTATTTTTACAAGAAATGGCCAGAATTTGATGTAACTGCCTTATGTGCCAAAAATGACTAATATGTGCTAACTAAAAGACAAGGAACATAACAGACAGGCTGTTCATCTAACACAAAGCATCACACCTCAGTCAGGGTTGGTATAGAGCTTGGAGCCTGCACCTTCACCACAATGGCGTTTCTGCGGGTGGCAGATTCACACTAGGGAGGTTTCTTAAGTAAAATGGATGCAATCCCCTGCTCTGACCCAAATGGTGTCTGTCACACAGAGACACCCATCTCCCGGTGTTTTGTTTTGTTTTTTCCCAGTTGAAGCGATCCTTAGAACCCAGCTCTGAAGGAACATATTGAAGGAGGTGGGGTCAAGGTGAACGACTCAAATGCTGGACCACCATCCACACAAAATTACAAATCAAAGCACCTCTCAAGCCTAACTGCAGTGTCTTTTCCATCTGCTTCCTTACAAAAGTGGGATTATGTAACACAGTTATGTCAGCTGTGACTGCTACACTGACACCGCTCCAAGGAAGACTTAAAACAGATCAGCCACATCAAAATAAGCCATCTTGCTCTATCCATCGCCTCCATGTCAGAGGTAGAATAACCTCTGACATTTAACTTTCTGACAGGAATCTGCACTGCTGTCGGATTTTGTTACTGAATCATAAGTTTCCCTAAGAAAAGGAAAGAAAGTAAAAGAATGCAAAATGATGATGTCATCCCAACTCTACCAAGGAAGCAGAACCAGTTCAAGATCAACATCTCAAAGGTCTGGAGGCGTGAAGACAGTCAAGTGACTTCAGGAAAACAATCGCGCTGTCCCGCCATCCTTCCTTATTCTTTACATTCTCCTCCAAGGAAGAAACAAGGACTCACAGCCCTGAATCAGAATACAGAAAGGAGAGCAGAGTTACCCTTTCTTAGGGTTCTTCCTGCCCCTTGATCTTGAAACAGAGTCCAGTTAGGGCAGATTCATGGGATGCCAAGAAGATAAAAGAATCACAGGGTACAATCAACCTCTCACTCCACTGACTCTCATTCGCTCACAGATAATCATTCAGCATTTCCTTTGAGCCAGACGCAATTGCAGGTACTAGGGATACCATGATCAGCAAGTCAGAGAAGGTCTTTTCCCTCATACAACTTAGATTTTAAGAAAATAATGCAAAATACAGTGCTGGAAGTGATACGCACTATGTAAAAAAGCAAAGTTAATGAGAGAAAGGGGGTCTTCCACTAACGGGATAAAAAGTGATGATCTAAGCTAAAGGTGAGTACGGCATATACATACTGTGTTAGGCCGGGCTGACTGGAGAAACAAATCCAGAGACACTCATATGTGTCAGAGAGAGTTTTATATCAAGAAGTAATTTGACATAACATCTCAGCCTAGTGGAGATCAAGTCCATAAGTCCAATACTAGTATGTAAATCTCTCTTCAGACTCACACAGCCACAAGCAAGGCTGCAGAATGCAGGAATACCACAGGTCAGTGGGTGCAGGGTTGTGCGGAACCAATGGCGGTGTCTCTGGCAGCTCTCCAAGTGACTTGAAGGTGAAGCAGAGAAAACAGGAAAGTGAAGCAGGGGTGGGGCAGGGTGGGGTAAGTTCCCAGGACCCTCCTTCTCAGGAGTTCATGCCCACAAGGAAGCACCAGCAGGCTGAGACCTGATTGACAGGCTAGACTCCACCCCTACACTTCATGTTGACATGAAATTATTTAACTACCACACATGTGTACACAAAGTCTTTACATGTATATGTACACAAAGACGTGTGTATGTGTATATATTCAGAGAGGACACAAGCAGAGTATTTCTCTGATATCCCCAACAGCTTACAAGATTCATTTTTCTGAGTTTGAAGGTTTAGGACTTTAGTCTCATGAACAACTCAGTCAGTTGGCATATATAGTTCTCAAAGTTCACATTCTGTATCTTAAGTGAAGTGAGTAGTGTCTGGGTTCTAAGAGTTTTGAGTTTCCACTATTCACCTCTACTGGTCAGGAGTAAAAATGAAAGAGAGAAAATCTCAGTAAAGAAACTAGTGTAGATTCAATGCCGTCCCATAGTGAATGGGGGGAGGGTGCGGAGTGGAGACCCAAAGCCCATTTGTAGACCACTGGACATCCCCTTACAGAAAGGTTTCGGGGAGGAGACAAGCCAGTCAGGGTGCGATGTACAACGATGAAAAATACAACTTTCTGGGGAAGAAAGCAGATGGTGCCCGACTATCAAATGATACAGCATCTGGGGTCTTACAGGCTTGAAGACAAACAGACGGCCATCTAGCTAAGAAATAACAAAGCCCACAAGGAAGAAGCACACCAGCCTACCCCAACACGAATGCTGAAGACAAAGCGGGTACATAAGCAAATGCGGTGAAGAAAGCTGATGGTGCCAAGCTTCAAATTACACAGAATCTGGGGTCCCACATGCTGGAAGATAAACAAGGGGCCATCTAACTGAGAAACAACAAAGCCCACATGGAAGA